>NW_022631040.1:9714662-10192599 GCF_010015895.1 Lontra canadensis
ACTTTGTTTAATTTATGGAATTTATATGCTGCTGACCAGTAAGTATCAAGTTCCATTCCCTTGGTCCTCACTATCACTCATGTATTACTTGTCAGTAAATGTGACGCACTCAGAACATAACAGCTACGGTAATATTTCTGTTCCCACTGCAGCTTTACTACACCCATGAAACTCTGTAATCTTTAAATTCCCTCACTGTTAACATCTGCTGAAACATTATTGGTCCCAGCATAGCCAAGCTGCTCTGAAATTACATTTAGCAGAGTAGTTAATGCTAACAGTATAATTCTCGACGCAACCGTGTTTGAAAAGAGCTTTATAACCGGTGCGATGATTGTGCCTCCTTTAGGTTTTATTTCTTTCATATCTGTTTCGTATCCCAATCGCATAGGCTTGGAGTGTGCCATTTGAAGAGGATATTTCATGTGCAGTATTCAGTAAACACCATACTGCATTCTTATTTTTAAAATTCCATAGTCAAAATTCACTGTTAACAAAATGAAATTCCATTGCAAGATATGATTAGAAGCAGTTAGCGGTTTCAGGTAGGAAATTAATCAAGTTTCTGTAAAACGAAGATACCTTCTCCCCTGTTAAGGTGCTTTGCATGCTTAAAATCCAAACGGTCCTACACACAAACGAAATAAACAGCTTGCTTACGGCTCTTGTTAATGAAGATACCTTCATTCTATAATCATAAAGAAGTTAAGATGGTTTTCAAAAAAACTTTTGCCCTGAAAGAGTCTTTGTTAAAAACCCAATAATCAACATTTCATGGACATTACTTTTAAATTAATATTAAAATTTAAAGTAATAATATTACTTTAACATTAATAAATAATAGTACCAATATATTTCATATCAACATACTTTATTAACATAATTATTTATATTTAGTATTATAGAATGTGATGTTTAAACTTTCTTAAATGTGGGCATTTATCTGATCTAGCAAATGCTATGCTAAATATCACAGATTACAGTACATAAAACAGGTAAGGTAAATATTACAGTTTTCTCTTTGTCAGAGAATTTTCTTCCCCAAGATTAGGATACTAAATTTTCATTGAATTTCACCATTGTAAAAATATGTATTACTAATTTGATATTAAGCAAAGTCAGATCAGATTTGATTAAACATTGAACATATAAAAGAAGAAAGCCTGTGCTCTAGAATGTTCACCCTGTTAACTTTAATAAGGCTTTACAGTACTTTTCTCAAATGAACAAGATATTTGTCAGGTCAATGCTATAAATATATTACAGCCTAAGATTATAATTACATAAAATGTATTCCTAATGTATGTTGCTTCTTGAATATGTCTATATTTGTGTCATATGTAACACTCTGTTGAGATCAGAGGGCAGATTATGTTCTTAGTTTATCTCTGCAAGACCTACGCCAGGATACTAGCTGGATTAAGTCTTTCCTAATAAAAAGGTGTTGGATTTATCTCTCCCTCCGTCTCCCACCCCCAGGAATCCTCATCCTCTCGGGATTTCTTTATTCCCCATGCCAAGAGCAGTTACAGCCATTATTCAGAAACCCTCTGGCCAGAAAAGCTTTGCTTTGCACTAGTGCCCTCTACTTGCTGGCCAGACTCTTTGCTTGGGTCCCCTAATCCCTCTTTATTCAGTCTCTGTTTGGCCAGATTTCTGGGTGTCTGCTGCTATAAGTGCCTGTAGTCTAGACCGATGGCTTGTGTGTGATCCGAGAAGGTATTCCGTCTTCAAGCAGCAAACGCGTGCCAATTTCTGCTTGCCAAGTACTGACCTTTAGAATCGCTACTTGCCCAACTGTGCTCTATGTCCAGATTCTAGATCCAGATTCTGATTTTGCTCTGATCGTTGGCTTTCCACTACGAGCCTAAAACACTTTCATGACAGTTTTTATTTTGCTGTTCCATTTCTTATTTTTAGCTTTCCAGATTCAAACCCCTTTCCTTGCGTCAACTTTCCGTGAGATCAAAATATTATTTCTTTTATGGTATTTTGTTGCCTTACAATGGTATACACAAAAATCTATAATAAACGCTCTATCCTGAGAGAAGCAAAACAAAAAGAAAATTCTTAAGTTTTAAAACATTCGCCAAGTAATTTACCAGACAATGCAAAGCATTCTATCATCATTGAATGTTTACCTTTATTATACTCATCTCCTAAACTTGTAGGAGAATATGCATGTAGGAAATCTTATATTTGAGATCTAAGCGGTACCTGATTAATGAACAGCAGTAAATTATAACTTGCCAGCTGGTTTTCCAACATTCAGCTGTAATAATAATTTGACTTCATATCTCCTTTTTCTCCTTCCCTTTTCTCATCATTACCATAAAACTAGAAGCATATGGAATGATATTTATTAAGGCAAGGTGAAATCTGTGGAAAATCGTTAGAAAAAGGAGACAGAAGGTTATTTAAAACCATTATCTTGGGGTACATGTGTGTGCCTGTGTGTTTGAAAGAGAGAGAGAGAGAGAGGAGAGAGAAATTTCTCCCTGTTTCTTTTTCATCTTCTTCAAGGCTTGTCATCCACAGTGCATGAAGAAGGGGCTCTATCAAGGGACATAAAGAGACACAGTAGAAAAATTATCACTGCCCTCAGCTGCTGCTTTCTTCTTTAAAATTCTTTCCCAGCCTCTAGACCCCATGGGTGGGCTTAGGGAGCCCTGTTTGCGTGTCCCTCTGGTTTCTGCTGATTGGACTGGAGGCAAATATGTGAACCCAAAGGGAACGAATAGCTTCACTGAGCCCAAACCAATAGGATTTTGCTGTTTGTTTATTTTTCATCCCCTTCCCATTCCCTTTCTCCAATTAAGATACACAGAAGCGAAAAGTAAAATGTCATTGAGGTTCCATCTAGAACAAACCAGAACACGGTAGGTTAAATAAGCAGAAACCAGAGCTCTGCAGAAGAAATTAGTCAGTAGAAAAAATTATGACACAGAAAAACAGAAAGAAGCAGAGATAATAGACCACGGAACTCTAGAGAAAAAGATGGATGTAGTAGCTCTGGAGCAATTTTCCAGTCCCTCGAAGTGTAGCTATGTCCCCTCCACTGTAACATGGGCTTCCATGGGCTTTTCCTCCATCTCTAAAATTACCTCCTCCATGCTTTGTCCTTGAGCTTCTGTAGGTGAATTTCTGTTTCTTACAGCCAAATGAGCATTGAAAAAGATGATGGACGGTTACATTCTTTCTTGAAGGATCACACACCCCAAGACAGACATCCATGAGCTGAAGGGGCATATCCCCAGTATCGGTTCCAAACAAACACCGATGAACGGTGATGCTGTGAATCATAGGCTTTTTATTGTTACCATCAGCACTGTATGCCTCTGTTTATTGAACTTTTTTGTAATTTCTTTTTTTTTTAAGATTTTATTTATTTATTTGACCCAGAGGAAGAGAGATCACAAGTGGGCAGAGAGGCAGGCAGAGAGAGAGGGGGAAGCAGGCTCCCTTCTGAGCAGAGAGCCTGATGCAGGGCTCGATCCCAGGACCCTGAGATCATGACCAGAGCTGAAGGCAGAGGCTTAACCCCCTGAGCCACCCAGGTGCCCCAGTTTTTTGTAATTTCTTTAGGGTTACAGAAAAAAAAAATCCATCTGAAAAAGGTATCAATTGCCTATATACAAATAATAGAACAATAAATTATTAATATTTAATACTTTATATACATTACTGTTCATAATGTTACACTAAATGAGGTTAAAATCAATGGTCAACATCAAATGTCGACATGGAGTAAACAGTATGACCTGTAGAAAGATAGGTAATCCCAAGCAACAAAATTAAACCTGAAATTTCATTTCGCATGGTCTTGAAGGCGATTTTCTCATTATAATCAGCAGACTTCAGAGAGAAGACTTGATTATTTTCGAGAGCACTGTTTTCTGATAAATAATATTTTAATATTATTTGTATGTGTATTTTTCACATTTTTTCCTCCATATTTACTTGGGGAAGAAGTGCTTAGCTAGTCCCATGGGACATCTAACTGAAGTTTTAATTTACATGCTTGAAAAAAATAACATGAAATGATTAGGTAACATAAAACGTTTTAGTGATACTAATATAACACAATACATAAATTTGTAACATTGAGAAATCAGTATTGAACTAGAAATCACAAGGCCTTTGTTTTAGTCCCAATTCTATCTACTTCATTACTTATGTCGTCCTGGGCATATCTCTATCTTCCTGAGCTTTTTTCCTCAGCCATGTTAAGGCACCAGAACACCTACTCTAAGGGCATCTTATCAAAATCAGACATTTGAATGCTAAAGAGCTTTATAAATCACATGTCTTGGATTATTATAATGTTAGCAGTGACAACAAATAGATGTATAGTGTATCTTTTGGCCAGATTTGAAGTTTCCTTCATATTAAATGTTTTGCCCTGGAGGAGGTAATTTTAAAGATGGAGCCATTTTCTTCAATGATTAGTCAAAGCATCTGTTGAACAGAAGAGAGTATTTAGAAGTTGGGGTGGTGAGAAAAGGCTAGATTCTTGATATAAATGAGAGTTAAAAGGATTTATGAAAGAACAAATATGGGATATGAAAAAAAAGGAACCCAGACTTCTCAAAAATAGTTGGCAGTCACTCCTTCAATGACCATCTCAACACAACCTCTAATAAATAAAATGCTGCCACAAATCCTATTTGCTAATTTAATAAATATTTATGGAATACCAACTTTGTATTCAGTACTTTGCTAACCCTTGAGTTTAAATCAGAAAATAAACCAAGAGTCCCAGCAGTTGAGAATGTAAATCTTACTAGATGAGACAAACAGTCTAGTACAGTACAGTGAAAGATAACTGTATTTTTTTAAAAGGATTTATTTATTTATTTTAGAGAGAGACGGAGGGAGGGAGGGCTGCAGAGGGAGAGGGAGAGAGAGTCTCAAGCAGACTCCATGCTGAGTGTAGAGTTGGATGCAGGACGATCCCACAACCCTGAGACCACTACCTGAGCCAAAACCAAGTCAGAAGCTCCACTGACTGCCCCCCCCACCCGGCACACCAAGATAACCACAAGATAATGCACACAAGAGAGGCACCGAGCACAACTGTTTCCCACAGGAAAGTAACAGCAAAAGGAGAAAGGTGTGGTAACCAGAGAAGGTGACATGGGAGAGCATTTCACGGGAAGGAATCATGTGTATTCCCTTAAGATAGGCCGTTTGTTCTGCTTTTTAATGAAATTTATATGCAGTATGTGGAAAATAATATAAGCAGCTTAAATGTAGTATGGTCTTGACCTTCTCTTGAAGTGTTTAAGGAATTCTGAAATAGAGATTATTGTGGGGTTCCTGATAAAGTCTTCAGACTTTAGTGTTGAAAAGAGTGTTGAAAGATGGGCAGGAATTGAGTTGGTGGAGAGGAAGGACAGAGGGGGCAGGCATGTTGCTCCATAATCTTTCCCCAGTAGGCTCTATACATATATACACATATGTATATAAGTATATATGTACATATATACATTTTTTTCTCTTCTCAAATATATTGTAGGATTTTTGTAAGCAAAAGTCATATGCTTTTCTTTTACGTCCTTTATAATTTCTAAGGCTTTGCTATTCACAGAATATTATAATTTTTTTCTCAGTGTTTGATTTTTTTGTGCATTTTAAGTCTGAGAGTTAGGAATTAGAAATTCTTGGCTTTGTTTTTTTATACAGCAAAAGTCCAAAAATTTAGAAAATTCCAAAGGTACATCATCTGAGGCTTACTCACTGGCTCCCAAAGCAAGTAGCTGTGATAACTTTGAATAGTTATTTTGGTAGAGTAATGATATTTGAACATTTTTACTTATTCACTAGATTCATTGATAAATTTTTTGGATGTATGTCCTTATCAAACCTTATGAGTGAGTCTACCTCTTCATGATGCAGTTAGGAAGTAAAATATTGAATTGTAATGTGACTGTCTCAAAGTATTATTTTACTTGTAACCCATTCATGGTTTATTACGGCTTAAAGCAATATTAAGGATGGAATTAGTGACCGAGGTGTCACTATATAAATATATATAATATCACTATATATAATATCACTAAATAAAGAATGTGATCTTGATAATACATCAAAAGTTAGAACAAATAGAACAATTTAAATAAGGCAAAAGAGAAATGAATTTGATATAGGACTATCATCATATACATGAATATTTGAATATACTGTTAATATGTTTTATTGATAACTTTCAGACTAAGCCACAAACACAATAGTTTTATTCATTTGTTTTTATCAATAAAATACCATAACTTAAAATTTGCTTAACAAAATGTCTACAAAGGATTACTTCAATTATAAATTAATATGAACATGAAGGTAAGCATATTATAAAATCTTAAACTAATACCTATATTTTGTCAATAGTTGCTGGTTTATAAAGACACTGTACTGAATTCAGCATAGTAGCGGTAGTGAATATTCTTTGAATACACATGCTTCTTAAATTGAAAGCAGGATATATAATATATTATACAATATCTCAAATGATTTTGTAGTTCAAAATCTAAATCATTTTTCATTCAACCATTTTAATACATTAAGGTACTGGAAGACATTAGAATTTAAAGTCTGAGCTTTATTTTGTCATCTATAAAATAAGAACAATAATCGTACATTGTAAATCCATGATTAGGATTAAATAAAATAATTTATACAAGATGCCATGATTAAGATTAAATAATTTATATAAAATGCCTGTTTCCTATGAGAGTGCAGTAATGACTTGTTAATATTTTTAATAAAAGCTAATATATTGGCAAAACTGTGGAAACAGTGAATAGATCAGTGGGTGCCAGGGTTTTGGACAAAGGGAGGGATGAACAGGTGGGGAAGAGGAGATTTGTAGAGCAGGGAAACTATTCTGTATGATACTGTAGTGGTGGATACATGTCACTATACATTTGTCAAAACACACAGAATGCACAGCACTAAGAGTGAACCCTGATGTGGGTTATGGGCTTTGGTTGATAATGATATATGTTGATGTTTGTCCGTCCATTGTTATAGATGTGACACCCTGAAATGTACGGGATGTCCACGGTAGGAAAGACCTGGGGCCGGGGATGTATGGGAACTCTCCACTCAGTTGTGCTGTGAACTCAGCCTGCTCTAAAAAAATAAAGTCCATTTTTTAGAAAGGATTGTCCCCCCTTCTGCAAAAACGAAGGCGAACAGAACATTTACTACTTTAACGAGTATATTCTAAGTGCTTTATAGATGTGATTTAATCCTCATGTCAACCTTATGAGGAAGCTAAAGCCCGGAGTAGATGCGTAACCTCGCACAGCTAATAAGTGGTAAATAATGGAGCCTGGATTCAAACCACTAAACTATACTGCTTATAAATTGAAACCAGTTTCAGCAAATAATGCGTAGAAACATTAAATCACGAAAGCAATGGTGATATTAAGAATAACTGACTTAGGTCCATAGAATAATATCTGAAGTTCCCCACATTTGATAATTCTCCATAGTCCAGTCTAATTAAAAATCAGTTATTGGAATTATTATGAATAATATACCCAAGGTGGATGGATTCAGATAGGAAGGGCTATCCACCCTTCCATTTGGGGGATCACTATGAAAAGTATAAGGAAATTTGAAAACCACTTCTTGAAATAGTATTTTTGTCAGGATTGTTCTTGCCATTTTACCAATGAGGTAATTGAGGCTATTGCAGATTCAGTAACTCACGTTGGCTAGAATCTTCTATGGATCAAGACAGAGTATAAATAAAATAGCTAAGTAATTCCTGGAAGCTTCCCCAGATAGCAACTGCAGGCGCTGTGTTTCAGACCCAGAGTTCTCCTGGGAAGTTCTCTTCATTAGACTGATCACCATGGCTCTAAGTTAAGTTTTGCAGATAGAACTGTCCTACATGGACTGTCCCTCTTCCAGGTATCATTATCTCCAATATGAAATTAAAAGACTGAAAGAAATCATTCTCAGTCCAACAGAGTAGTCACATGAGGCATTCATGCACATACCGAAATTTACAAAAGTTTGTAGATATGGGGGATTTCTGTTCCAGCAAAGCAAACCCATAGAACTTGGCTATTACAAATCCTTCCTACTGACAGCCCCTCAGTCATTTTGCCTGCATCATTGGCTTGCATCTATCTTCTCACTCTCTCCATCCCTTCTCAGACTCTTCAGCTATTTTTTTTTTTCAGACTCTTCTGCTATTTTTTTTTACTCACCGTATTTGCCACTTTTAATGCAAAGTGATTTAGCTCTTCTCAGCCTCCACCCAGTTCTACTCAGGGTCTCATAGACAAAGCCTTGGCCAACTCTTTGAAATAGGTTTATAAGCATCTCTTCTAACTCAGGTCTAGGACAAAGTTTCCTCCGGTTTCTAGCCAGTGGTGATGGCTATTTCTCCAGTTACATATTCATCGAGATGTTGTCCAAACAATACAGAAAAACAGTCTAATAAGTTCATTCTAATTGTCTTTTATACTCCAGTTGTGAATGTTTTAAAGAGTGTGTTTTAGGCTGAGAAAAGCACTTTCTAGAGAATATTCGGGGAAAAACAATTAAAATTAAGTGGAAAGTTAAAGAACCGTTCTCTGTGTGTACTAAAACATGTCACTCTGGGGCACATTTTAGGGACCCATTAATACATACAGCAGGTGGTTGGATGCATCAAGTTTTAATTCCAAGGCAAATGTTAATGGAACACCAAAATATGCCCTGTTGGCTCCTAATGCTGAATTTTGGTGTGATGATATCTGCAATGACACCTAAATTAAATGAGAAGCTGAAGTTTACAAAACATTGCAATTTGTTGATTACATACGTTGAATTTCATGGTCAAAATCTATTGTTTCACATGGAGTAATAAAAATGGGCTCAACTTAAAATAATCTAATGACACGCATCATATCCTGCCTCCCTACTAAATAATAACTAACAAAATTGAACAGGAAGACTATGAAGGGATATTCCTTCTCTCAACTTTGAAGAAATTCTTTTAAAATATTTGACTCTCTCTTACCTAAGTGAGCAAAACATATACAATTCAGCAAGTAACCACATTAAGCCAACCACGAAAAGAAATCATTTTAAAAGATGATATCTGATTAGTTTTATTAAAAATCAACATACTAACTTTTAGAAATGGATTCTTATCCTAACTAAATGGTAATCTTTGCTTTAGTCATAAACAAAACTAAAACGTGAATGTAAACCATAAATATAAAAGAAGAAAATATCTAAGACCTATTTTTTTCACTTGAAGTGGCATCCGTAAGATGGTAGCAGTAAATAGAAGGCACTCAAATATTTATTAAATGAAAAAATGATCAGTTAAAAAATACTGAGATTAAATGTCTTAAGGATGAGTAAGTACAGAATCATTTTTTTCTTATCAATAGACATTTATTTTGTATTCCCTATTTATAAGCACTCTGTCCAGTTGAAAACAGAAAGAATTATGGGACCTGGTTTCTCTCCTCAAGGAACTTAGAATCTTATTTGTAAGAAAAATGCAGAGACCTACCATCTTTAGAATTTCTTTGAGTACAGCAGGTAATTTGCAGAAAATGCTACCCAAAAAAGCATGAATACTGACTGCCCTCTGGAAGTGTTCACTTCTGTCCATCTGGAAAAATAATGACCATAGACATCTTTCTACCAACAGTAAGTTTCACATATGTGTCGATGGCAGGTGAATTTTGTGCTGTGGAAAGACACAGTTACAACAATGAAAACCACACTGCTCCTGGTCTGCTCAAACCTCCAATGGCAACCTCTTCAAGGCCCATTTGGAGATCTTCTCTCCTCTTTCTGAGAAATCTCCTTCACTCCCATGTCTCCCACCAGCCAGCGCCTACTGGCTGAGGATTCCTAGATTTTCATTTTCATTTTTAAAACAGACTTCTCCCCAAACTTCAGATCTAAACAATCTGCTTCCTCTTCCGTATTTTACTCTGATCTTTCCCTTAGAGAAGGAACTGTATCATGGGGGAAGAACAAGCAGAGGAGAAGATTTTCCCAGCCTAATTATATTGGTGGTATATGGAAAAGCATTTCTTTTCTTTTCTTTTTTTAAATGATTTTATTTATTTTTGGGAGCGTACAGGAGGGGGGACAAGTGGACTCCATGCTGAGCAGTAGTCTGACACAGGACTTGATCTCAGGACCTTGAGATCATGATCTGATCCAAAACCAAGAGTCAGAAGCTTAACCGACTGAGCTACCCAGGTGCCCTGAAAGGCAGTTATTTTAAATGGACAGTAATTTGGGGGTCACTTGTGGATTTGGGTTATTCATGTTATCTCTAAAATATATTTTTAGAGATATATTATATATATATATAATATACTTTCTAGAGATAAAAATAAATTATTTTTATTTGAAGTTTACTACACTTTTTATGTCTTAATTTGACTTAAAGTCAGTCATTTAGTGAAGTTGCCTTGGGACAAAATACAGAATCTAAACATAATAATCAAATACAAATAGAATTAAAACAAAAATAGCATAGAGATAAAATACTGCGTTTAACAGTAAGTTCTGTCAGTGAAGATGATATTTAATAAAGAGAGAGAGTTCATGATATTCAGGGTCTAATGAGAGGGGTCAGAAGTCAGTAGAGGTTCTGTGGGCACCATACAATCCCATCCAACAGGCACGTGACGTGAGCTGCTCAGTGTATTTTTCAAATCAGGATTTTGAATGGGATGAACAAAAGCAATCGATTTTAAGGTTGTTGATTCTTTCTTAATTCACTGATTAAATAAAGGTTCTTCAGGAGAAGAAAAGTTGTCAATTATCACTCTCACTTCTATTTCATTTTTCCATTATTATGTCATTCCCATTATTGACAGAATCCTCAATTGTAGATTCATTCATTCAAAAGATATTTATTTTGAGTAACTACTCAGAAAGGAAGGAAGGAAGGAGGCAGGCAGACATGGAAAGCCAAACAGAAAATTTTCCCTGCATTTAAGAATCCCAGTCAAGTTGGTAAATGATCTCTGTTCTTCCTCAGTGGTTAAGATCTGCTTGACCCTTGGCCCTGTATTGTTATAACCTTCAGAGCTAGGAAAAATAACTGCTCTTTTTGAGAATTTTGGAATAGCTCTGCCTTTAGTCAGAGAAGATTTAAAAAGACCTATTTGTTGTTCAAAGGTAGCATATGCAATTGGGATGGCTGCTGGTTTTGCTCAGACTTCATACCTCGTTGGACCCAAGAATGGCGTTTTTGTCTTATTTCTCATCCAATGACTTCCGCTTTATGTTCAGTAATTCCAACTTGACCCAGAGTTGTGGTTCTGACTGCTCTGTAATCCCTCCCAATGTTGGAGCATTGCCCAGCCCCAGCCTTGACTGCAGATCACCAGCTCCCATTGCCGGACCTTCTACTGGCTCTTTGTTGATTGCTCATTTTCCTGGTCTTGGCCTCAGCAAAGCCCATCCACCTTCCTAACAAACCTTTTTTGCCCTAGTTGCCTGTCCCTGGAACTTACCAGAGTGACACCCTCTCCCGGGTCTCTCTACTCTGAGGTTATGTCAAGCCAGGCCTTCCTTTAGTTGGGGGGAAGGCGAATAGTCCTCCAAAACACTTAAGGGAAACATCAGATCAGACCGGTTGCTGGAGCTGTGCACATCTCGCGTTGTAGAGAGATGACTGGTTCCCTGCAAGAGGAGACATTTGAAATTCCCAATTTAGTTCTTCATTTTCCAGAGCCCTCTGCCTGCCTTGAATTCCCAAAGTTCTGGTCCTGGTATCTTGCAGCCACCGTGAGTGTGTGGAAAGGGGTGATCGAGAGAAAAATGGGTGATAACCTGAAAGAAACCATCTGACAAAGCTGAAGACCACTTGCTCCTCCAAAACAGCTTGAATATCCCTGCCTGGGCTGCCTAGGGAGGGATGTGATTAATGGAGAGATGTCACAGAGATAATTCTTCTAGCTGGGAAGAGTGGGGAAGGATTTTTTTTTTTTTTTTTTTTTTTTTAGAATTATTAGACATTGAGTGGAAAGAAAGCAAGAAAAGGGAGCTTGTCTTCGTTGTAAAGGTGCCAGGAAGAAATAGTTGAGCCACCAGCAGCCCAAGCGGCAACCCCACCCCACCTGCCTCGCTCCGCACCTACCCCTTGCGGCTCTTCTGGTGTGGCTGCGAGCTACCTCCCGTTATAAATAGCAGCACAGATGTTGACAGAAAAATGCTCCCTTAATTACCATACAAACTGCTTTACTTGAGTGAACCGTTTAAAGCAGCCTCCAAAGGAAGTTCACTCAAGCAATTCCGTAGATTACAGCTAATGAACAATATTTCCTCGCACCTATTTAGTGCTCATTAAAATGTAAAAGCCTTTCATTTTAAACAGACGCACAATAAATAATTCCCCTCTCCCTCCCGGTGTCTGAGCGGTTGGGATCAAAGCAGGGAGGAGAGGGAGCTGAAGGGGCAGGGCTGGCCTGGGGGCGGGGGCAGGAAGGGAGACCGCGGGCAGGGGAGGGGCGGGGGGACGGGGACGGGAAAGGGGAGCTCTCGTGGAGAGCTGGGGCCCATTAGTATCCCGGGAAGCCACAGCTTGTCTGGTCGGAGGGATGTTTGTGTTTGGAGTTCAACAGACAGATCCCGGGACCCACTCATCCAGCACAGGCAGCCAGCCATGAACCAGAACAGCAGACAAAAGCTACCACAGGCAACACGGGGAGGCTGAGAGGGGCCAACTCAGGATAGAGCTGGGGGTGGGGAGAGCCCTTCCAAAGTGATAAATTAGGAGTGCTGTGTTTCTTTGGACCGTCCAGTGTTGATTTTTTTTTTTTTTAAGCCTTATTTATTTTTAGGCCAGAGATGAAGAGATGAATCTCAGATAAACCATGGGAGGCTACTTGTTGCCAGCGGGAACAGAGAATCTGCAAAATGTTTGCTTGCTCCTTCAGGGTCGCAAACCACCACCTCTCCTACTTTGATCGCATCAGGCATAGGGCGCAAAAGATGGAGGCCTTCTTTGTGTGTGTGAGTCCATTGGAAGTGGGGATGGTGGCGAATAAGGTCGATTTCTGGAGGACTGTATCTGTTCCTTTTGAGATAAACAGCAAAGGAAAAGTGGACCAGGGACTTGGGTTGATAGATGCCTTGAGTGGATTTAAGAAACCTCTGCTTTATTCGAAAAAAATCTTTTCCCCTTTAACAGAGTCCCAGAGACTGGTGGGACCAGAGTAATGGAAATCTTAGTGTTGATGAGGGGGGAGAGCCCAAGAGGATCCTCTGTCCCCAAATCAGCTGACACAAATGCAAGTGACAAAACCAGCATGTCTCAGTCCTCCGGGATCCGTTGTGTAATGTTAAGTTGGCTTAATGGTCAGGAGTGACCAAGAGATTTCTTCTTTTTTTAAAAAAAATTATTTATTTTTCTCTTCTTTAAAACAAGCAAACAAACAAGTGATCAGGGGATCTTGATTCTATTAAGGACCATTGTCTTTCTAGCCAAAATCGACAACACACTTTTGACTTTATTGAGAGGGTATGAAAATGCAGAGAAATTGGCATTTCAAGTGGAAAAGATAAGTGAAAACCACCATCTTTTGTTCTATACAGCATGCATTCATTACCCAAGTACGGCGTGCCAGATTATGCCACGTGCGGAGGATACAGAAATGAATAAAAGATGTTTCTGGAAGAAGCCCACAGACATATATAAAAAGTCATTCATGCTATTACAGGAAGATGGACAGAGTTCTGTAGGGGCTGCAACAGGCCGGGGCGGGGAGAGGGTCTCGATTATTACATGAAAACTGGAGGTTTTATAATGTAACCGTACTCTTATCCCAGAGCTCAGCAGATACTTGTTGATTCTTGGTCCAGTCTGGAGGCAGTTATAGGGAGACCAGTGTAGAGAGAAGGGGATGAAAGTGTACATTTGAACCAGTTACTGTGAACATGAAGAAGAGAGGAGGAAAGAAAAATGAAGTCTGTACTTCGCTTTTCACGAAGGTCCTTTGAAAATGGTCTTCAACACCCACCTCATTTGCTTTTTTATGCCAGCCAATTTAGTGTTGTATTCAAAGTGATTAATTAGTTTGTAGTGAAGGTTTATTAGGTAATCTTTCTGTCAATCAAAAATCACTGGAGTTTCAGGACAGAATAAAGAGCACCCAGAAATCGTATAAGGATAGGGAACACATCATTATTGTGTTAAAAAATAGGCACAGTTCTAAAACTTGAGAATATATAGAGGGGTTAATGTGGGTATTATTAAAGTCGACATGAGTTATTTGGCCCTCTTGAATATTTATGGTTTATTTTCTATTAGGAAAAATTCATTTCCAAAGTAGGAATCAATCCTTCATATTTTTTCTGCACTACTGATTTAAACAGAGCGTATTTTCACTTTTCTTCTCATTCAGACCCATAAAAATGCGGGAAACATATTGTAACAGAGTAAAATACTTGCTTAAAGCTATGTTATACTTTAAACCAAGGTAAATCGAGGGAATAATAATATATCTAGGAATAGAAGATATTTCCCCAGTTAAGAGTACATTCACATTTTGCTACGCTAGAAACAGTAGTTGCATTTCCTAAGTAATAGACCATTCCTTGATACATATTTTTCCTTGCATGTATATATAATTAATTTTAGTTTATTACCTTTAAATAAAAGTTTACCACAGTAATTTGCTTCCTTTGCAACTCTTGGAAGTTCATGTCCTTTAAAAAATTTTAGGAAAAATCAGTAGTAAATATCACTCCTGAGTTTGTGTTTATATGGGAATAATTATGGCACTGGAAGTAGTGAACAAAAGAAGAAAACTCTTCTTTGGGGCTTTTTCATTTGCACTGTTAGCTGTTTTCCTTTACTCCTCTACCAATTAAAATATTAATAGAAACTTTTCTCCTAACAAATATTAACACAGCAAAGGAAAATTCTAATAGTGAGAAATCAATAAATAGTACATATTGTCTTAACTATTTCTTTTTTTTTTAAGATTTTATTTATTTATCAGAGAGAGAGAGGGAGAGAGAGCGAGTGCAGGCAGACAGAATGGCAGGCAGAGGCAGAGGGAGAAGCAGGCTCCCCTCAGAGCAAGGAGCCCGATGTGGGACTCGATCCCAGGACGCTGGGATCAGGACCTGAGCCGAAAGCAGCTGCCTAACCAACTGAGCCACCCAGGCGTCCCTTGTCTTAACTATTTCTTACTGAAAAAAAATGTCTTTCACCTAAAAGAATTTTTAAAATTAAATTGCAAACTGCTGTGATGTATTGTTGAGAACCATAGGGATATGAACTTCTTTCACGCTAAAATGTTAATATGGCATTTCGGTATCATTTGTGCCTTTCACTTAATATGTTGCATTGCTTCTTTAGGTTAGTGCACATTTCTGTGGTTGTTACAGCTCAGATTATCTGAAATATTGTACAAAATACTTCCTCAGAAGAAAAAGCTCTTAGGCTGACCATGGGAACTGAAAAAAAAAACAAACCTGATAAATTTATATATATACACACACACACACACACATTGTTTAACTGATACAAATCAATAACCCATAGCCAGAATTTTGTTTTTTTAAATTTTCCAGGTAAGGACCAACAAATGGTAAATGGCATCATATCAGAAACTCTAGGATATAGCTTCAATCACTTTTAAATTCCCCCAAATGCCTACATTAAAAAAAAGAAAATATATTTCATTGACTTACAAAGGCCCATATAAATATAGATATGGTTTGGCCAGGGAATTGTAAATTCAGTCTCAGGTGGGCTTCACATTCAGCCTGAAATGAATCTGCAGAGAGAGTGAGAGTCTGAGTGTTACAAATTCAGTGGCTCTAGGGGAAATTTGTTAGAGATCATTCTGAAAGTCAGCCCTGCCTGGAAAATAAAAGACCAAAAGAAAAGAAAAAAAGAAAAGAAAACACAAACACAAAACAGAAGAACTCATCCCACACTGTGTTATCGTGTTCAAATCATTTCCTGCCCCCCTCAAACAGCACCACTTTAATTTAATATTTCTTATATTTGCCCTTCCTTCTGCTCCGTGGGTTTTCAGAAAAGCAGTGCGGAGCCATTTAGAATTATGATTTTATGTATGCGACATGAAGTGGCAATCCAGGCTGTCTCGGTGTGTGGAACGAAGAGCGAGAAACAAAAATTGAGCAGGCTATCTTACTTGTCTCATTTGCCAGGCCCCATCATAAAAAAGCAAATGAGTTGTTTAGTTGAGATCCTTCAGAAAGAGGTAATAACAGCGTTCGGTCCACCGGCACGCACGCGGGGGAGAGGCTACCCCGCATGGCCCGCGCGAGATGGATGAGCCTGATGGCCAAACACACACATCCTGCCTGGATATGAACAACAGATTTGTCAGTGTGTGACAGGCTGACAGCCCAGCTCCCAGCTGCTTGTCCACTGTTGTTATATCAGTACCTTGTCTGAGCACTCAGCAAAGAGGCAATCTGCTTCCTCCGTCCGTGGGAGGCAGGTTGCCAGTTAAGAAACAAGTCTTGGCTTCAGGCTGCGGTGCCAGAACGCATTGAAAAGAGGCGATTTAAACCCTTGTGGGCTCCTCCGGCAACATATCACAGGCCTGGGAAGTTCAGTCCTCCAGATTAGATCTGTAAAACAAAGACGGTAACTCAAAATGAGATCTGTGCTGGCAAAACATGGTGATTTGGCCTCCCTAAGTATCTCAGCGGAACTTGGTTCGGAGAGAAATGCGGGCTTGACTCATGCACTTGGTGGGCCCAAGCGGAAGTTTGCTTGGCGGTTTGGACCCTGCAGTGCTATTTGGGGTGTCCTGGAGAATGTGTCAGTGACGATTTACCCGAGCTCATAAAGCCTCCAGAATGGACGATAAGGATGAAAAGTTTTGATTCTTGTTGGTTGGGCTATGTTGATAGAGTTGACAGTTAATAATGAAATATTTAACAAGGTAAAAAAATGTAGGCATACATATTTTGGACTTCATTCTGGTCATTGTAAAGACTATGTATTAAGTATCTGAAACTTTTCAATCTAGTTCTAAAATCTATAGAAACAGATTAGAAAAACTAGAGATGAAGTTCCTAAGGAAATGTGCACACTGTTTTTAAGCGTCTCAGAGAATGAATTAAATGCATTATGTTAAACAGAGAAAAGTGGAAGAAGTGATGAATTTCAGGGGAAATCACCAATTTGTTCTGGATACTATGGACGGATGGTTCAGAAGTTAGAGCATCACTTGCTATCCTGAGCAGCCTGATTCAGTGCATGTGGGCTGTCTCCCACAGGTTGGGTCTAAGAAATAAGAACTCAAAAGGATTTACACCATGGTCTTTAATGGCTCCTTCAGAGCTGTTAGGCCTGTCAAGCCATTAATAAGCAGTATGTAAGAGTCCCTAAGTACACATTTGCACAACAGTCCCCAAGGACTTGGGGAAAGCTATTACAGTTTGTTGGATCAATAATTATCATCATTTCATTCAAGTCCACTGCAAAATGAAGAACTAGATATGGGGCCTCCTGGCATCTTTGCCCCAGGTCACAATGTGGTGGTGTAGGTCTTGATGAAGTTCCAGTGACTTTGCCTTCTGGAATCCCCAGAGACCCAGCCACACATACCATCTGTATCCATTCGTCTTGCCTTGTTGTAGAACTCAGGAGTTGCCAACATCCTTTTAAGTTTGAGACACCCTTACCAAATACAATCTTAAATCCACTACAAAAATGTATGTTTACCTTTAAAAAAAATGAAAAAGTAATCATAAAACTATGTTAAAAAGCATTAATGAAAATTTAGGTTGAAGGGCTATGCCTATCTCACTTCTGCTAAAGCATAACAGCTCAAGTATCTCGTGATTGAAAACTAGTTGGATAAGTTATTATACATCGACTTAGAAGGATGCTCTGTGGCCAGTCAAAAGAGTATTGTAGGAGACACAAGAAAATGTTCCTGATATTCTCAAGTGAAATAAAAAAGCATCTTATGGAACTATATGTGAATTTTTTTTTAAATGATGTACAACAAATTAGATGATAGATGGATGACTGGACGGATTCCTAGAAGGATATATTCTACACTATCAAAAAAATGGATGTAGAGAATAGAATGCAGGACATTTTTGTGTTCTTTGTGCCTTTCTGTATTTCTGAGATTTTTCCCCATGATGGTGTGGTGGCTTTCCTAATAGGGGAATATGCTATAAAAATTAAAAACTGTCAACAGTAAAGTTGCATATTTAAATGATGTTTTCCCACTTCATTAATTGCTACTTTTTAAAAATTTTTGTTAGGTATTTGTACTAGGCATACTATAAACAATATAATATGAAACATCACAAGTTGAAAGCCTCAGATTGCCTTTTACTTTTGTTTTTTACTGTATAATACGCAAATGTTTTCACGAGAACCCCAGGTAGATCCATACTAAAGAACATTTTTCCTAATTATGTTAGGGTGGGTTCTTAGATCCCATTTCAGTCCTCCAAGTTTTTTTCCTGAAGCCATCAAATGAATTGTTAGTTAAAAACTGTGATGGGTGGTCTCATTTCTTTTTTTAAAATGTATTTTAGGATACAAAAGTTATTAAGTCATTTATGAAAAAGACAAGTCAATAGTGTATCATCCTCTTTCTAATTGGACCCACCCGAGATAATGGGGGAACCAGCCTCCTTTCATATTTCTCCCTGTTCATTCAAATATAGATATCAAAGTCTTTCTTCATAAAACCAGAACAAGCTTATAATAGAAATGGTATTCTGCTTAAATGTTTCATTCATTCAATATATCATGCAGGTCTCTCGAAACCCAAACATACACACATCCTTATATTACATTCAAGACATACTTAGTATTAAGTGACGTATCTGAATGATAATTTATTCAATTGAAGGATATTCAAGTTGAGACCAATTTATGCTTTTACAAACAATTTTGCAATACATCTTTGTACTTATGTTAATATGTACCATTGCTTTTGTATCCTAGATGTGAAATTTGCCCATTTTGAATTTTAGAAGATATTGCTATATTACCTTCCAAAATGGAATGGTGAATGGCTAAAGTGTAGCCATTCACCTACAGTGTAGGAGAAAACCTGTTTCCCCTGATATTTGCCAGCCCTGGGCATTACTAGTTCTCCATTTATCTGATGGGTAAATAATGGTAACTCTTTGTTTTGATTTGTATTTCCACAACTACCAGTAAGGCTGGTATCTTGAACTTATGACTCTGTTTAACTTAAGAAGCTCCTATCTTCTACACGTTTAGGATGCAGGGCCTTAATCTTGAGCTGGAAGCCAGGGGCCAGGTCTGTGCTACTCAGCACTGGGTCTCTGGTGCCTGGACCTGTTCTTGACCTTAATAAACACTTAATAAGCATATGTTTAGTATTGTAATTAATGCATTATAATCTTAGAACTCCTTATATTGGCAAGAGGGGTATAAAATAGTGTGAAATCATTTTTAATTATTTATTCAAAAATATTTGAAAAGGCCCCCCATCCCAATTGGACGTTGCCAAGGTACCTACATCTCAACATGTCTGAAATTCTGTTTTCTCAAATGGATCTTGCATTGCTACCCAGCCAGAGCTCAATTTAGAAATCTCAGATTATTCTTGTATTTCCAACTCTCTGTCTTTGCTTACTTTTCATATGTCACCAATGCCTGTCCACTCATGGTCCTAAATACCTCCTGATTTGGTTCCCTATTCTTGGTCTAACATTATCTCTAACTGGATTTAGAAATTTCCCATTTTTAGACTGAGGATGTTATTTAGTCTACTGTTATCTCCAGCATTTAAGTTAGAGACCCACTGACTGTAGGTACTTTATGTATTTATTGAGTAAATGTGCAGTCTCTTAAATGTGCTCGTTCTCTTTTGCACTCAATCTATCCTCCAGAGTACTGCCAGGTTTGTTTTAAAACAGGAGTGTGATGACGCATTGTGGTCTAGTGGTGAGGAGTGTGGGCACTAGTCTGTTGGGTTTTAATCGTAGCTTTATAATTTATAGTGATCTTTGGAGTTTATTTCAATTTTCCATGCCTTAGTTTTCCTATCTGTAAAATAGAAATATTGCAGTACTAAGCATAGAACATTTTAGGGAAGTTATCATAGTGATGAATCATATTATAAAGCATGGAGTGTAGAGCATAATGCCTCGAATAGAGTATGTGCTTTCTAAGTGTTAGTCATTCCCATAGTCCTGATGGTCATAGTGATTAGCCTTTACCCTCTGCTTGAGAAGCTTTATTGACTCTCACTCCCCAGTATCTACAGAGTGGAGGAGGAAATCTAGTCTTTTTAGAATGGAATACATAGTTTTTCTCTGTCTGGTCTCACTTGACCTCCATCATCATCTTACGTCATTTCTCCCCAAATCCCTCCATTCCACTCTTACCAGACAATTTATCCTTCCTTAAAAAAGACCATGCTCTGACAACTCTCTGCTATTGAGATAGGGAAACGTGAAGGACTCCATAAAAATCTGCTTTTTACTCTTTTCTGCTTCTATTCTTACTAGGACCTGCACCTTCTACCCCTCCTCCCACTTTACATGTGCCTCATAATGCAAATTGTGTATGTCCTCCTTGTAAGGGACAAGGAGTTAATAATTTCTTTAGAATAGATAACAACCAAGGAAGATCAACTGGAGGAAGCCATTATATGCATATTCCAGACCACCAGGACTGACCCAAGTACTGAATATTCTGTCCCCTAGTTAACAACTGTCAATAAAAGAAACCAACCCCCAAGGTATGCAGCCAACCCTCAAGGTCTCTCTCTCTCTCTCTCTTGCCTGCTGTCATCTTTTGAGAGTGTATCTTCTGCTTTAACACACTTTGCTGCTTCTGTTACTTATCTGTTGTGCTGCATGTCTATCCTTGAATTCTTTCTCATGATAAGACCAAGAACCTTTGGCGACTCCTTCAGGTCTGGCTGGGTCAAGGCCCCAGGGCAAGGGGTCTCCCCAGTTCACCCAGCAACAATGTCAGCATCAAATCAAATAGTAGATACTATCACAAAAGTGACAAAAAGAAGGACTGAACAAAACGTTTTGAGCTGTTTGCCGGCCATGGTAATGTCTATTTTAAAGAGAAAATAAAATAATTTTTTGTTTAAACTGCATTTTCTCTTGAGATGTCATTTTTAATTTAGGATTATCCTATTTACTATAGCCTCAATGTCACAAAGCTCCAGCCAACTGTTAGGAATTAACTCCACAATATACACATTAAAACCACAATATACACATTAAAAATACAGTTGGAGCTGTCACATAGTATTTCCAATGTAAGCATTTCCATTTGGATGAAGGCTTAAAGAACTTGAAAGTTCATTGTATTTTTTTTTTTTTAAGAAATATTTATTCATTTATTTTAGAGAGCTGGGGAGGGACACAGAGGGAGAGGGAGTCTTAAACAGACTCTCTGCTGGGCATGAAGCCCGACAAAGAGCTGCATCTTATGACCTTGAGATCATGACCTGAGCCTAGCCAAGTCAGACACTCAACGACTACACCACCCAGGCACACTGAAAGTTCATTTTAAAAGAGCAACTTCATACTTTCCTGCTTTTTTGTTTTGTTTTGTTTTTGTTTTTTAAAGATTTATTTATTTATTTGACACAGAGAGAGAGATCACAAGTAGGCAGAGCAGCAGGCAGAGAGAGAGGGGGGAGCAGGCTCCCCACTGAGCAGAGAGCCTGACTCGGGACTCGATCCCAGGACCCTAACATCACAACCTGAGCTGAAGGCAGAGGCTTTAACCCACTGAGCCACCCAGGTGCCCTACTTTCCTGCTTTTATTTTCACGATTCAATTGTCAAGAAGAAATAAATATTCTCTAGAATTAAGAACAGTGGTTCTTAATTAAGAACAGAACAAAGCTCTCTATAAATAGAAAAATAATCTGAAAAGGAAGAGAAATATTTTATTTGTATGGTATTAACTAGGGTTTTGGGGAATGATAGCATGTATTGTACTTCGAGGCTACCGTGCTACAGGTGTGCATCTTCTACTTAACGAAGAAAACAGAACATTCGAGACATGACTGTTTTTTAACATCTTAGATTTTAGGACGATGTTCTGTAAGCAGATATGAAGCCTATTGAAGTATATTTAAGATCTCTCATTTAGAGTTAAGTGGAAGAAGAAAAGGCAAAATTGTCTTTGCAGATGTTGAGAAGGAATTCATTGCAGGCAATCATCATTTAATATCCATTGCTGACTTTTTGAACAAGTGCTTTCTCTAAATGATAAATCAAATGAGTTGGCACTAACAATAATCTTAGAATATGAATGAGAAAAGCAAGAATATTAAAACAATAGAAGCATTAACATAAAAAATCAGCCAATATAGCAAAGAACAGCAAAGGAAATTGGGAGACTATTTTTGAATTTTTTATGGTGGCTGTTAACAGTTCTACTATGAGGAGCATTGTAGAAAAAAAGCTAAAACACAGATTGAGCTGTAAATATTTACCCATTTAGATGTGACATGTGGTATATGAGTAGTTAGTATCACTGTAACTAACATTTGAAATGAAAAGGATGGGAAATTTTGCCATTTAAAATACAGACACCAAAAACAACAATTATCTTAATACTATCTGTCCCATGCTCTCCATAAAGGAGATGACCTTCTAAATTTTAATAAGCCACGTATACATTTTCCCACCTCCATTTACACTCTGTTCCCTCCACCTACAATGTTTACCTCTGAGAATGCAAGGCTTAATTTTCTTCAAAGTTCAGTGGAAGAACTAATCTACTTTAATCACCTCTACCAGCAGGTATCTTTAATTTATGAATATCTATAGCTTTATATAAAATTTTTGGACAATTGTCATAAATTCTTGTGTACAGTTACATAACATTTCAATTTCCAAAGTGCTTTTACGGGATGCTATTTAATTTGATTTTCATTATGACCCTTTTAGGAACTGCAGGGCAACCCCGTAGAGTGGAGGTCTATGGCTCAGGAGTGGAAAGAATTCCCCCGAGGCAGAACAAAGGAGACAGAAATTTGGGGACTACAACTCAAGGGCACCCCAGGCAGGACAGCAAAGGAGAGACTGACTGACGGAGGCAGAGGTGGGGGGCTGTGGTTAAGTGGAAGGGGGAGATGAAGGGGTTTGGGAACATCTGGAATTGCCCTTTTTTGGTGCCTGTGCCTGGGGGTAAGTAGCCCATCGGTCAGCTAGGGCTTATG
The DNA here is from genome assembly GCF_010015895.1 of Lontra canadensis. Classification (NCBI taxonomy): domain Eukaryota; kingdom Metazoa; phylum Chordata; class Mammalia; order Carnivora; family Mustelidae; genus Lontra; species Lontra canadensis. The sequence goes on from NW_022631040.1 coordinate 9,737,836, forward strand.
GATATTTTGAGGTGGTCCCCCAATAGTCATGTCTGCATTCATCCGGTGGCCCCTTGGGCCTCTCCACCTTACTCAGGTTTTTCATGGCTCCAGTTGGTTGCCTAAAAGCAGCCTCTATAGAAAGCAAGAGGAAAAAGGAGCAAAGATTCCCGCCACCCAGGGCAACACAGTGCGCTGAGGCCAGGACACTGACCACGCACTGACGCTTCTTCTAGAATACCATGTTGCATCTCAAAATCCTACCCTCGTCTTTCCTGATTGGGTTGAACATCCTGTGAGGGCAAAAAGGACACAAAGTTAGCTGACTTGTCTCAAAATTTCCAAATATGGGCCGGTTTTACAGAAATAGATTGCTCTAAATGTTGCCCACACAGTTTTAAAAATATACTAAATTTCACCGATCATTGTTTCCATCTCATGTGTATTCAGATCTTGTCGTGGGTAATCAGTGCTCCATGAAAGTGGCCCTAGCCTCACCAAATAGACAGATTGCTGAATTAGAAGGGACTTAGGAAAGAGTTCATAGCAGAGCATTGTCATTAACAAAATCCAGTGAGGACTCAGCTGCCAGGCGGGGTCAGCACGGGGGTGCCTACATGAAGAAGGGGTTTCCGTCATCATTTTTGTTATATGGTGATTCCTCCACTGAGGCAGGAAATGGAAATAACCCTAAAGCTATCCCGGCAGAGTATGTTAACATAGGGATTTAAAAAAATACATGATCTGGGAAGTGTCAGAATGGTTTCTGATTTTGAAGTTTCTTTCTCTTCTGCAGCGAGGATGCATGTTATAGAAGTGGCTTTGATCCCTTTCTTCACGTTAATTCTTTTTTCCTTCCAGATATAAGCCTTTATGCACCCAGCTTCGGCTTTGTTTTTATTCCCATTATTAAAGTGGTCTTCTGGCTACCAGCTGCTTCTTTTCAGCATTTATGAGGATTTGGCTGTTATTTATTTATTTTTATATCAGTGGTGGGGAGGCCAAAGTTCAGCTATAGCAAGGGGTCCATCAGACTATATTTTGTGGGTTGATTATGCATGAGGCAGACCCACACCTTGGCTCTGATTTTGGCTTTATGGGCTTCCTCTTGTCTCAGAGGCTGTGGAAGTTGCATTCCCAGTACCTCCCAGAGTGGGTGTATACAGCGGGAGAGACTAAGGCTTTAGGCGAAATTGCCAAATCCTATATTTGTACACCAGCAGGCAATAAGTGAAGAAGCTTAAGCATTTCATTCCTACTGTCTGAAGCCTGCAGACCCTGCAATCAAACACGGAGACCATATTCCAAAACAATTGTATCCGATGACAGCTTATTACGGAAAGAGTCAGTTTCACTAAGGATGCTTGCCAATAAAACAAAGTGAAAAACGGGATCTCTTCATAATTTCTACTTGATGAGCCACAATTTTGGGGATGATAGCTGAGCTCTTATTTTCAAAAACCACTTTGTGGACTTACGGACCATTCATTCACACGGGGCCCAAGCTGGGGGCACCCTCGGCAGGCAGCTTGCAGCATCGAGCAGAGAAGGAGTGCAGCCCTGGGTGTGCTAAGCCCATCCCGGAGCCTGCCCGGCGACCTCTGCCCCGGCCACAGTGACCGCCTGAAGATTTGAGTTAAGCACAAGGTACAAAACAGCAGCTGGAGTGAATGGGTGACCTCTTATTTTGGTGTTAAAGTTGGGATTTATCATCCTGCAGAATGATTTTATAGACACCTCTGAGTCAATCCTTTATTTCTAAATCAGAACAACACCGTTACCAGCGGGTCTGACACCAGGGAAACTTGGGTAAAATGCCATCTAGCCTCTCTAAGAAATTATACTCACTGGAGGGAATGGGAGTGAATGTCTTCTTATCACCTCTGACGGACGTTGTGTTTACAGATTGCTGTGAACTTTTCCTCTTTGTTAAGAGTTGGCCGGAGGCAGCGCTGTGTGAAATATTTACGTTCTTTCCTACATTTGCTTGCAGAGGCATTTTACCTTAAATAAAATTGTGCAAACATCTATTCTGTTTTGGGCATTCTCAAAAATTTGAGGTGATTTTAAATCTCCCTAATTTTTGCATATAGCTTTTGGACCTGTAGAATTTTGCTTTTCATTCATTCATTTATTTGGTCAGTTAAATTTCAATTATGGGCCAATTATCATTATGTAAAGTGCCGTTAACAGTGAATATATACTCTCTGGGCTAAGGAGCTTAAAACTAAAAATAAGGTTAGAAGATAGATACAAAGTAAATGATGAGAGAGCTATTAAAAAATAATCCTAATCCTTGCCTCAAAGAAAGTAAAAATATTATTTTAGCTCTGATGGCCAGCACTTTGAAAAGGTGTATGAAAATTACTAGGGTAAGATTGGTAGCAAGAGATGAGGTTTAACCTGATTCTAAATGTACAGATAATCCTGGGAAATCTTTTTAGCCAGACAAGAGGAAGGGCATAGAAAAGGAAAGGGGATGGGAAAAGCCAATATGTGTACATTTGTAAGAAGGGAGATTCATTTAATGAAGGGTAAACAAGGAGTTCCCAAAGAGTATCAAGAAAGTATCATTAAAGGTTTGAATGGTTAGGTCTTGGCATTATCCCCCTTCTGTGATCAATGCTTATGGCATCAATAAGGGATGGGGAATGGATTTTGTCACATGAGTTAACTGTGATTGCCTTTGACTAGCAAGAACTGTACCTGGCTTCATCATGAAGGAGCCCAATATTGATCAATATTGTCCACCATGGATGGGAAGGGCAGCACACACAGCATTGACGTTCTATTATGTATATCGGCATAGGACTATATTCAATGTTTCATTTTAAGTATAGTTTTTTCCTCCAACTTAAAAAATCATCAGATGTAATTTGGGCTGGGATTCACCAACACTCACCATTATCAATTACTTAGCTGGCATCTGTTCAGATAAGATGGGTAGCCACTCTCACTGGCCAACACCTGTGCCAGTCTCATTATAAAATATTTAAATATCAATCCTGAATATATATATTGGATGTCTCTACAAAGATTTTAAGTCTCTTGTGGGCAGTGAGTACACTATAAAACTCTTACAACTCCTCACAGTGACCAGCTCAGTGATAAGCATATGGTAGATGTTCCATAAATACTTCACAAGTGTCATTTAATTAGATGGTAGGAAGTAGGCACGGTCTGCATTGGCAGAATATGACTATCATTGGTATCATTTCACTCTGTAACGAGCAGTTTACCTAGCCTAATGACCTGTGCCGTACTTTGGTTATTTTCACAGCTGCAAAAGTCAGAGTAAAGAAGAGACCCAGAAAGGGTCCCAGCAAAACCCTATGCTACTCATGAGCAAAAGAATGGACAGAATGCTGTGCCCACTGAGAAGATGCACCCAAAACCTTTCCTAGCTTAGCAACCCAACTGCCAAGGTGGTTTGGTTGTGGAGTCAGGAGATGCGATTCTTAGGTATGTTAGAATATTTCTGCCCGTCATCCCTGAGCTGGGCTGAATCGTTGCCTTCAATGGATTCACGAAGGGCTTCAATTAATTCAGAATGAGATTTCATAAGAGTTCTTCCTTTGAGCACTTTAATGTTTTCCATTAAAATAGACACGTTTCTGTTTCCTTTTACTCAAACATCATTTAAAAAAACAATTTAAACCAACCAATCTATACTTTTCTCATTCTAGAATGAAAGGGTAATTCCTGAAATAATTCTACTCCTTCTGGATGTTTGTGTCTTTAAAATATTCTTGGGATTATTAAACCTTCTGTGGGGTCATTATTTAGCAAACTCTACATTATTCATTGCCTATATTTTTCTCAAAGTCAGTCCCCTTAGCCTTTAGTCCTTTGTCTTGATTTTTTCAGAACCTGTTCCAATGCTTCAAACTCTATATGGAGTTAAGGTCATTACCCTGGACCCTACTTCTGTAACTGGAAAAAAAAAAAAAAAAAAAACCCACAAAACCATCACTTTCTTCTTCATTGTTCTGGGAAATCATGGGCTCTTGACCAAGGTCATATTGTCAAGTTAGTGTTATCCTATATGATCAGAAATTGACACATCACGAACTATGTATCAAAGGATATTATCAAATCTCAGTTATATGGGCCCCACAGATTTTGAATTTGTGGTCATTGAGACTTGGCCTGGGCTAGTGTATGCCTGTTCACCATAATGATAGTTTTATCCAGTCAATTAACATCCATACCAGAGAGGGAATAAAATACTGAGGGAAAATAAAATTTTCAGAACTCTTGTTACCATACAGATGCTATTTGCAGACAAACACTGATTTGAATATTACTTGTTTAAGTAAAATTTATTTAATGCTAGTTTGAGTTATTAGTGATTTACCTGTAAACAATAACATTGTGTGTCCTTAAATATGAAGTATTTGGACTTTCTTCTAGTTTAGGGACACATATTTTCCCCCAGTTCGTCTGTATTGTGGAAGTTAAGTTTTGTCTAATCTTTATAATTTAGAAGGACCAGTAAGAGGCAGCCGTTACGTATCTGAGAAAGTTCACAGGGACATTATATATGAAATTCCCAGCACGGAGTAGGCCCTCAGAAATACCAATTCCTTTTCCTATCCAACCTTGTCATTTTGATAAATTTGGATACAGAACCAGAACAGGTAAAAGATGCATTTAATTGTAATCAGGTTCGCCATCTCCTGGTTCGGCGCTCCTTCTGCTGTGGTATTGCCCCTGGGTTCCAGATAGAAAAGGAAAACAAACCATGGGAGCTGGAGGATTGCGCTGTTTTCTGCCCACCTTTCTTGCTGGCTTGCTTGCTTCCTCTCTATAGAGGGGCTCCCGGAACTCCAATCTGAAAAGCTGGAGGCAGGTGACGAGCTGGATGGGAAATTGCGCAGCTGCCGATTTCAAGGGAAGCCATCTTAGCAGCGGCCGCCATCTTAGCAGCGGCCGCCATTTTCCCTCAACAACCAGCTGAACTCAGTAGCCCGGGAGTGTGACTACCAGCTATCCGAAAGACGGGATGGAAAGGCTGCAGGAAGTGGCTTCTAATCCTATTTTACGGATGCGCCATGCTCTCCTTACTCTGTGACACAGAAGAATTGGAAAACGGCTCAGAGGAAAAATGTTCTAGGTTATATATCCATTAACATATTTAAAAAGTAAAGTAACTAATATTCAGAATTCTTCTTCAGGCTTCTGAGAGTCCTTTGCGGTAACGGGCCTCTTCCACAGACGGGAACCACCGGCTTAGAATTTGATAGAGTCGGGCTCAGTTGAGAAAAGAAAAGGCAAACGAGGCCAAGTCATTTAAAATACTCCACTGCTACAAGGTGGAATTTTATTAAAGCATTATAAGGTGTAATAGCTCCTTTAAAACTATAAATTCCTTGCTGATTGCACAATCAGAAAAAATTCAGTTGGTCAAGTTATGGTAGTACTTTTTGGTGTTTTATAATACATTTATATATTAGCCAACATCCAGCAGAAAATGAGTACTATACGGAAATAACGGAAAGCTTAACTTGTAAAAAAAAAAAGGACATCTATTATAAGATAAAGGGGTGTCTTATGGGACTGAGGAGAAGCCCTCAGAAAAGAATTACAACCACGGTAGAGTGCTCAGGAGTCCTGTATTAACCTGGACAGGCTGTTATTTTAGCTTCCTATCTGCTAACATAAAAACTGGACAATTAACTGTCATTATGATTTTAGATTTGCTTTATCTGAATCTATAAGGGATATTTAATAAATACTGGCTCAAGCACTTCAGCTTTTACTTCTTCCCTCTGTTAAGTATTTAATGATCTGTAAATAAGCACTTGAGAAAATGCTACCAAAAGGGACCCTGTGCTCTTTTACAATATGAAAAATCTTTGTGTAATGTGAACGATTCACCCTCTGATGCATCTGTTTGGTAATAAGATGTTTGGGCCCATGTGGTGAGTATTCTGCCCAATAATGCAAAAGGCCAGTCCTGTGAAAAGAGAGGTTATATTCTCTTACAGAAAAATGTTCAGTCCACCTTCCCTGTCATGGACTTCAGGGCTTTTTTGAAGAGGACATCTAGCAACCTTACACCAGGCTCTGGGGCTGTGGGACAGACAGTGTGTTTGTTTTCATCTTCATTCTCTGCTCCTTTGAGCCCTGCTTTAACTCATGAACATCGTGCCTTTCTCTGCTTCCCTGTTCCTTGCTTCTCCATTAACGGACCATTCATACCAAGGGCAGAATAGAATCTCCTAATTTTCAATTCCTGGGAATTGTCTCTGGGAAAGGGTGGGAAGGTGGTATTGAGGACAGTTTCCAGAAAGGGAGAGCTGGGGCAGATGACCTAGTAGGGTCCATCGTAGGAGACTGGGCTTCAATGTAGCAAAGATTGGAGGATGACCCGATCTGGTGCTTCCAGGACAGTCTTTCTCAACTGCATACCTACGTTCAAATGCCTTTTTGAGAATGCCATTGGAAAACCTGGATGTTTTAAGTGCTCCCTGGCCATTCTTATATACTTTAGAGTTTGGTAAGCCCTGTTCTAGAATGTATTCTCAAAGAGATCCTGTGAAAAGACAGAATTTCAACTAAGCATCTTAAGCAAGCAACCTGAGGAACTTATTAAAGCATTAGCTCTTCTTAGAGTCCTGGGCATGAGAGACTCTCAGTGGGTTTTGTGCCTCCCAGTTCCGTAAGATGAGTAGCATCAATGAGAGCTGTGGTAGGTTCCAAAGGCCTTGGTAAGCATGGTCAGTAGTTTCTGAATGATTTTTGGTCAGCTAGTAAGAAATTATTGAGTGCAGGTGATTGAATTCTGTATATTTATCATTTATAGATTTTAGTTGAATGGATTTTTTTTTTTTTTTTGAGCGAGAGACAGGGGGGGAGAGTAGCGGGGGGGGGGGGGGGGTGGGGTGGAGAGAGAGAGAGAGAGAATCTCAAGCAGACTCTACACTCCACATGGAGATCATGACCTGAGCCGAAATGAAGAGTCTGCCGTTTAACTGACTGAGACTCCCTGAATGGATTTCTTAAAAGCTAATACTTGGAGTCACGGCATAAGTTTATTATTAAGGGTATGTCATCCATGGCTATGAAATTAGGAGGACTGTTGAGCATTACTGTCTTTCTTAGGAACTGCTAGCAAAGTCAAAATGTCTTAATACTTCTCTCCAACCTTTTCTTCCCAACTGGAAGAGTAAATAAAACAACAACAACAACAACAACAATTTATCACTTCATCTGAAAGAGAAAAGTGTAGCAAATTGAAGGCACTTTCTATGTGCCAGACACTGTACTAGGGTATATTACGTGCATTATTACATTTAACCCTCATCACTAAATGAGGTTGCTGCAATTATTTCCAACTTTAGCAAAGAAGCCCAAAGCTCATACATTTGCTTCCAATCATACAGAAGGCGGTAGGGCCGGGCCTGGAACTCAGCTCGGAATCACGCCCACGCCTGTGTTGCTTGTATCATACACAGCGGGAGCTAAAAGATGAGCCTTCCCTGTTTCTAGTTAAACCCTAGCTTTCTTCAGGGAGCCCATCTAATCCCACCTATCTGTGTGGCCTTCCCTGACATTCTTCAGCGCTGTTTCTCCGCACCATTCACTTGATACTTATGAACGTGTTTTGTCGTGTTTTCACGGTTTAGTATTTCTGAGGTTGGGATGGATTTTGCCATGGGTGTTGGTTTGTTGTTGGTCAGCGTTTTGTTTTCTCCCTTAACGGTACGTAAAATTGAGGTACCTCTTCCAACTGATGGCATCTAACATTCAATAAAATATGGCAGATTCTACTTCGCTGTTTTATAGTGTGGACATGTCCTATTAAGTTTATGTGGCAGAAATAGTGCTCACAAATAGCCATGTGCCCCCCTAGCTTCTTCAGCTTCTTTGAAAGGACCCCCAGCTGGGTCCATGTGACAAGTACTGGCTGAAGGATTCTGAACAGAAGTGACACGTGGTTCCCCTGGGGCCAAGGCAGTGAAGAGCTGGTATGCCTCTTCCTTCCCTGTCACAGCAAGTTTGGGAGCCAATAGATATTAGATACTCATTTAACGGGTTTACAGTAATATCTACTCATCTGACAAGTGGACCATGAACACTCCTTCTGCTGGGTTCCCACTAAGCAAGGACACATTACTTTACACACCAACACTTTTAAGTAGCAATCCTGGGGTGCTGGCCCCTTGTCCCTTTACGTTTCCTCGCTTTGCATTATCTGTACATTCAGCTAGACTTCCACTGGCAACATTTCTTTACAATAATGTGTCCTGGGAATGGGGGAGAAAAACTCTGAGAAAAGGGACGTAAGCATTCGATTTCTAGTATCCAAATATTTGGCGAGACTGCAGAAGTGAGCAGGTACCTGAGTTTCAAAATGCAAGGCTGGAAAGATTTTGGCCCAGCTCGTTTCTTGAGTAGCCTTCAGGACTGACTGACTGATGATCCCCACAATGAGATGACTTGTTGGTTTCACTGAAAGTTCCGTTCTTTTCAGAACACAATCCTGAATGCACTTTTTGCATTGTCTCAGGAAAATCGTGTTTGTGAGAATGCTTTACGGTGCCCCCTTGAATTTCCTGGATCTGAGAAAGTGAAGGGAAAGACTATTTGCTTTTAGGTAATCAGATTCTCTGGGATTTAATCCTATATCCCATTATGGCTGAGCTAGCCATTCAAAATTAAAATGAACCTTTCATCCGTGTGTATCATAAATGGGCATTTATCAGGATTATATGATTTTGCAATCCATCTGAATACGTAACCAGAATTTGTTTTCTTTCCGTTACACTATGTAATTACCATGCAACAATAACAAAAGTGACATGTTTGAAGAACAGATAAAATGTTGCAAATTGGCCAGTAATGGTGATATTTCCTCATCTTCTGAAAAACCCATTTATTCTCTCTCTCAACAAATCAAGGCATTGTCAGCCCACACTCATCTTGTGGCCAGAGGGGCTCCACCAATTTCTGGATGTGAGTGAGTCTTGGAATGCAGATGAGGGGGACTGACGAAGGCTTTCAGCAAAGGCAGCTGGTCTTTGCTTGCCTCAATTTCTAAATCATCCATAATGGGGCCAAGACCTCCCAAGCACTAAAAAGAGCGAGCTGACATGCTGGACAAACTGTTAATTTTTTCCTGAAGAAGCTGCTATATTGCACATCTGTCACTGTGGCGCAGACAATTACTCACTGAGTGGGGGAGAAAATCTGCCGCTTGTTTCTAGCTGAGTTGTTAAAGGACCTAATGGAGAAATGCAATGGCGTAGGAGTCAAAACATGCTGGTTTCCTGTGGGCTTGGCGATTGTCTCCTCTTGGGAAGGCTGTCTGGTGACATTAAAACAGGCGAAGTAGACTAAGATGTGTGGAGAGGAATCCAAAGCCGCCAGGTAACAGGAAAGGCATGTAAAGTTGTGGGAGGGTCAAGAACCAAGCCTTCCAAATTAGGGACCAGACACAATAGCCTTTGTGTTAGAATTACTTCAAATTTCACACCCTTACCGTGTGCTCCCAAGGCCTTCACATCCACATACAAAATTGTGCATGTCCTACTTATCGTGTCCATAATGAATTATAGCCATCCACAAAGAACTTGAGAATTCCAGATTGGCCACATTGGCCAACAGACAGACCCTCATTCCCACCATCACCCCAAAACATTTGCTTATCAGAACCATGAAATTCTAGCATGTGAAGAAATTCACCTCAATAAGGGATGTAAGAAATTGCCATTTTAGGAAGCTTATTTTAAGTACATGTTCAGTTAGCATACTAGTTCTCACCTTTCTGCTTTTATTAAAGAATGTTGCCTTCCGGAAGAATAAACATTTCTTAGAAATTTAATAGGAAGATGAAACATAGGTAAAAAATAGTTGCAGGGGGTTGTCCTTTTATCTGGGATACTATCACAACATGGTCTTGTTGTGCAGACAATTACACCATCTTACACCCGAAAGATCAAGTATCATACACAGATTTAAAATTCCAGTGATTTATTTTGAAAATTCAAACTACAACAACAAAACAACCCCCTCCTCCCAGCCAAAACCTAAACTAAACAAACACAAAAATCACCTTCAATTGTTAGCCAACTTCATCCTTGAAAGATTAAGGGGTAAACATAGGACATTCTGATCACAGAACAGGAGTGAGGTCTGTGAATCTGGGAATGATTTAAACTGTCTGACAATTCGAAGACAGAAGACAACTCTAATGTACAGATAAAACTAAAAGTGGCAATAGTAGATCATACTTCTGGCAGTTAATGGCACTGGCTCACTAGAGACAAATCTGGATCTACTTAAAATGTCAGGTGTGTAAAGTAATGAGTCTTTGCTTAGTAGGAACCAGCAGAAGGAGCCTTCATGGTCCACTTGTCATTTGAGTATATATTACTGCAAGCCTGTTAAATAAGTGAGTATTTAATATCTACTGGATTTAAAAAAAAAACAACAACAAAAACTCTAACAACTCTACTTAGTTTTTTGGGAGAGATGATACAATTTTATCAACACTTACTTGCTTCTTACAGCAAACAAAACTCAACACTTTAGTATTACAGAATATTTAAAATATCCAAACACGTTTACGAAAGGTACAATGCTCCAGGAAGAAATGGAGTGACTGGGACATATATGATTCTCATTGATATTTCAAGCAGCCAGAGAGAGAACGTGTGTACTTGCTACTTGAGAATCAAAGAATGTTTGAATGGAAGGAGGCCTTGAGACAGTTTAGCCCAACTTCAGAGAAATTAAACACATGATGAAAATGTGGTAGAACAGGTCACAGTCATCTGTGAATAAACGTGTGAGTCAAATATGTTAGCCAATTTTTTTTCTCTAAAATCTTTTGAAAATACTGAAATGTTCCAGGGCTTAAAAATGAGTAATGAATTTAATTATTAGATCTTAATTGTCAAAGGGCAGTCATTAAAATTTTTTTAGGGTACTTTCAACTTTATTTTTTATTACTTTAAGGTTAAGAGGTAAAACATTTAAAGCACAAAGACAATGACCGCTTATAAATAACATTTTTAAACATAGTTTTATTCTTTCATTCTTTGTTGTACTATTAATATAGCTTTCTACCAAAAGGAAAAAAAAAAACTAAAAAAAAAAAAATCCAAAATAGTCTTTGCTAACCAACTTCATTTTACAATACTAACTGAGATCACTTTTTGTTTATAGAAAGACAAAATACAGGAAGAAATTATTTTCTTTCGTGAAATTACGGCTCAAAATGAGAATGTGCAGAGAAGGAACTGTCAGTTCACTCATTACAAGAACATCAATTCACAATGTTAAAATGAACGTATTAATAAAATGTAGTATTTTGCAATCATGTCTGTTTGTTGCACACGTATGTGCCTGTAAACACACCTGTATGCATACATTGTGCATATCTTTTAACCCTACTGTCTTTACTTCTGTTTGATAACCACGGTATGATTTATAAAGTCTATGTATTCAAGTGTTGACGCTAATTAATTGGTGAATTTCCGTTAGTTGTGTACTTTCTTTGAAAGGGGTGTCAGGTAACTGAAAAATGAAAGCAAACAAGTTTAAGGGGAAGAGAGCCTTAAAAATTACATTTGGGGGAAGAAAGGAAGGAAGGAAAGGAAGGAAGCAAGCAAGGTAGGAAAAGACCCGAACACACAGTCTCATCAGTATCAAGTTTAATAAGCATACGAAGAAAAAAAGTTGAAAAAAAGTAGTCATGTTCAGCCCCTCTTGGCTACAGCTAGGGATAATTTAGACCGTAAAGGAAGAGACCTATGTATTCTCTACAGTTTAGCACGACTGATTAATTTGACATGGGCTTTAGATACTGTAGAGTAGAAAAGTGGCTTCGCAAAGGAGCAGAGGAACATCTTACCATCTTTTTCAGAAGACATGAATGTGCTTTCTAAATCATGAATTCCTTTGGATGCTTTGGGTTCTATGTGCATAGTAACAAGCAGGTAAAAATTAACTGAACTATAAGTGAAACATAAATTAGTGGGCTTCATATCTTAAAAGATATTTGATTTACATTAGAAATTCAGTATTTCAATTGTGTTTATTTCTCCAATTATGTTTGGGTACAGATAGAACATCAGGTCTGCATTGACTGTTCTTCAGGACTGAATGGTGAAGGAATGTATGTGCTTCTGATGTATGTTTGCGTGATAATATCTACTTGGGAGTATTGACTCCTATAGTCTGTATAGTTAAGTTAAATACTTACAAACATTAAAAAATATTTTAAGTCTTCTGAGAGCCACATAGAGGGCTCTAGACGTCAAGAATCTGACCTTTCTTTTGCTTGCTGATAGCGTAAACATGAACTACTTTGGAGGGAGTGTTCGAGAACATCCAAGCTAAATGAGCATCTCCAAGGGTCTGCTTCAGAGGACTAGTACCTGTCCTGAGGGGAAACAATACAAAATGTTCATAAAGACTGTAATGTTTCATGAGGGAGTTTCCCCATGCCAGTTGGTATACGTTCTGCTGTTCCTCACTATGAGAGTTAGAACATTGCAGAGTGAAAAAGGCGGCTGTCCTCAGGAGTTTGGGACCCGTCTCACAATACACGTACTGTGTGTTATCAGCAGCTTCAAATTTGGCTTTTCAACATTCTTGGGTTTCAGAAGATTTTCAGGTAATGGATTTAAAAATAAAATCTTTTGGATAGATCCTAAAGCACTCTACACTACCATAGAGAAGTTTTAACCTGGTATATAGATGATCTCCTCCAGCCTTCCCCCCAACATAGCTAGAAAGAGTATTTAACGAAAAGCATTTTTTTAAAAATGACAAATTTTCAAGAAACAAACTTATAAAAATAATCATACTACAGGGTTACTCTATCCAATAAGAACGCCTCAAAAGAGCAATTTACCTGTGTAGTCTATAATCTCTTAACCAACCTGTCCTCTTAACCACAATACCCCTAGGAAAGAAGATAATTCTTAAATGTGTACATTTGGCAAACCACAGACCTTTTCTCCCCAACTGGCAGTTATGAGACCACCTAGGAAAGGTCTACTATCTGCACAAACCTCCTCTTTCTCCTTTAAAAAAAATCTGCAAAATTTTCTAGAACCTACTACAATGGAGCATTGAGGATTTTCAGGGTAGTGAAACGGCTCTGTGTGAACACTGCAATGGTGGATCCCGTCATTACACATTTATCCAAACCTATGGAATGTACAAGACCAGAGTGAATTGCAAGGTCAGCTATGAACTCTGGGTGACTACGATGTGTCAATGTAGGCTTACTGATCGTAACAGAAGTCCCACTCTGGATGATAATGAGGGAGGCCATGCATGTTTGGGGGCAGAGGGTATGAGAAATCTCTGTACTTTCTTAGTTTTTCTGTGAACCTAAAACTGCTCTTGAAAAAAAAAAAGCCTTAAAAAACTCCATCAGAAAGGTGATTCACATGTGTTAGCTTGACCTTTACTCAACCAATAAAAGCTATTATAAATATATTATCAGTCCTTAATAATGAAGATCATCTCCTAAACTAAGAGCTATTTAGAACCTCTGGCATTACAAAGCAGATGATTCAAAAATAGTAATAATAGGAGGCACATAATAAAAATGACTTGTTTTGCTTGGTTTTAAAATAACTACCTAGATGTTAGACGGCAAATTATCACCATTCATTTTCTTGTTCACCTTGTAAATGGGCTGGATCATTGCCAGAAATCTGAATTCTTGGGAGAGCCATTTAGATTTTCAAACAAACTGATTCGATAATTCTAGTAAGTACTCCAATGGTTAAAACTGAAAATTAGTTTACCACAGTTGCGCTGATCTTAAAAAAATATCAACCTTTGGGAAGATAGAGGTAGAAGTCAGTCTAGATTAATAGAATTTACAGTTCAGTCATGGTGAATTTAAAAAATACATTTTTCTTTCAATAATTATTTTCTGTTCTAGATGAGGTAAAATTTGTAAAATCTGCATTAAGGTAATGTTGTGGGCACTCTGGTGATTACAATGATGAGGTTTATTTTGGTCAGAATGTCAGAGGGAAATATTAATTGTTGTTTGTCAACTGTGAACTTTATCCTACACTGTCCAAGGAGAGATAATTGGGACCATCCTGTTACAGAATCCTTACAAAAGAGCCAAAATCAGAACGTGAAATTGGCAAGCCTTTCACACAAAGATTTGCTTAGGACTTCACTGATGTAATGCGAGGTCTTTCAAGTTCTAGGGATGATAGAACCACCACCCTCTCTGGCCTATCCCATTAGAGAAACCTGCGGGTGTGCTCACATTTGCCTGGGCATCACACACACACACACACACACGAACGAATCAAGCTAGAAATGACTGACCTATGAGATCAAAATAAATAGGAGAAATGGGTGTTCCTTATACCTAGAAATAGCTGAAAACTGCAAAAGGTGAAGGTCTCCACTTTAGCACCAGGCATTGTGACGGAGCCCCATCTCTCTCACTGTGGCTGGACTGTATGCGGTTAGGACGCTAGAGTGATGAGTTTGAGGCAATGTAGATTTCTGCTTCAAAAATGGAAGCTAGGTTGTAATTTTAGGACAATGGGATCTATATCGTGAATAAAAATTGTAAAACATTCCTTCTTTGCTTTTCTTCTTAGGCGGATTTTCCTGCATTGGGAGTGGGAGCTGCAGGGGTGCTTTTTGGTAGAGGAAATCCAAGACCTAATCCTTTTGGCCTCTGCATGGCTTGAATGGGCTCAGCGATCCCCTTGCCATCTCGTCCAAGGCCTGACCCAGGTGTCCAGCCCATGTTCTGGAGCATTCGGTTTCCAATGTTGTTTTCTAGGATTGGCTGGGCGTTTTCCCCTACAAATCCTGAAATTACAAAATGACAAAAAAATAAAACAAAACAAAAACCCACAACCCCCAAAACACATTAGTACAGGTGAAGATATTCTCAAGCTAAGAAAATCATATTCTTCTAAGTTTTTCTTTCAACAAGGTACCTGGGTGGGAGGTGCTGGTGGTGGGGGCAGGGTTCATCTTGGGATGAGGACCTTGATGGGGTAGAGGGATGAATGGAAGAAAGATCTCATTTAGAGTTTCAGCTCTACTAATCAGCAGCTGATTAAGTTATTTAACTTCCTGTGGCTTTTGTTGCTTCATCTATAAAACAGGTGGAACAATGTCTACTTCACAGAAAGTGGCCAGAATCAGTTGAGATCTTGTACGAAAAGTATCCTCAGTAAATGATAAAATACAAAGAGGTTTATTTAATTCCTGCCTTAGCCTCAATGGTAATTCTGAAAATCACCAACCTAACACCACAGTATTGTACATTTTCCTGGGGCACTGACATTCAATAAAACCCAAACTAAAACCAAACCAAACAAAAAGCACAACTGTTGGCATCCCTAATTCCTAGGAATTGTTTACAGTGTTCTAATCCTCTTCTTGTTATTTATGATTTGGACTATAATAAGTCTTTTCTTTCTCCTTCTTCCATTTCTACGTTTTGATCACTATAGATGCAGACAAGAAGGGAAAACAGAGGAAAATAAAATAATACAGAAAATATTAAAGTTACAGATGGTGCTATATATAAAATAATTCTTCCCTTTTCCCTCTATCCCTGATCTCCTACCTACCTCCATTTCTTATTTTGGAAAAGGAGACTGGGCGGTGCTTATCGTAGATTTAGAAATAGCTCTTGTTTCCAGTACGTTCCTAGCAAAGACAACTTAGAGATTCACCTATTTTAAGCATTTTCTTTTTGATGGCATTTTCAAAGATTGACTTTTAGTCTGAATTTTCTTGGAGGCTCTTATGGAAACAATTGAGCTTATGAAATGTACATTCGATTCTAGGGGAAAGTGCAGAAGTAGCAGAAGTACCAATTATCTAAAGTCAAAGGATTGAGACATTAACAGATGTAAAAGTCAAGGAAACATAAGAACTTGAGCTCCCTCCTTTATCTGCACACTTGGCCTTGGGCTGTGTGCACCTGAGGTGGAGCAGGCCAGGGCTCTGAGGGGTCCATTTCTGTTCATCCTGGAGCAGCAGCTGGGAGACTGTGGCGTAGGAAAGGGGAACCTAGCCAATCTAGAGGTAACCAGTTAAAAGCAATCACAACTGTCAACTCTCAGAGCATGTCTTGTGGTTACTCCCCTTGCAGAAGGAAGTGATTATCAAATTAATACTGGAGATCATGGGGGAAAGGGGATGAGGGCATCTTAAAACAATCATTGTTTTAATGAGAACATATATAGCCCCACCTCCTACACCAGAGCTTTCCAACAAGTCAGTTGTAGAACTCCGAGGTTGCAAACATACAGGGATGCTGTCGTTGGTTCACCATTCCCTCTCTAGTCCTTCAGGGCTAAAGATTGTCTCACTTTTCAAAGTTCTGAGGATGCCTCTTGTGTATAAACTAGCTCAGCCCGGGGTCCAGCATATTTCTGCTCTGAAATGTGGGCGGCTGTTTCCCTGAACAGTTTGAGGCTGAAATGGGGAGCTGCTAACAAGATCACTCACTACTCTCTTTGGCACCAACCCACAAGCCCCCTCTGCCCTTTTCCCAACATCATTAATTTTTCCTCCCTGACTGGGGATTATGAGGGCACCTTCTACTCCCATCCCCTGTCCTCTGCCCCCAACCAAGAAGGCTGGGACTCTCAGTCCTTTCTCTTAGATTATGTTTAGGATGGATCCTCAAGCACCAATAACAATAACAAAAGTATTACATAGGGGACTGCAGAGTATAACGTTCTATTTCTTGGCCCAGATGGTGGTTACAGAAATGGTCAGTGTATTATTTCATCCTTTTTAAAAAAAATTATTTTGTTCTTTAAACAGTCCCTCTGCATTTCCATGTGTTCTTTGGGATACGTATTTTATGTTAAAAAACTCATAATAAACGAAATAGCAAGGTTGAACCAACAGTTTTATTTTATGTGGTACTTTGTACCTAGCATTCTGGGGAGAGCAAGTTGGTTGTTCCCCATGATTCTGAGTTGTAGAAGAAAGAAACTGCAAAGTGCTAGGAATCAGTTTTAATAATGGACGTTCATTTACTCTGATCAATTGATTTTCAAAGCCCTTTATTGGACATTGTGGTAGTTTCAATCTTCAGTACATTGTGGGACTGAGAATGGAATACATTTGCTGAATTAGTAACAGACAATAAATAAGAACCAGGTTACCACAATGAGTCAGTTTTGGATTTGTTAAATTGGGTCTTAGTTCACTCAAACAAGTATCTTAATGTGTAATGGAAAAAAAAACTTTTATTTGCGAACAGCTTGAATGACAATGACTGGTATATAAAAAATTCATAATTCAGGGGCGCCTGGGTGGCTCAGTGGGTTAAGCAACTGCCTTTGGCTTGGGTCATGATCCCAGAGTCCTGGGATCGAGTCCCGCTTCGGGCTCGCAGCTCCACGGAGAGCCTGTTTCTCCCTCCAACCTTCTCCCCTCTCATGCTCTCTCTCCAATAAATAAAATCTTAAAAAAAAAATTCATAATTCACTGTGTGTGTGTATATATAATATATATAATAGACATATATATATAATCTCTCTGTGCACATATGCACACACCCATATATATAATATAAAAAATGGGCCCCTTAGTTACACACATGCACACACACACAAAACTGAAGAAAAGCCTTTTGTTCAAAACTCCTCCCTAATATAAGAAAAAGAGCCATTAGAGTTTTATTTTGAAATTGCAATTACGGTGTCAACCCAGACAGACCTCCAAGATAGCTAATATTTTCTGAACAGCCGCTGATCAGGTATATAAGGTTGAACAGTGCACTGGCATCCTGTCCCACATCCTTGATTTTTATGTGATTGTCACGAATTAGTTTAATTCTCTCTATAAGCTCAAATTGCATCAGAGGTCTAATGGTGTTCTGGGCTACACATCTGTTTAATCATATTTTAGATACAAAAGCTTGCTAAAGTTCAGGTTTAAAATTAAATATTTAAGAAAAAATATGAGGCCAATTTAATACACCTCTTAAATAATGGCTAAATTGCAGTCATTTCTCAGTTCTAAAGGGAACAGCAAATGGTAATTGAGTATCACCACTTAAAAATGTTGGTATTTCAAGCATGGTGGTCCCATACTTGTGTTTTTTATCTAGAAAGAACTCACTGTCTCTCTGTTTTTTAGGTGCTGCTTCCTTCTCTCTTCTTAATGAAAATAAAATAAGGTAAAGCGGTATCTTGTACTTTCAAGTAAAAAAATTTTAAAAAAAGGAGAACATTTAATTTCTCAAATGCTAAACCTTTCCACATAGAAACATGGATTCCTGAAAAGAAGAAAAAAAGCTTTTCTATGCAACCTTAAAGACAAGATAACAGTGAGTTCATTTTTCATGGACAGTGATTCTGGAGTGAGATCTACTGTTGGTCTCTCATCCTTTTTATGAGATTAAGACTTGGGATTGGAACAACTCAGTCTCTGCACAGCATCCTACAACCATAATTTCCTTTCCTTTTGCTCCTGGCAGTGCTAAATCTTTTAAGTCCTTTCCTGGAAGGCTCTCCTCCTGCTCCGGCAATTTAAGCAATACCTAGCTTGCTCACCCTCCCACGATCCTGACCCCAGCCCCCTTCATGCGGGATCTCACCTCTCTCTGACAGCTGAGTGGGTCTTTCCCCCTCACATCTTCCTGGGAGTTTAGTGGATGGTAATTCACTGGCGTAATTGGCTCAAGAGATGAAAATCTTGTATCGGCCTCTCCTAGCTGCTAATCTGTCCAGATGACTGCCAGCCTAAGTGGCAGCTTGTTTAGTAATTTGGCTCCTAAAGTGTTGTATTGATGTTGGATAAACAGCCAATGGAAGGGGAGGTGACACACGCTGCTTCCTACATAACAGCTAGTGCACCCTGCCTCAGTCCCTCCCCCGTATTCAGGACGCATCTGAGCATTTGCAGGATGCGCTCACTCTTTCTTCTGTCCCCTTCTCCCTAGTACTTTACTAGTCAGCTGGGGGTAGGGCTATTATTATTATTGGTTATTAAAATCACGAGTTATAATGTAGTCCTCTGTTCTCCATAACTAATTTAAGGACATGGATTTTTTTTTTTTTTACTACTGTTAAGAAAGGAAAGAGCATTTAGCACAAGATGTGAGAAAATGGTATTACTACTCTTTGTCAGATATTTTAATGATTTCATTAATATAGAAGAGCCTGATTCAGACGATTCTGCATTTTATCTGCAATACTGTAGGCATCTCTCACGTGAATTTTGCTAAATCAAATCCATTCAAGTCCTTAACTGCTTAAAATACAAGGCACATCCTTTTTAAATAATAAAAATTTAATGTAGAACTAATTTCTTTTTTTTTTTTTCCCCTCAAAGTGATGAATACTTTGTAAAGAATGAAAGACGTACTCTATATTGACATGTTTGGAGAAGGTTTTTTTTTTTTTTTTTTCTTTCTTTCTTTAAAGATTTTATTTATTTGAGGGAGTGAGAGTGACAGTGAGCAAGAGTGAGAGACAGCTCCAATAGGGGGAGAGGCAGGGGGAGAGGGAGAAGCACACTCCCAGCTGAGCAGGGAGCCCCAATGCAGGGCTCCATCCCAGGAGCCTGGGATCATGACCTGAGCTGAAGGCACAGGTTCAACTGAGTGAGGCACCCACAGCACCCCGGAAGTGTTTTTATTAATAGATATTTTGGTTGTACAGAAATATATTTTTTATGGAATCATTATAAATCAAAGAAGAGTATTTAAAAAAAAACAAAATAAAAAATTCTTAAAACTGTGTTGGTTCTGAAGGCACAAGGAGATGTTTATTTGCAATAATATATAATCAGGACCATTTATGGTTTGCCTACTGTGTACCAAGCACATGGTTTACTTGTTAGGCATATGACATTCATTATATCCATTTATCGTTAACTGTGCTAGGAAGGAATTACAGTCGGACTTGGAGACATGGTATCATTTGACCATGACTACACAGTGAGTAAGCAAGATTCTAACTTTGCTTAAGTTTACTCCAAGAACCTATACACTTTCCATGAGAATTAATGGCAAATTAAAAATTTTAGTGACAATGATGCTTCAAACAACTTAAAAAAAATTAACTGGGTTATAGCTGAATTGTAATAACTTCTCTTAATTTGCATAAGGCAATATACAGCAAACATACACTAACACAGTTGGATAACAAAATATAATGATGTCTGCAGCTCTTCAGGTTACAAACGGTTCCATAGTCACCATTTCTTTTGGTCTTCCTTATCAATCTTAAAGATAGGTATTATCAGTTCCATTTTACAGATAACACTGAGGTCTGAAGAAGTAACACACCTGCCCAAAGTCAACTAGCGAGAAAGTGTCCCACTTAGAATGTAGACTTACATTTGAGTCCATATGTTACCCTTTCACTGACTGAACATTTGACTTAAAATATTGTATAACCAGTTCTTTGTTATGTCATTTCTTTTGCTACATTCTTCCAAATGACTGAGATTTCACTGTTCACAAATTTCAAACTCCTGAGAAATTATTAGTCTAAACTAGCATACCAAGCTGGTCTGAAGACAGTGTTTCAACTCTCTTGAAATACCTAAAGATTCATTTGCTTGCTGTAAATCCAGTTCATCTGGCAGGTATTTAAATTATAATTTAAGTTTTAGATGTACTTGTAAACATTTACAGGTTTTTAAAAAATCTATTATAATGATCTCTGAATTTAACCAATGCATTTATTCCACTTACATTTATTGTGATCATTGGTGTATCTGGATCTATTTTTCTTGTATTATTTAATCTTATTTATCTTGTATTCCTCTACCTTTTTGTGGAATTCTCTATATTTTTGTTTCTTCCTTTCTAGTGTCTCTTGCTTGCTTCTATCAGCTTGAAAATTAAATATTTTTATTGGTTTAGTGATTACCTTTAAATATCAACATGCATACCTAACTTATTATTTCTTCACATTTCCATATTGTTGTCCAGAATTTTACTTCTATCTTACTTTAAAAAAAAAAAAAAAAAAAGATTTTTATTTATTTGAGAAAGGGAGAGCACAAGCAGGGGGTGGGAGGAGGGAGGGGCAGAGGGAGAGGGAAGAACAGGCTCCATGCTGAGAAGGGAGCCCAACACAGGGCTCAATCCCAGGATCCTGAGATCATGACCTGGGCCAAAAAGATGCTTAACAGACTAAGCCACCCAGGCACCCCTCCATCTTACTCTTAATACATCCAAATTAATCATCTTCATGGGCATTGTAACCATCATTATTAACTTTTATATATTCAATATTTTAGTTTTATGAACATGTTTAACAATCTCTTTGCTCACAATTTCTTCTTGATTTTGATTCTTTTTATGAATTCCATTCTTCTACATGAAGTATTAAGCTTAGTAATAATTGGTCTTTACCTGAAATTGTCTTTATTTCATCCTCACTCTTGGGAATAGTTTAACTGGATATAAAACACGATGTTGATGGTTATTTTATCTCTGCACTTTGAAATTTTATCTCTTATCTTCTGGACTGTACTGATGTTTTTAAGTCTGTTGCCAGTGTAATATCATTCCTATGTAGGTTACATCTTTTCTCCCTGGCTGCTAATTTCTTTTCTTTCTCTTTGGTGTTCTTAAGTTTTTCTTTCTCTCTCTCTCTTTTTTTTTTTTTTTTTTTTTAACAATGCGTCTAGGTATGACTACATTTATATTTACTATTTTCTGATAAAGACTTGTACTTTTTGAATATGAATATTCACATTTTTCTTCAGTTGTAAGAATTCTATCATTTTCAATGAATCCAGTTAATATGCTCCATGAATAATGGACCTCCCTATTCTTTCTACTCCATTTGGAAATTCTATTAGATATAAGTTGAACTTCATCCTCCTCTAAGTCATCCAGCCATTCTATCTCCCATATTTTTATCTCAGTGCTTCTTTTAGGTAATCTCTTCAGATTGCTCCTAAAATTCACTTTTTTTTTTAAATTTTTTTTTTTTTTATTTTATTTTGGCTGGCTATATTGAGCCTGTTGTTTAACCCATCCAATGAATTTATAATTTTCAAGATTTCTTCATAATAAGTAAGAATCTCAAATTTCTCCTTGGTTCTTTACCATACCTATCTTATTTTTTTCTACAGTTACTTCCTTTTGTTTTTATTTGTTTTTAACTTTTTTTTTTAAAGTTTTGGTTTATGATATCACCTTCACTAGGTTTTCATTTGTGAAATGAAGAGAGTCATTGGGGTTTAAGCCATGTACCACCAAAGTGGCTCTGCATTTGTTTCAAAGAGCCGTTTTTATGTTCATTTTTTGGCTTGGTGTAATTTTAAACCAGAAACTCATATGAGGTAGGCTCTTGGTTACATATCTTCAGATTCTTCTACTTGGAGCTTGGGTATAAATGAGATTCTTTATTTTCCTGTGCCTGTGGGTAAGTTTTGTTTCTAGTCTGCCCTCTTTTAAGGATAGAGCTTTCCAGAGGTTCTGGCTTGATAAGATCCTTATACCCACCTCCTCAGCTTAGCTCCCTTCCTACAGGGGCACTAACCAAACTACCTCAGGATTTCCTAGATTGGCAAAAACTGGGCATGGGTATGGGGGCTGCTAAGGACCATTCCTGGTTTTGAACAATTTCCTTCCTTCAGTCTCATCTATGCATTTAAAGAGATGACTTAATATTTTGTTCAGCATGGCCAGCTGTTCTGTAGTTTGTATACTTTCTCATTGTTAGGCTTTTATATTGTCAGGAACATGATTATTTCAATCTAAAGTCGATGTTTACCCTCTCCTTAAGTGTTCCTTGTACCAAATGGTAATGGAGAGCTGTCTGAAACTCTCCTAAAACACAAAACTGAAAGGCAGTTTGGTGGTGCATATATCAAGAGGACGAACTTGATATGTTTCTTAGGTTTTTGCTTATAGGTTCAAGTGTAGTTTGGTTTCAAAATTAATACCAACCATCTCTCCCCAAAGTGCCCATTTTAAAATCCTGGGAGAGATAAGATAATCTAGAATGGTCACATAGATCCAGTGGTAAAAGAAAATAAAAACACAATTATTGATAAATAAATTTTGGACAACTGAAGTGCCCCTTGGAAGGGCACTTGGCTATACTGACCATTTCCTGATTATGATTAGTATGACTTTTAATTAAAAGCACACTTTAAAAAAAAATCTTCATCCATTATTACGATTTACAAGTTGCCTTTATTGCTTTAAGTATTCATGGAGATTATTTTATTATTGAAATATCAGTAGGATGCTGAGGAAGAAGTCCAAAAGTCACAAAAAAGCTGTAAAGCAACCTCTTGCCAAAATCTTGCATATCCGTGACAGTGCAGCCTGAACCAATATCTACCAAGAAACTGAACTTTGCTAGGCATCTCTTCACATAATATAAATAAATGCACAGG
Source organism: Lontra canadensis (assembly GCF_010015895.1). Lineage (NCBI taxonomy): Eukaryota > Metazoa > Chordata > Mammalia > Carnivora > Mustelidae > Lontra > Lontra canadensis. The sequence goes on from NW_022631040.1 coordinate 9,761,173, forward strand.
AAAAAGGTGGACTCCCTCTGATGACTATTTTCCCTAGGGTATCAGTTCTACAGAAAGCAAAATCGTAACAGCAAATACTAATTGTGGATAACAACACTTTTAATACTGAGGTAGCCTCCATATTTCAAAAAGCATACTCACATCTTTTCACTATCAGATCCTTAATAAGCTAAGACTTCGACCAAAAACACAGACCATAACCAACACTGCTGACTGGCTTTTAAGAATGTGTTAATAATATCCTTCCTATTTTGTTCGCTGCTTTTCTTCACCTTTACAGATGACATTTTTCAAACTATAAAATGCATTCTGCTGGCAAACCTTCCTGCTTCAACAGTTCTCAATTTTATAATAGTCAATCTACATCCTTTGCTACTGAGACACCTACTGTCTTTTGGTTTGTGACTTTGAATGAGGCAGAGAAGAAGCCATACATTTAAAAATCAATAACTAACCTTATCAATATTCATTTTCTTTTGTCAATACAAAATACAAAGGTGAAAGAGCAGTAAATAAACTAAAGCACTGAAATAAATTCGGTGTTCCTGTCACAATTAATAAATGTTCAACCGATAACACTGCTGGCTAGTCTAGAGCCTTACAAAGCAAATGACATTATGCCTCAGTGCTACTGCTAACACAGGGTGAGTAAAATTCTCAACACACTAGCAGGTAAAGATCAGATTTTGGGTTACTAATTTCATAGGTGATTTTTAAAAAGTATTTATTATGTATACAATATATAACTGTTTATTCTTAGAGTCTTAAATTGTTGTATAAACCCTGTTCAGGATTATAAAGTTAAGAGTCTCAAATTACAGTTTTCTGACAGTGTTTTGGTAAATGTTTTCTAAACCTGCTGTTTAACTGTGTAACTTTTCACATATAAATCAGAGGGATCATTACATAATATTTGAGCTGTTTGCCTTTTAACTCTTATCCCCTATTTCAAATGAGACATAGTTATCTTTACCTGCATTTTCCCTGCTTAGATGGAATGCTGACTAAAGGCAAAAGGATGTGTGAAAACATATCTCAATTCAATGTGTTTTTTTGGGAGGTCTGCGAGGACCTATAAAATGGGGAGAATATTCACTTTGAAATACTTCTACATGCTAACTCAACTCTGTAAGCTTAAATATAATTGACTATTTTAAGGCTGAATATACTCGAGAATTTGAAAATTATAATTTTCAGAGACAAGATGATCAAGGATTCATAACCTCATTATCAAAGTGTATTTATGCAAAAGCATTTCTTACTTGAATTTGGATAATAATCTTCACCTCAGAGTTGATTCATTAGTATTAGAAGATATTCTTTTTAAAACTGAGGACTTTTAAATAACCTCATTCTCTACCTCTTTGAGAGGAACAGTTATGCATGGATTTAAAAAATGCATTGGAAATGAGTAACATAATTCTCTTACTCCACTACTGTGAGTAATTACAAAAATGCATTAAATTTCTATGCATTTTATTCTTTAAGCAAAAAAGAAAAAAAAATCTGGTTAACATAACCAAAATCCCGACTCTTAAGAGAATCACAACAGTTCTGAAATACAATGTTTGGAATATGCTGGTATAAGCTTCTGAATGTTTTAGGCTAAAGTTTAATGTTTATACCCATACTCCATATAAATGATTTCCTCTGATGCTACTGAGTTGTAATGTCAAAATCACCTTGTAGAAATAATTATATTATCCTCTCCTCAACCTTTAAGCATTTTCCTTCTCACTTCACATATGTTCAGAGTGTTAGAACCTGACCCTGATATTCTCTCTTCCTTACTGCCGGCACTAAGGTGCTTTAGTTCCATCCCTAAGATTGTTCTTGTACTATTTCTGCCACTAATGTTTGAATCATTGAAAGATAAGAGAATTCAGGGGACCATTCAACTGGAATGGGGATATTAAAGAATCCTACACCTGCCTTATGAAAGATTTGAATTGAAGAACTTATGACATGTATTTGATCTAAAAGTGGCTATATGTTCCTGTGGAAAGATATATTAGAAGTATTCTCATGAATGTTCTGCATCTCTACCTAGCAATATTTAGGTAACTCTTCTGTGAAACTTAAGATATAATAGCAGGTTCAAATAAACATATGCAATAGAACAGTCTTTAAAATATATTCTTACAAAAAGGCCATATGTTGTCATAGAAAAAACAGGGATTTAGGAGTCATGCAGGGAGATGGAAGCTTGAAACCTCCCTTTGCCATTCAATAATTACTATCTTCTTAGGGAACGAAGAAAAACCTATCACTTCTCTGAATCTTAATTTTATGGTGTAAAGCGACGTTAATACCACCTAGCTCATAAAGCTGTTACAAAGATAAAATGAAATAACAAACTTTCTGTTACATAGTAGGCACCCAGTAAGTGGTAAATATTATTCTACAAAAATACACATTCCACACACAGGTGTTTCTTACTTCCAAATTCTGAAAATTCCGTATAGCTACAAGATGATGATCAATATTATATTTACTCATAATCACATGCATAATTTCTAATTTTATATTTGGATGGAACAACTGCTCCAATTTTAAGTCATTCAATTTTTTAGTACTGAACTATAGGACAGCTCTCCTAAATAGAGAATTAAAGCTTTACATCTTTTATTTCTTTGTAATCACCATGTCAAGATTTCTTCCCTCCTTCTCATCGTTTGTTCTCCTGGTTGACATGGATATTATTTTCATATTCTATAAATCATCATGGAAAAAATAACTTTTCCTATAAAGTGCTTCCCAAATGAAGTTCAAGTTTATAAATATGAATGGTTAAGGATCCCAGGCAATAGGCCAAGGCTATTATTCTTTGTAACTGACCAAGTATCTACACTGAAAACATTTCTTAAGAGTCAGTTTGCTGCATCACAAATCCTTATTCTTAGGTGGGTTTCTACATTTTAATGCCCAGTTGGCTTCCTCCTTTCACTGGTTTTTATCTCTGCCTTCCTTATCATTGCTTTTGCATGAGATTTTGTTAAACATACTGTTATTCATGTCCTTCACTACTAAGCTTGGGCCTTTGCCCTTCTTATTAAGGCTTCCTGACCCCTCTGGTCTAGTGACTTCTCTCTGCTCAGCACTTGTGGTTTCCCCTATTCCACACTCATTAGAGTGGAATATTATTAGAAGGATGTGATTTTTGAGGTGGAAATAATGAAATAATGAGAGACTTTTTATTCTAATGCAGTTTTTGTTTGTTTGTTTTCTTTTGTTTTTTAAGTAGGCTCCATGCCCAATATGGGGCTTGAACTCACCTCCCTGAGATTAAGAGTTGCCTTGCTCTACTGACAGAGCCAGCCAGGCAGCCATGTTTAAATATGGAAAGACGAATCTAGGACTGTTGCAGAGCTGGGACTAGAAACCAGACTGATGCATTCATGGTTACCTTTCCATCTTCCATAATATGGGGCTTTGTGTTTTGAGGCTGCTCCTTATACTTTCCAATTTCTTACTATTAATTTCTTCTGGAGTTATTTGCCTTTTCATCTACTTATGCTTTGTTGTCCCAACCAGTCTAAGTTTCCGAAGGCCAAAGAAACAGCTTTTGAAGTTTTTGTATCCTTTTAATACCTCACATAGAGTCTTGCATTCGGGTAGGTGTATAGCAAATATTTTATTGATTGGCTGCCTCAAAAATATAAAACAAGGAACATGCAATATATCCTAACACCAAATGCAAATGATTCAATAGTTCCTTGTAAACTGTGCCTCTTCTTCAGTGTAAGTGATTTAGAATTATCTGTATTTTCCAGTCGATGATTTATGAACTTTATATTTGTGTTCTGGCCCAACCCCTTTTTGCTTTACCTGCTGTAGTAGGTCCAGGCAAAGGTGCAGCTTTTCTTCTCCGTTTGATATCTCCTGTGCATAAGGATCCTAAATGCATGCTTGTTTGCCTACAAGTAATTATCAGAAAAAACTATTAACAAAGGAGGAAAAAAATGACACATAAATACACAGCTTGTATAATCTGAACCTAAATCAAAACATTCTCAACAAAGATGGAGCAGCACAGTAAAACCACCAATCTTGTTTATATCGAAACATAATTACGTTTGTTGACAAGCGTTCAGCAGCTAAATGCGCGATCATAAATTGTTACTGGAATGAATAATATAAAAGGAATGCTTTTTAATTTTCAAAACTGGCAATCTTTCTAGCTCAACATAAAATCAAGCACTGTTGCTTCTGACAGGAAAATAGCTAAGATTAATTATCTAAAGAGATCACAATATTGTTGCTAGGTTATCAATTGGTTACTAATGCTTTACTGTCAGAGCAACATTTATTACAGGAAAAGTATGATCAATTTCTTTCAGGATATTATGGGGCAGTGAATTTTCTTAAAACATTTTAAACAGAAGGAAATAGTGATGTTCTCTCTCATAATTCGTATGATCAGAATTCTTTAGTTAATTGTTTATTAGCTAGGTGAGGAAGCATAATTTTGAATGTGTTAATGCTGGTCTTCTTCCCCTAAATATGCCAACATGATACTGGATTATATTTATAAAGACACGATATATAAGAACTGAGAAGCAGACTTTCTGCTATTCTTGAAGTTAGTTAGAATTGGATTATTTTGCCTAATCATGGACTCCTAAATTAAGAAGTTTTGGAAAAATTAGAAATGGCCCAATTGGAAATCAAGAAAAAAATAATACAAAGATGGAAAGGATTTAAAAGTCTTCAAATGTTTCAAGCTATAAAAGGACTCTGTTCATTTCCTGGATCATAATCCCTGATGTGGGGTTGGGATAGTATCTGGGGATCACGAAGCAGAAATAAATGATGCATGTTTATTATAGCACATGTTCCTTTAGTAATTCACAGAGATATCTGGTAGTATCCTGACGTTTCATATTTAACCTAGCAAGGCCTGTTGGATCAGTCTTCTCTATATCCAGTTATTTCTGAAAAGACCAACAAACTTTGTTCGCCAAACATTTGTTCCTTTTCATCTTCTCATGAATTGTATTCCTTCCCTTTAAGTTCCAGACTCCTATTTCCCTTCTCCTTAGTTCAGGATGACATATATACCTCCTTTTGCCTCATTGTCTTTAGAATCTCATGTTTGTGTGGGTTCCCTGTATGTACAGAATTTAATTTGATTTCCTCCTGTTCATCTGTCAGTTTGATTCTTAATCCAGCTAGAAGAATCTTGAAAGACAGAGAAAAATTATTTTCTCCCCTATGCACCCAGATTATTAGAGAAAAATTTAAAAGGAAAAAACTGATTCAGGTAAAAACCAAGATATATACTTATACACATATTCTCAGGTGTTTAAATATAATGAGAAACTGGGCACTAATTTTACTGGGAAGTAAAATTTACTTATAGTTTCTACCTATAAGGCACAAAGTACAGTACAATAATGATCTGGCTGATCCACAATCAAATAAAAACACTGTGAAAATCTATCAATACAGGTAATAGCAACAGACAATTTGTCTAGTTTTCTCTTCCTTTTGTATTGAGTGCATACTGTTTCTCTGTTAGAGAATAAATATATACACTTATTAAAATATTTTTAAAAATTAGTTCATTCAGGTAGTGACTAACTTTGCAGAAACACACACACACACACACACACACACACACATATCAAAATCTTTTTAGACATGCAAAATGTCTGGGTTTTGAGGTGTGGTCCTGGCTCCAATGCCAAAAATAAATAAATAAATAAATAAATAAATAAATAAATAATGAATGGTTATGATCCCATTTACTTTTTTAAAACTATTAGATTATTTTAAAAAACTACAGTAATATCAAAGAAGACACATCCTTTTTATACAAAATCAAAGAATTCACTTATTCAGCAAGCATTTATTAGTATCTATTCTGACTTAGCATCAGATCCCACAGAGGCGGTGACAGTGAAAAGAGTAGGAAAGAAGAGATGGAAGATACAAAGGACATGGAGTGTTCACTTCCTATTACTGGAGGAATTTACAGTCTCAGTGGGGAGATTAAGTCATAAGTGCATGAAATACTCAGGGACAGTGGTGGCAGTGGTGGGCAACACCAATTTTATTGGCTATCACTAGAGATTATATTATTGAGGCCTTATAACAATTTGAAACATGTTGTGCTGAATATACCTTTTTTCTTTTGTAGGGAAATATTTGTGCCTTAGTGGAAAACTACACTTTTAGAGCATATTCTTCTTGTTATCAGACTCTGATTCTATGGAAGCTAGTTTACAACAACTCGAAGTTATGGATGCCTGAGAGCAATGGGAAATAATTCCTGTCTATAGAAATACAAATGAATTGTCCCGAGGAAGGACAATCTTCCCTCCTGTGGAGAAGTCAATTCTGCATTCATCTGCCCATTCACATCTACACTCCTTACTCCTTATAAATCAGTGTTTCTTTGACTCCTTCTTTGAACTCCTTAAAAGATCTGCTGGGTTCCCTCATTAACTCATGAGTTAAACAGTATCTCAAACACCTACTCATTTTATACCTGTGACAGAGTCATGATTTTACCTTTTTGTACAATATTATCCTTTGACATCTGTGATCCCTCTGGAAACCTCTCCTAGCAAAAGACTGCAGAAACATTGACTCTGTAAAGGGTATACCAGACAGGCTCAGATATCAGCAATAGCTGAGGAGGAGGGGAAGGGAACATTCTGGAAATGGAAATAAAGTGGGAATCTGAATTCTGAGGCATGGTCCTTTTGTTATTGAACTGTAAATACCAACCCATGGACCATCTACTTCTGATCCTCTTGTTGAAATATAATAAATAACCTTAGTTTAAGCCATTGTTGGTTAGGTCTTCTATACCTGTTGCTCAAAGTATTTATTTAATTTTTTTTTATTTTTAAGTAATCTCTATACCCAACATGGGGCTTGAACTCACAACCCCAAGATCAAGAGTCTCATGCTCTACTACTGACTGAGCTAGCCAGGCATCCCTTTGCTGAAAGTATTTTTAACAATAAAGAGTTTGTTCTGGTCTGAGATGTCTGGGGAACAATCTTTTGAGAAGGGACTATATAATTTGAAGGAAGAAGAATGCTGGGGCTGGATTACGGGCCATATATGTCACATATGGCCATGAAGGTGTCTGGATTTCATAGCTGACATGGAGTCATTAAAGATCATTAGGCAGGAGAGACGGTTGGGCAGGTTAGAATCCTGGAACGCCGGTAGAGAGCATGGCTGGCCAGGGTTGAAACTTATGAGATGCAGGGCAACTAGGTTTGCAAAATCCAGACACATACTGCTTCCTGTCACTCCTCTCTGTCATGGTTGAGAATAACACGATGCTGCCGTATCATGGAACTTCTTTGTGTTGGTCTATCTGAGAGAGGAAGTGTGCAGGCAGCCCATGAAAAGTCCTGATTCTGGATTATTAAAAAAAAAAAATGAAAAAACAAAACAAAAACCCCAAAAAACCCAATGCCAGGTTTTATTACTTTCAGACACATTTAAAGCTCAAACTAAGGTAAAAAAAAAAAAAAATTAGTCAGGAGGGTCCTTCTTAAGAAATACATTTTTGGAAATAATTCGAAGAAATACATGAGGGTTTGACACATCGTAAGTACCCACTGTGACTATTAACTTGCCGGCTTCCACTTCCACTGTTCTGATACTAATGGCATGTAATCAGAGTCTTCTCATTGCTTGAAAAATAATTCTCCAAAGTCAATATTGTCTTTAAGACTTTTTTTTTTTTTAATACTATTAAGACTTATTAGGAAGGTCTGTTTACAAACACAGTGAAAAACAAATCTCAGGAACAATCCCTCTTTTAAACCTCTTTTCTCATCTGCTAGACCAAAAATTCCCTTTCAGGCATCTTTACAGAATAAATGGAATATAACATCTTCACTCAACTCCCCTCCTCCACTCCCAGCAGAGCCGCATAAAGGAAAAGAGACGGACAAACATTCAAGGAGAATAAAGTTCAAGTTAATAAAGTCAGTACATTGAACCCAAAGACCTGAGCCATAAGAAAAACAGCCAGCTGCATTTCAGTAATTCTATCAGGAATTGACTATCTGCTACAGCGCATTCTGAGATCTGGATTATTGATCAGTAAGATTACCCCATTCAGGCTTGTCCATCCCCCTTTTCCTTCAGACAGGTGCAATGAAGTTGCGACCAATAACACTGAGTAAGGTCTACTCTGTTATTTGTTGTCACTCCTAATGTAAAACGCAGCAGTTATTTTTTAATTTAAAATCAATGAGTGTCTCAAAGGAAGCCTTGTTGCTTCAGTCTAAATGAGGCATTTGTTTTTGCAAAGCAGAATACTTGGATTACTATTCAAGGTGATAGCTGGCTTTGTGTGGGTGCACGCGCACGCACGTGTGTGTGTGTGTGTGTTTTGAAGAAGGATAATGCACTGTCTTGTGTGTGTGTGTGTTTTGAAGAAGGATACTGCACTGTCTTATGAATAGACCCGAAGTTATTAAAAAATAATGTTAAGATTTTTTGGTAAGGCGCTGCAGGGAAACTACCAATCAACTATACCAGTGTGTTATTTTCTGTTAACAGTATTTGCCTGCAGTGGAGAAGAGGGGAGACAAATCAAAGCCTAATAACTTTATAATTACTTACACCTTTACTATTAAATGTAAATAAACATATCTTTAAGTGGAAAGGATCAAGAAATAATGCTGTTTTTGTTTTGGATTAGTAAGTATTGTCAATTTAGTTATGATGTGAAACGCAATTTCCCATATACTGATTCTGAAGATTTTCCTATTAAATATTAGAAAAGCAGAACTCAGAAAGAAGTCATCATTTTGTTTTGCTTTTGAAACACACTTCACATGGTTTATCCCCTCATCCTTTTAAATGGTGTGGTGATAGGAAACTGGGCATTTTATCTGGAGGAAAAAAACAACAACAAAAAACAGGAAAAAATAAAAGGGAAAACAAAAAAAAAAAATCCTAGTGAAAACCATCTTGCCTGAAAACTTGGCTTTCAACATGGGCTGACAGGGACAGAAGCCGGCAGTGTCAAACACAATAATATTAAAGGGAAAAGAGGAAGGACTTGTCCCTTCATCGTATGCACTTAGAAACAGAGCCTTTTCAGAGAATTAGGCCTAGTTAAAGTTGCCCCCTGGATAAAATGTGTTCCCAAGCAGCCTCAGACAAGCTTCAGAGGAGAGACAAACAGATGTGACTATGGGCCCTGGCATTTGGCAAGAGCACTCATTGTCAGTTAGAAAAATATAAGCATGGACAGGGCATCAGCTGCACAGAAATGAATCAGGTCTGCGGTGTCACTGGAGGAGGAATCTGGTGGCAGAGAGAAGTCTCCGGGCTGGAAAACCCAGCTCCGCTGGGAACTTCCTCTTCTAGATCCAAATGACCCTCTCCTCCCCTTTGATGTCCCCATGTCTAAACATACTAAATCGAAGGCATTAACAGCAGTATCTCTTTTTCTCTTGTACTAAAACACACATGAAGCATTAACTACCATTTAGTCTAAGTATTTCTTAACTATGAACATTGCATGAAGTCCTGGTTTTTAATGGTGTTTCTTTCTAAGCCCCTTCTTGAGCATGAAGCATGCTTTGCATCTAGTCTTGTCGATCATGCCCTACCTGATTCTGGTGCCTTCTCTCTTTGTGGCTTTGGTCATCTGACTTCATGTTCTGCCTCGAGTCCATTTCCCCTCTCCCTGGACTAACCCTGACTTAAGAAAGTCAGAGTTTAAGGTTTAAAACAGTGCACTGAATTTAGTACTTGTGTCCCAGGAGCTGAGCCCTTGCTTTATTCTGGACTTACCTACCAGTCATAAGCCTCCCAGTACCTTAGTTCTTTTGGATTTAGGTCTTTCCTGGATATCCCCAAATGCTAAGGTCTGGCCCTGAAGGGCAACCTGGTGACTGAGGCGGTCTCCAATGCTGCTGGCAGACCCTAGCCCAAGCATCAGCTGCCCCTGTCCCCCTTCTCTGCTCACTGCCCACCTGGGCTGGGACATCTTGACGCTGTGTCCATTAACATCCAATTAGCTGTGGTCTGAATGTGACCCCTCCGACAGTGATCTGGCCTGCCAGTGTGGGGTTCCTCTCAAAAGCCGATGAATTTATCCTGTCGGTGCCCCTCCACCCTGTCAGAGTTCGAGTCCAGACCTACTTCTTCCCAATCTGCTTTAGCCTGCTCCAGTAACCAGTGGCTGTGGCGAGAGCTAACGTTACTCGAGTTTCTTGTGTGCCTCAGTGTGTGCTGATAAGCACTTTCCTCCATATCCCCCAGTGTGGGCGGCAAGTGTGAGGGAGGGAAGGCTGCATCAGGAGGCCTCTGGGGAGCTCAGGGTCGGGCTGCACTGCCCAGCCATTCAAGGACGTTCTGGTTCCTCAGAGCAGTGTTCTAGTGGCTCAGATGTCCTGAGGTCTGGGGGAGCTGGTGGGAACTTGCATGTGGTCCCACAACCTGTTCGCTCTGATATTGCCATTTCTCTCCCAACTAGTTCTCCCAAAAAGCCTACTTGTTGCCATATTTGTCAAGGCTGAAAGAGGATTTTACCAGTCTTTGGCATGTTACTTAAACTTTGCTTCAATTTCTTTGCCTTCAAGAACTGTGGTTAGACCAGTACTTACCTCAAAGGTTTATCTGAAGATTTTATCTAGAAATCGTTTGTGTCAAACGTTTGGCACAGTGCCTGTATAGAGTAAGCAATCAGTAACTGTTGGCTACTACATTATTGTGGCTTTTGTCCCCACTTCACAGGTTGGGGAATGCTTCACAGAAGCAGCCCAGGGCAAAGAAAAGTTAAGTAACTGATGCGGGATCCGGGGAACTGATAGGAGGCTTCTGAGGTGTAATATAACCAAAAGAAGGTCTAGCGTAGTGTCACTAAACAGATACCAAATAAAGACATTATGAACTCATTATATCTAAACACTATCAATGTGCTAAAATAAGGATATAATTAGGATCATTTCTAAATAACAAGTAGGTATCTTTTGGGTAGTTAATAAAAAAGTTAATTTTTCTTAGTGTTTGATTCTGTCTGCGTTTATAAATGTGTCATAGCCTGTAAGAATAAGTCCTCATTTTTCATTAAAAAAACAAAACAAAACAAAACAACTCAATAAAAACCCAGGAGAGTCTTGCAACTCTGAAGCCCACTGTCTCAAATTTTCTCTTGGCCACTACTTGGTACTTCCTATGTCAAAGAAGTCTTACTTCCTCCAAGTGGTGTATTTCATGCTTTATCTAAGGCCCCGAGGGTCTGCTATTCTGTTACCATTCCTTTTGTGTGAATTATTAAACCCAACTTCCATATCCCTAAACAGCTCTTATAAAAGCTGCTTCTTTTTGTACCTCCTTGTTATTCTAGACAAAGGGTACCTAAAAGGTGGTGGTGACTGCTGTCTCACTCCATTTAGGTAGATATCCTGAGATAATCACTAGAACATTCTGAGCGTACCTAGGTGAGAACATTCTCACATCTAGAAGGGAGTTAAACCTTTCATAGAGCAAATTATTCATAAGGTTTCAAAAAATCTCTTTGGGAGAACCGCTATTACATCTTGGCTTCCATGCTTCCCGTATCTGTCCAAGCCCTACGGATATTTTTAAGGAACTGCTGGTCACCAAGGCCATGTACATGACCTAACACTGGAGCAACCTATTCTACCCACTTGAGAAAACTTCTTCTTTATGTTTCCTAATTTCCACCATCCTTGAGAACTTAATCTTTCACCCTTCACAGTTCTCCCAGAGTCCTCAAATCTAAATGTTCTTCCTTGTTTTTAAACTTTCCTAACCTCACTCTCCTTCTAAGAACTTTTCCTCTACATTTCATAGCAATCTGTGTTTCTGTCTGTTGTTACATATATCGTCTGGTCCAACCTGTTTTCAGATTAGAGGGGACTGTCAGCTAAAAACACTGGAACAACTTAAGGCCAAGAACCATGTGCAATTTCACGGAATCTAACTTTGCTTCTGTCATATATTAGAGGCACAATAAATATTTACTGAACTAAAACAAATTAAACTATTGTAAAAACTGTTGCCTCAACATTTCATTTGGCAATTAAGCATGCATTTTTTTGTGATAACACTTCTTCCTTGAAGTGTTTCTTAAATTTACTCAAAAACATTCATTTAACAATTAACAAAACTTGATCAGGTATTCTACTAGATGCTAAGAAAACACAAATATGGCTCCTACCATCAAGGGGCTCATAGCCTAATGCCGGAAACACAAGAAAGAGAAATTACTATACAGTGTAGTAAGTCCATAAGGTTATGGTAGCAGACCACCTCTTTGGGGAAACAGGAAAATTCATTTCGCCTGAGTTCAAATTTGGATATTGTCTCTCCAAGCAGAATCTAAGATATTTGAGGCATCTTGGAGTACTCTTTTATTCTTCACACCATAGTACCTAGGAAATAGTAGGCACTTAGTAAACGGATATTGATTTAATTTCTTCAATTCCTAGCCATAACTATGTATTTCTGGAATCTGTTTATCAATGATATGTAGTATAGAATTTCAACAATAAATTTATTCCAATTTCCTTGAAAAAAATGATATAACAAAGCTAGTGTTAAGTCTTAGGAGAGATTAAAAATTATGCAAAAGAAACACAATTATTTTGAATATCTCCATTAAATGCAAGAGGATATGTGTTTACATTTAAAAAATTGGGATGTCGATCCCGATGACATTTTGCATCTTACAAAGAAGAACTATCAATTCAGACACAGATTCAGATATAACACCACATTCTCTCTGATTATGAGACCATATAGTATTTCTTAAGATGGTATGGTTGGCATTTAAAATGTCCATTAATAAAGCTATGGAGTGTTCTTAATAATATTCCTAACTTTTTTGAGGAAGTCCATACATTACTCATTTTCGTATTCACTTTCTCCAGTGTAGTATATAATACTTGTATGTTTGTTGAACTGACTTCCTACTATAATCTCCTATTCACTCTTTCTGACTCTAAGCCAAGCTTTAATAAGTGCAGTTCTTAGGGAATATTTTGGAATGGAAGTGCTGAGTTTCTTTCTTTCACCAGCATCAGAGAATGATGGAATTAAAGGGGCAGGGCAGAAAATATGTTATTTTTTTTTATTAGTTTGAATACACGTTAGTTTCTTAAATCTTAGAATTTATTACTAAATTACCAGGAACATCCAAACATATTCAGTGTCAACTACATATGGGGTATTATGCTAAGTATTTCACATACGATAGGTCTGAGGAACCTAAGGTCCAGAGAAACTGTTACTTGTCAAAGATCACATAAACAGAAATGAAGTTATTCTATTTGAGCCAAGGAATGCATGCCTCTAAAGAATAATTTTTTCCCCTATACCATACTGCCTCAACTTAGTTTATTATACTCCATTTAATAAATGTCTACTGAAAATGTAATGCATGCCATGCCCTATGCCATAAAACAGGATTGGGAAATAAAAAAGATATGGCTTTCATTTTCAAGGGGTTAAAGTCTACCGATCAAGTGGGAAAATGATTTCAACTCAATATTCAAAGAGAATTCCAAACCAGAGTGCAAGGCATTCCAGGCCCCTTGGTGAGAGAAGACATCTAGAGAGGCACAACTACCTTGAAGTGCATGTACCACATGCCATCTTTGGGGCTCTATGAGCAACTCAACAAGACAGGAGTGAGAACATATGGAGACACGGGGGGAGAAGTCACCTCCCTGCAGACATCAAATTTTAAGAAGTTCAATGAATCTGTCCATTTGCCATTATTTTAAATTCTCTAGAAAAAAGGAATGAAATGCCTGTTGGACTGAATTAATCAGTTTATTAACTAAATCAATAGTTGAATTCGGTGGGGAAAAAGTCTGTCCCTAATTCTTTGTAGAAGTAGCTTTGGATAGTTTTGTAGCTACGGTCAGGAAGTTATTGGCCTGGTGCAGAGATGGAATTCCATGGAGATCTACTTCCAAGGTAGCTTTTGAAGTTGAGAGGCTCTGTTCATTCAACAGTTTATAATTTACTTGCACGGCTGAGTTGGCAGATACAGGCTCAAGACCGAGCTCAGTTTTGGTATTCTGTAAAGTGTCCCATGATGACTTGTTGAAAGGGGACTGAGACTAATGTCCTAATTCTACCTGCTGTAATGAACATCTGTAGAGTACAACCACTAAAACGCAAAGGCAGATGTGGCTGCCACTTTCACCTCCACACTGAGGAGGTAATAAACACTGGATATTTTAATAATAGGCCAGAATGTCTTAAAGTTCTGAAAGATGTAGGGAGTTATTTCTACTCTGGAATATGTCAGACAGCATTGCCATTAGACGCAAACTTACTTGAATTTAGGTTAAATTATTGTTTATTGGTGGAATTCAATTGGGAATCTATGACTCAGCTGAAATGCCACCCCCTTTAGGCAGACTTATCTGACTGCTATAGTCAGAATAATCTCTCACTCCTTGGAGAAAACAATGATTTTTACTTTAAGCTACAGCTATATATCTACATGAACCAATACTCTATTTAGACTGTAGATTCCTTGAACGCAGTGGGGCCCACATCTGATTTATTTCTTTTAAGTAGATTTCCCTCAGCACTTATAAGCCTTGCCAACAACAGGCACTTATTAAATCATTATTGAATAAAATTTAACAAGGCATGCCAGAGTTTTGATAGTAACTTGTTTTTATGATAATCAATATCTTTATTGAGGTTCCGATTTCTGTAATAAATAAATGCTTACTTATGGGAATAGAAAATCACAAAACGAATTCAGTTCCTATCGTGGGCTTTGGGGTGGAAGTATGTGCAAAATCAAACTTGTATATATCTAAGTCAGCTTTTAAAGTCTAGGCAGGCATCTAATGCAAAAGTGTTTCCCTTTTTACATAATTTTGTGTTTTGCTAAGTTGCTAAGTGTAACTTTAGGAAAAGAATGCTTTCGGTGCCTTCTCTTCCATGATAGTTTTTGGCAGACGAATGAACAATATGTACATAAAACTTTTACACACTTGTTAGCAAATGTTTCCTAGACTGTGAAATATACTCTAATAGCTAAGGAAGCTATTGGGGGCTTGTGCTGACTACATGAACACTAAATGTTCAGTGATCAAGAGAAAGAGTATTTCAGGATTCTCCTAGTTCTATTCAACTCGAATACCTACAAAATTGGAATGCATTAGCTTATATTCAGAATCAATTATGTCATCAAGATCTTTGACCAAACATCCTTTCTCATTTTGGTAATTCAGGTCTACTACCCTTTATATTTGGAAGGTCTATTATCTTTAAATGTCCACAGAGAAATATCCTACCAAAAATTAACTTCAAATAAAAATGAAGTCTTTTGGGACGCCTGGGTGGCTCAGTTGGTTAAGCAGCTGCCTTCGGCTCAGGTCATGATCCCAACGTCCTGGGATCGAGTCCCACATCAGGCTCCTTGCTCGGAAGGGAGCCTGCTTCTCTGTCTGCCTGTGCTCGCTCTCTCTCCCTCTGTCTCTGACAAATAAATAAATAAAATCTTAAAAAAAAAATGAAGTCTTTTCTCATTTCCTCATTTACATTTACATACATTTACTCTTTTCTCATTTACATTGCATTTCTTTAAAAAACATGCAGGCCTCTATATTTTTTAAATTTCAGACACTGAATGCCAAATTAACACCAATCGTTTTAGTCATGGTTTCAAAATGTTGCCACTTTCTCTGTTACATAATGCACAAATAATCTAAAATGTTTAAAATTACTATTTTAGAAGAGTCAACAGTTTTGCTTAAAAACGAGATAGCAGATTTAAGAAGATGGTCGAGTTCATTTTTATACGTCTTAGGAATAAGACTTGAGGAAAAAGACACTATGGTGTAAATTATCTGGCATTTGAGCTGGGAAAGCTACTGGACCTCTCTCTCTTTCATCACATGCAACATGGGAAAAATAACAGTATCTACTTCAGAGGCTAATTTTGGAAATTAAATGAGATGAAATAAATGCATTGTTGACACCCAGGGGATCTCAGCTATTTTGGTATTTAACCAGAAAAATGATGGGGAATTTTTTTCTTCAATTTTAGGTAGTATATTTTAAATTCCCTGTCATTGATCCTTCTTAACTGCATATCCACTTATCTGGAGAGGTGTTACAGCGCAGTGGTTAAGAGTGTGGACTCTGAAGCCAAGAGACGAAGTTTCATTGCTGCTTCTCCATTTAACAACCTGGGCAAACCTAGACAAGTTACTTAATTTTTACACGTTGCCTTTCCCATCTGAGAAATGGAGGTAATAGTGGAACTGTTCTCAAAGAGTTGATGTGAGGGCTGATGTGTGGCTCACTGCATGTGCTCAGTAAGTCTTGACTATAATTCCCCAAAGACAAAAAGAGAGTTTGTTTATGGTAAACTGAACACTGTATTGATTCTGTCGCTTTCTTGTCCCAATCATAAGCCCAAAGAAGTAGAGAAATTCTAGGAACCAGAACATATTTTGTTTTTAGAGTACGAATGGGGAAATATACCAGACTTATCATTAGCTAAAAGGTCTAAATATATTCTATAAACATACAAATGTGTCATGAATGCAAATACAACAGAACACGATATACCAAATCAGAGGTTGTCAAGCTGATTTCCCACTCTACTTTATATCTTTTTTATGAATCTTAAATTCTACTGTAGAGAGGGCAGAGTTTATTTGAAGAACAAAAACAAGCTCATTGCAGCTGGTTTATAGCATTCAAGGTAGGGAGTATTTGGAGATGAGGCTGGAATCGTCAAGATGGGTAGACTGAGAAAGACCTTGCAAGCTACATTTAGGACTTGATCCTAAAGGCAATGGGAAGCCATTAAGAATTTATGTGTTTGTGTGTTTCCATCCATTTGTTTGTTTGTTTTTTTACAGTTTTATTGAAAAATAACTGAGATACACACCTGTATTAGTTTAAGGTGTACAAAATGATGGTTTGATTTACATACATTCTGAAGTGATTACAGTCGGTTAGCTAACATCTATCTTCTCATATAGTTACAATAAAAAGAAAACAAAGAAAGAAAGAAAAGGAAAAACAAAGAAAACAAAGAAAGAAAAAAAAAACTTTTCTCCTTGTGATGAGATTGGTAGATTACTCTCTTAACAACTTCCCTATGTGTCATATAGCTGTGTTAGCTGTGGTCATCATGCACTACCTTCCATCCCTAGTACTTATTTATCTTATAACTGGAAGCTTGTTATCTTTTGACCACCTTCTTGCAATTTCCCCTTCCCCACCCTCTGCCTTTGGTAACTATAAATCTGATCTTGTTTTTTTTCCCCCCTTTTTAATTTCACATTTAAGTGAGATCATAAAGTATTCTCTCTGTTTAATTTATTTTAATTAGCATAATACCTTGAAGGTCCATCCATGTTGTCTCAAATGATAGTAGGATTTGCTCTTTTTTCCTCCCCTATGGCTAAATAATCCATTACACACACACACACACACACACCATCTTGATCCATTTATCCACTGCTGGGTACTTAGGTTGTTTCCATGTCTTGGCTAGTGTAAAAAATGTTTCAATGAATATGGGGGTGCAGATATCTTTTGGAGTTAGTGTTTTTATTTTTTTTTGGATATATTCCCAGAAATGAACTTGCTGGATCATATGATAGTTCTGTTTTGAATTTTTTGAGGATCTTCCATACTGTGTTTTCCATAGTTGCTGTACCAATTTACAACCTAGGAACAGTGCATAAGGAGCCATTAAGAATTTTTAAGTACAGGTCACAAGAGTGAGAGGCTAAAATGAATCATGGATGGAGTCCAGGTTTTCCTGAGTAGGAGGATAGAAGATTCTGGAATGCAGAGATTGTACACAGTATGTGGGTTCCAAACACATCACCTAGACTAGTGGCTTTTATATACTTGGTAAAAAAAAAGTCCTTAAAGGTGTGTGGAAGTAGTGTACGAAGCATCATTGTTAAAAGAAACATAGACATTATTATACTAGAAGACTAGAAAATCATGACATACTAGATCTATCAGTAGAGAAATGCAGCCCTGACCATGTATTGCTCCAATCACTTATTTCCACCCTTAAAAATAAGCAGGTTATGAAGAAGTCCCGGAATATTCTGGGAATATGGTGGCAGTAGCACTCTTGTTTCTGAATCTATACAGCATAACCCAACCCTCCCCTAACAACAGCTAGCCAAAGAGAGATGACAGCATCCAGAAAACAATTAGAAAGTTAAAAAAAAAATTCCAGAAATGAAACTAGACTAAAATATAAGAGAATAAAGAGGATGGAGGAGAATAGAAGGTAATGAAACACAGGCTGCAAAGTATAAAAACATCCAAAATAAAAGGAGAGAGAAAAAGGATCATATAAGTGATACTACAAAAGACAGGCAAAAAAGATCCAGTATATGTATAAGAGAAACTTTTGAAGCAAAACCAAAGCAATGAAACGAGATAAACATGAAAAACTGTAACTGGAGGAAATCTTAAAATTTATTTCAAGAATAACAACAACTACCTTCAGAAAGAGCATACTTCGTCCTTGGGAAAAAAATACCTTGAATGTCCATACCAGAATACAGTCTATTCTAGCTCTCAGGCTTTAAAGAGAAAGAAATTATCACTGAGTATCCAGGCAAAAATAAGTCACTGAAACATGAAAGGAAACCAGACTCCAGCAGACATTGAAAACAAATGTTTTATACAGACAATGCAGGAACCTATTTATTGAGGAAAGAAGACAGGAGCTATGGGTTGTAAATTTGGCCAAAGTGACCTTTACATGTACAGGTCATGGAACTCAAGGGACACTGTTCCATGAGCCCTTCCAGAGGAAAACAAAAAGAACAGAGAAACACTGACTGCAGATGTGATGGGGATCATTAACATTATATTTATTTGCCGAATTTATACCAAATGAATGGAGCTAGAACCAAAACTAGAACTGAAATGAAGAAGACAGCACAGGATGGATGGTTCATGCCTCCAAGAATGTATACAGAGTACCCATATCATAAAGGGGAGAGAAATGAAAAGTATATAGGAAGATGGAATGAGTTTGCTGATTGGCCTATAGATATTAGGAGAGTATCATTGACTTTACATCCAGTGCTTGGGAGAGGAATGAGAAGGGCAAAAGAGGTTACTAGCTGACTTCAGGATAGGTCCCAGTAGGGAACCAATAGCAAACAGCCTCTCTTGCCCAAAGTATTAGTGCAAAGATAATTATTAGAAAAAACAAAAGTCTTCTGAAATGTAAAATGTTATACCAGAGTGCAAGTAACAGCAAGGAAAAGGAAACACAGAAAGGAAGAAAGATAGATCTGCTTATTCTAAAATAGGAAAAAAAAAAAAAAAAGCCAACAGAAGGATAAACCATAAATAGAACAAAACAAAACAGCTACCTGCCCCCTGTTGAGGGGACAGGATAGAGGTTAGACCTCTTTGAAAATGATTTTTTTTTTTTTTTGGTGGAGATTTGATTATAGAACCTATAATGATGTTTATGTCATTATATAACAAAATTAAATATATTTTTAAAGAGAAGTCTCTGAATATTAAGATGAAACTAAAGAACCTAATTTCAAGTTGGTAGATCTATACTTAGAAACTATTTCAAGTGATGTTACTTATTTTTAAAAAGATTTTATTTATTTACTTAGAGAGAGAGAGAAAAACAAAGCAGTGGGGAGGGTAGACAGAGAGAGGCAGATTCCCTGCTGAGCAGGCTCCATCTCAGGACCCTTGGATCATGACCTGAGCCAAAGGCAGACACTTAACTGACTGAGCCACCCAGGGGTCCCTCAAGGGGCTTGAAATTGACTACACACAGGAATTGACTACATATTCCTTGTGAAATATGTAAGAATTATAAAACAAATAGGGAAAGGACAAATTTTAGGCTGTTCTTAAAAATTATTTTATTTGATGGTCATGATGATAAGGTGATTCTGAGACTGCTCTGTGTACGACTGGTTAGATAAAAGGAATACTGCTCACCCTTGAACATGGGTTTGAACTGCACGGGTCCACTTATACAAGGAATTTTTCCAATAAATACAGTACAGTACTATCAATGTGTTTTCTCATCCTTATGATTTTTTAAAAAGACTTTATTTTAGTGAGAGGAAGAGTGTGAGAGAATGTGAGCAGAGGGTCGGGCAGAAGGGAAGGGAGAAGGAGGGAGAAAGAATCTCAAGCAAACTCTGCACTAAGCATGGAGCCCCCACTCTGGGCTTGATCTCACGACCCCTGAGGACATGACCCTGAGATAATGACCTGAGCCGAAACCAAGAGTTGGACACTCAACTGCTGAGGCACAGGTGCCTCTTCCTTATTATTTTCTTAATAACATTTTTTCTTTAGCTTACATTGTTGTAGGAATACAATATACATACATATATATTACATATATTATATATTATATATTATAATACATATAGCACACAAAGTATGCATTAATCAACTGTTTATGTTATCAGTAAGGCTTCTGGTCAACAGTAGGCCATCAGTAGGTTTTTGGGGAGGGAAAAGTCACCAAAGAAATTCTGATCACACGGGGTGTGGGTGGGTGCTCCTAACCTTCCCACATTGTTCAAGGGACAACTGTTAATTATATGGTGTCATTGAGAGGTAGTATTTTCAATGTTGAAAAAAGAGATTATAATCAATAATGGAAAGTACAAAAATACCGAAGTCTTGAATTTGAGTCAAGACTATTAGTGTGAGCCAACATGTTTAAAAAAAAAAAAAAAAATCCTAACGCATTCCATTAAAAAGCGCTAGAAATAATTATAGCTCTAACATCCAGATTGTAGTTTCTGAAACTATTTCCCTTCTTAAAGAAATGGCAGAGTCTTTGTCTAGGCTAGAAAAGGTACAAGGTAGCCTTGAAAAAGTAAACATACCAGATGGCAAGGAAGAAAGCAAAGAAAATCCAGTAGAAAGGAAACAGACTCGGGAACCAATATAAACTTCCATTGCCCAAAGATGGGCCAATTTTAACACCATTAGAATAATAACTAATGAACTGAAATACATCAAATATGTTTAAAATAAATGAGTTAAAGAAAAAAATAGAATCAAGTTTCACTGTTCATCTCTGGAAAATGTAAAGAACCATTAATTCTGAAAACTGATAACCAAGGGAAGTGATCAAGTATTTATCTCTCATTTCCTACACGATCTGTGCCTTGAATTAATCAAGTAGCTGAAGTGGGGGAAATTTTTAACAGAAGTAATCCAACCAATAAGCAAAAGTGAAATGACAGAATTAACATATCACCATTCTGTAACCCTTATTGAATGAATTTGGGATCATTATGGCTAACCAATCACAGAAAGAGACATGGAAGCGAGAAAAATAGAAGATACCATCTCTGAAACAGTCTTGGCCCAAACAAAGCAAAACAAAACAAACAAAACAACCTGAACCTAATCAATTCTCTAGATTTAAATACCAATTACAGGAGGGAGGGACAAGAGGAGTATGTGCAATGACACAGTGGGGTAAAATCAGCAACACCTCTATGAGGTGACAAACTTCATAGAACAAACGATCTGATTTCTGTAATCAAAAACTTTCAAGGAGAAACAAAGGCTGGGGAGGGCATATTTATAAATTAAAGGGAACATTTTTAAAGAGATGTATGTCAACCCATTATAAGAGACAGATCTCATTTGGATCCAAATCCAAACAATGTATAAAATAAAACATTACAAAATAACTGAAGAAATGTGAATATCAATTGCATATATTAACATATGTTAAGAAATAACATGTATTACCAAATTATTGCTCTTTTAATAGATGTGGTAATGGTACGGTGTCTTTTTTTTTTTTTAAGAGAGGCTATTATATTTTAGAACATACTGTTACGTTTCAGTTGAAGTCATATGGTAGATGGGCTTTGGGGTTGGAGGAAGGGCTGGGTGGGGATACACATGAAACCAGGTTAGCCATACCCTGATCTAAGCCAGCTGAGAGATACACTGAGCTTATATTTTTCTCTGTATTTCTGCATATGATAGATTTTCCATAATAAAATATTGTTAAAAACTGCTTTTACCATCCTGACATTGTAAGTGAAGAGCATCTTTTCAACTCTTAAAACTGCCAGTATGAAGTCATTTTAGATGTTCAAATCCTAGTGACACTCTCCATAATTTTTAAGTGATCAAACTTGAAATTAAATTAAGTTATCCATGGAGTCTGATGTTTTTTAGTCTGAGTATACCTCTGGACTGTAACTTGATGTAAAAAGATTACAGAAATCCCTATCTGAGGTTTATTGTCCTTAGAAAGGATAATGCATAGTTTTTATTCCATCTTTCTAATTAGTAATTTAAGCATATGTTCAGCATTTAACTCTAAATGTTTGCCTTTTCCCCAAGCTCAAAGACAGCTGTCCAAGATTTGAATGCCAGAAAACATTTAAATATCAACATCTGTTGAATTATGTTAATTTAGTGTAATATAATTGGGCATGAGTTGGAATTGATCAGAAGTATATGAAATAAACAAAGTAAATTCCCAACAATATCTTGGTATACAAACAAATCACTACAGAGTGATGACAAATATTTCTGAAGAGAAAGGGCAAGGAAAAATTCTGATTATAAAGAAGTGGATTCTTTTAAAAACATAGCTCTAACTCTACGAGACATCATTTTGTGATTTTTAGGTTTATTTTTAAATTGCCTCCTAATTGAAAGGTAATTAAAATCAACTACAACAAGTGATAGTTAAGTGTTTAATATTTGAAAATTTTTATAAATTATTACATAATTTATGCTTACATAGCCACTATTTATATATGCAGTAACTGATTTAGACTGCAGGACGATCCCCATTATATTATGAGCAGTTACATATGTCAAAGTTCAAGAGTTCGTATAATCGGTTTTCTATGGACACAAAATAGTATTTTTAAAATTCAAAGCATTGTCAATGCGGCTGATGAATTTACGAGGTTTATTCTTCAGGCTGCAAGGTACAAATGATCAAGTAGGAGCTACTGTTTATTGTGTTGCTGGTTTACTGTATTGCTGGTTTAAAACATTAACTTTTACAGCAATTCTTTTCCTAATAAATTAGGAATACTTGATGTTTTGGGGAGTGTTCTGGCACCTATATGCATCGGATGATCAGATTCTCAGACGTACCCCCAGTGAAGCTATGACCTGGGCAGCAGTGGGGACACAGCTGCTGTTAATACATGGTCCTGCAGGTGGACCTCTATTCCTGCCTCAGGGGGCCATCTCTGCGAGTTAAAGGTTAGGTCTGTGTCCACGTCCATTCAATCACAGGACCAATTTGGAGAGAGCCAGCTGTGAAACAGACACCTGTCTGAAGGAAATGGACTCCACAAGACAAATTTACTAGAAAGGCTTTCCTATGCTATTTTCCATTATTAGTGACCATGGCCAAATTCCACTGCTGTTCTGGAAGGGAGAGGCTGTGCATGCGTTTAGCCATGTGACAATATCTAACGGAGCTACCAGATTTCAAGAAAGACATTGTCAGGAATGTTTTACCAGGACTTGATTGCTTTTTAAATTACCACACAATGGATACATTACATATTTTCAAATGGCAAATCCTTTTTTTTTTTTGTCTGTGGGTTATTCATATTACCCTGAAAAGCAATCTCTCAAAATTCTAACTGGCTGGTAAGTAATTTTATTTAGTATAGTCACAACTTAAAATAACTCCCTATAACCGTTAGTTTAAAATTTTGGCAAGGAAGGACAGGAGGCATGAGAAGGGGCAATTTGAGACTACTTCCTTTTTTTAATATAATAATTTTGTCATATAGTATAAAATAGATTAAATTCCTTAAAAACCATTTTATGTTGTATATGTGGTATATTTCTAATTACGCTACTATAAATATCCATACCTAGAAGCCATTAAAAAATTTTTAAATTAGAACACAGATGCAATTAAATGTATTCCAATTAAACAAGTATAGAATGTATACATTCATGTTAAAGGGAATATGTAAATATAGTCTATGTCTTTTTTCATGCATATGTATGAATGAATTTAAAAATCTAAAAGACATTTTCTTTTTTTTTTAAGATATTTTCTATCTGGAGGATTGGGTAAACTTTTTTAAGACAATGAAATTTAATGCGAATATTAGGTTTAGAAAGTAGAACAACAACACACTAGACATTTTACTTTTAAAATTACTATTTAAAAGCAGTTTCAAGCCATTATTTTGGACATATAAACATAAAGTATATAAAACATGAATATTAAGTGGTATAAGTTGTTTTAAAATATGGTACTGAATCATTAGTTTAATATGACAAAGGAGGATTTGTTTTAAAATGGCAAATTTGTTAACATAGGGTAGGTAACTTCTCATATTAAAAATTTACATAAAGCTTCACTTACATAAACCTTTTGTTAATAGGTTTAATCATGTTGATACATTTCTGTGAAAAGCAACACTGAACCAATATAGTCCATGTCATTAACCAGTACTCTAATGAACAGTTATCCTGTCCCAATTTATTAACAGCTGCTCAAAAATGTAGTAATTAATAGTTTCATTTATTTTTGGCAAACCTGCAAAATGACAAATAGTTTTGTATCCGTTGCAAATTAGATCTCCTTCTCCAGTAACAGATGACACTATGGGGAAGACTAAGTAAAATCAAACCTTGAACATCTTCGGATCTTTAGAAGATCAAATAAAAAACAGCTATAATTTTATTTGTTAAAGCTGCAACACAACACAATGATTTGTATCATCATATAAAAATGAATATGCTCTGTATTAAAGTAAATAGAAATGTTCTTCTAACCTGACGGAAGAAGGCTGACATGAATGTGTTTGTATGTCACTATGATGGGATTTGTTTTGATTCTGTGATGAAATCTACTGTCATTTTTTTCATTTTGGGAGACTCTTTACTACTAATAGGCAAGAGGTTGATTTCTTCTTCCTCACTATTAATTGCTGACATAAGAAACAGAACACACAGTATCCAGGGGTTATCAAATTATTTGACACTAAGTAGATGAAAAATGTAATGCTACTACAAACTAAGTAAAAGTGAAATAACATATTTTTAAAAGACATTTTATTTATTATTATTATCTTTTAAAATTTATATTCCCTCATTTAAAAAAAAATATTTATTTATTTATTTATTTGAGAGAGAGAGCTAGAGAGATCAAGATAGTGACAGAGAGCATGAACAGGAGGAGAGGGACCAGTAAGCTCCCTGCTGAGCCGGGAGCCTGACAGAGGGCTGGATCCCAGGACCCTGAGACCATGACCTGAACCAAAGGTGGACGCTTAACCGACTGAGCTACTTTTAAAATGTTAAAAGACATTTTAAATATTAAATACAATTGAATAACATCAACAATAAAAGCATTTTTACTTAATTTCAAATTACGTATCAGACAGCTGGATGGTTTAGCCTTTGTGCCTCCCAAGAGTAAATGACAAAACTCATTTAAGTAAAGAAGAACAGCAGATTAAAAAAAAAAATACAGATCTAAGAGGAAAGGCATGACATGATCTAAATAATTCAATAAAATTGCTGTCAATTTTTGTCAAACTATCAATCTTTTTATATGGATTCTCAGAATAGTGAAGACTAATCATAAATATAAAGAGGTATTTAAAAAAGTAAGACATTTTCAAGAATGCCACATCCCTTAGAATCAGGCATCATTTAATGCAAGTTTTACTGCCTTTCAATTTGGGAAACTATATTGAACTTTCTGGTACTAACCAAAGGTTATGACATGAGAAACAATATGAAATTATTTAATTGGAGTTTGAGATGAAGGTAGAGGAAAAGAACTTCCTAACTTTGAGAAGTATAAAATTATATTTGACTACTGAGATAAAAACGTGGAAGATTTGGATATCAAGTATGGAATTTAAGGGGAACCTGGGTGGCTCAGTGGGTTAAGCCTCTGCCTTCGGCCCAGGTCATGATCCCAGGGTCCTGGGATCGAGCCCCGCATAGAGCCCTGCATCGGGCTCTCTGCTCAGGGAGTCTGCTTCCACCTCTTTCTCTGCCTGCCTCTCTGCCTAGTTGTAATCTCTGTCAGATAAATAAATAAAATCTTTTTTTTTTTAAAGTCTGGAATTTAAGAGAGAGATATGGGTTGAAGAAATAAATTTAGATGTCACCACTGTTTTTATAAAACACTCAGATGCAATTCCCGAAGGTTTAGCTGAGTGTGTGAATGTGAATATGTGTGTGTGTTTCACTTTGGCTAATAATCTAGTATGTGCAATGACCACTCAAAAATTATGCCTGTTAATTATCAAATATTGACAGTGATAGGTAATAAGAAGCGGTTTTTAAAAATTACAATCCAGTATGCTTTCATGCATTTATTTCTTGAAATAATTTTGTATTTCCTTAAGTTTTTATTTGTTTTCATAGGCTTTCAGGTACACAAGGAGATACTCATTCAGTATTAGATGAGAAATAATACACAAGAAGCCTAAGACAAAATGCCACAGTAGGAAAATGGATAAAGAATTCTGAAGAAATGGAAGGAGGACCAGAAAACAGAACTTCATAGACTAATCAAACAGAAGAATCAGATGGGAATAATCAGTAAGGTATGGGCAACACGGATGAATACAAGACAGGAAACACGTAACTTCAAGCAGTACAATGCAAAATCTTGGGCGAACACAAAATGAATACAAGAGGGTAACGTTTTGCTGAAAAGTTTTTCACACCACTTAGTATCTGACACACCTGCTGTATGATAAGGCTCCCCCCAAGGAATAAAAGTGAAGCAACAGACTAAAAGGAAGATGTGTAAGACTAATACCATTTGGATCAATGAGAGGACATTATAGCACTGTTTGTAATTAGAGTTTGTTTATATTAGTTTACATTATATCTGTGTTAAGAATCAGTCAAAAGGGGATGCCTGGGTGGCTCAGGAAGGTCATGATCTCAGGCTCCTGGGATTGAGTCCTGTGTTGGTCTCCTTGCTCAACAGGGAGCCTGTTTCTCCCTCTGCCTCTGCTGTCCCCTTTCTTATGCTCTCTCTGACAAATAAATAAAATTTGAAAGAAAGAAAGAAAAAGAAAGAAAGAAAGAAAGAAAGAAAGAAAGAAAGAAAGAAAAAGAGAGAAATCCAAAGGACCCCTTGCCCTTTTCAGAGGAAGCAGCACGGGACCCCTTGAAAAATACAGTCCGTTGTTGATGAAGTAGAGCTTCTCGAGAGAACAGACTGTCATTAGCAAAGTAGCTGCTTGTTTAAAGGAGGCTTTCATAGGTTGTCACCTCTTTGGTACTGCTAGACATAAGAGAGTCTCAGAGTTGGAAAAGACACAATTCCCCTGCACCCAGTCACCGATTTGAAGAGCCAAGATGAAGTGGGTGTGGCAAAAAAGGAAAAATGCCATAAATTGGGTATCTGGAAAACTACCCAAGTGCATTATAGTTAGTGGCCTTGGTAAATAAGGGCCTAAAATCCGGCTACAGAGGTGTTGAAAACTCCCCCGCAGAGCTGAGGGTAACATGTACTACCCTCCACAGGCTGGAAGAACGATGCCGAGCTCCGGTGAGAAATGCCCACCTGAAGACCACACTGTCTCCACGAGCTTCAGAGGCTCGGCTGTGAGTCACCAGCGGCAGACCACTGGTGCATTTATCTTTTCTTACCTGCCTGCTATGTTTTGGGAGTAAATGATCCCCAAATTTATTGATTTAATGCATTATAGTTCTGTTCTCTAACCTTTATGTTTCCCACAAGTTGAGAAAGGGAAGTGTAGTCACTCATCCAAAGGGGGTAAGAAAAGTCAAGTCAATATTGAAAATAATAGAAAGAAAATGGCTTTGAAGACAGCAATGCAGAAAAATACATATAAATAAGAAAGGTGAAGAATTTTTTGTCTTGCACTTAATAAAACTTGTAACAAAAATTAAACTCGAGTGTTTCTCTCCTTGTGCTTACTTCACCTTCATGAATTGCCCTGTGCCTCACACAAATGTTACCCTTAGAGACACAAGAAAATAAACTGCACCCACAAAACAAAACACAGAGGATATCTGTACAAAAAGAATGTTCAAAGAACAAGGTGAGCTCTTGGAAATGAAAAGTGTAAGAGAATTTTTTTTAGTGAATAAAAGGTCTGGGACATCACTTTGATAAAACTGCCCAGAAATCTTTGAAGACAACAATATATAAAAGGGACGTTAAGGAAAGCTGGAGCATCACCTGAGGGCACTCCAACATCCAAATCCTAAGAGAGCAGGGGGAATAGAAACCATGGACAACTCCCCGCATGGGAGCAATGAATTCAATATCCCGAGGCAAATGGCTCCCAAAAGAATTCCATTCCCAGCTGAATCAGTCAATGTAAGACTAAAACAAACAGATTTTCAGATATGCAAAGTGCCCAAATTTAACCACGACTGTTCTCCTTCTCAGAAAGCTCAGGAAAAATAATGGTGTGGAGGCCAGGGAACAGGAAATCCCATGTAGGAGAGATGAAGGAGAGCCCCAGGATGATAATGAAGAAAGATCACGGGACTTGAGCTGTGCAGCAGGTCCAGACAGCACACAGCTGAGAAAGGATCAGAGAAACGGACAGCTCCAAGAGGGAGGCCCCCCAGAAAAAGAATCGAGAGGAACTACACTTCTGCGTAGTGGTGGTTGATGAACTGGGGTGAGGCACACAGAAAACAAAGCAAATGAAAAACAAGACAGTTATCTCCATGACAACAAGAAAGTGATACATCTATGAATAATATTTACATACATAATCACATTAATGCAAACAATGAATATTGATTTGGTCTGACAATTATGAGATAGCTACTAGAAAGAGAGAAAAATGCAGATAAGGGGTGCGTGCATGCGTGTGTGCGTGTATGCGTGTGTCTATGTATAGGACATACAGCAGAAAGTCAGTAGGTTATACCAAAGTAAGAACATCAAGAAATCATAATATAAGCATGCAGTTTGGCTTGATACTAGAAGAAATGGCTAAAAGGGTTGAAAGTGGTTTCCTCTGGAGGGTGAAATTGGAGAATGGGGAAGGACAGGGCTGGGGGCTGCCATACTTTGTCCTGAGTTTTATAGAATGATTTGACTTTCTAAACTAGGTAGAAGAAAAATAGGATAAAAAAATAAATTTGAACAAGTGCTTAGAAAACACACAGGTGGAAATAACAAGACCATCCTTGAAATAAGAGCTAATGTTTCAGCTCTTCCATTTTAAATGCCTTAGAGGCACTAACTCATCTATCCCTTCTAACAGTGCTATGAAGTAGGTATGACTATTTTCCCAGTTTCACAGATAAGTAAACTGAGGAACAGAGAAGTTAAGTATTTTGCTCAGGATCACCCAGCCTGTAAGTAGTGACATGCGGACTAGAGTCAGACACTAACTGTAGAGGTCCCCACAAGGACTCAATCAAAGCACTTTACTGCCATAGAATCGATTTTAAATGAATTCTACAAATATTTTATGTAATGATATTTATTGCCCATGTATCAGGCATTGTTTTTGGTATTGGGAATACTCCAGTGAGTAAAGCACTCCAGTGAGTAAAGTAAGCTTTCGTGAAGCTTAAAGAGATCGTCCCTCTTGGACAATCAGGAAGACATATCAATCAGAGTTTGATGGGTTTGGTGGATAATGAACCTTTTTTACATTGAGGAGAGACTTGAAGGAAACAGGAAGCAAGCCATAAAGATAGCTGCAGGGAGAGGGAACAGCATGTGCAAGGGCCATGAGACATGAGTGGGGCTGGGGTGCTGGGGGAATAGCAGAGAAGCCACTGTGCAGGAGGGCTTGAGTAAGAAGTGAAGTGGCAGAAGATGTCAGGGAGGAAGCGAAAAGATCTGGGCCAGATCACAAACGGCCTTGAAGGCCAACATAAGGACTTTGACTACTTGAAGATTTTATTTATTTGAGAGAGAGATAGAGAGACAGAGAGAGGGAACAAGTGGGGGTGGGGGGAGAGGCAGAGAGAAGCAAACTCCCTGCTGAGCAGGGAGGCTGATGCAGGATTTGCTCCCAGAATCCCGGGATCATGACCTGAGCTGGAGGCAGATGCTTAACCGACTGAGCCACCTAGGTGGCCCCCCAAAATTTTTTAGAAGATCTTGATTGAGGTGTAGGTGACATAAGAAAAATGCACAGTTAAACTGAACAACTGGACAAGTTTTGACATAGGTATATACATGTGAAACCATCAGCACACTCAAGATAATGAAAATACCCTCATCCCAAGACCTTCTTTATGCCCCACTGGAACCCTTCCCTCTAGCTCCTCACTGGCCCTGTCCCATGCCCATGCTTCACAACTCATCTCTTCCTGCCAATGCTATTGCTGTCCACTATTTTAGATTGTCTTTTGAAAAGGCCTATGAATCACACATCATTATCGCTTTATACAAACAATGGTTGTTTACATTTACCCACATCTTTTTCAGTTAATTGGCTCTGCATCATTCCTGAATCTCAGACTATTTTTTTGGGAGACTATTGTTTGGAAATACATCCTTTAAAAATTCTGGCCAAAGTCTGTTGATTGTAAATGTTCTTAGTTTGTGAAAATCTGAAAATGTGCCTACTTCACTTTCATCCAGGAGAGACGCTTTTCTAGGTACACAGTTCTAGGTTGTGTGTCCACTTACAACTCTGAAGATGAGTCCACTGTGCCCTGGGTTCCTTGCTGCTACAGAGACATCTGATGTATAGCTACCATTCCTTTGTAGACAATTTGTCCTTTCTTTCTGGATTCTTTTAAGATTTTCTCTTGTTTTGGGTATACTACACTATACCACTAGGTGTGGATTTCTTTTCTCTTTTCTAAAGAGTTTATTTATTCATTTGAGAGCAAGTGAGAGAGAGCACAATGGTGGGGAGAGGCAGAGGAAGAGGGAGAAGCAGATTCTGCTGAGCAGGGAGCCTTATGTGGGGGGATGATGACCTGAGCCAAAGGCAGACGCCCAACAGACTGAGCCACCCGGGTGCCCCTGGATTTTTTTTTTTTTTTTTAATTTATTGTACTTAGTATCCATTGTGCTTTCTGTATGTGTAAGTACAGATTTATAACTTTCACATTGGGGATTCTTAACCAATATCTCATTAAATATCGTGTGTGTATGTGTGCGTGTGTGTGTCTGTGTGCATGTGTTTTAAGCCCTTCTTCATCAAAGACTCTGATTAAATATATCTTGTACTTTTTTCTGTGTCTTTTAAGGACTCTCTTACTCTCCAATCTCCTTGTATTTCTAGGCTATATTCTGGTCTATTTCTTTGGCCGTATCTCCATTTCACTAATTATCTCTTTAATAATCATATTTCTCATTTCTAACAATTATATGTTTTTTTTCCATTTTGCCTGATTAATTCCAATAGTGAGCTGCTGTCTGCTCATTTTATTTGTATGAATATTTCATCCACAGTTATTTATAAACTGTATACATTTTATACAGATATTGCTATAATCTTAGGAGCTGACATTCTTAGGGGTAAATATATTGGTTTTATGTTGACTATCACTGATGGTCAACTTATTATTTATTTGACATTTTCTTTTTTTTAAAGATTTTATTTATTTATTTGACAGAGTGAGAGAGATCACAAGAAGGCAGAGAGACAGGCAGAGAGAGAGGGGGAAGCAGGCTTCCCGCTGAATAGAGAGCCCAATGCAGGGCTTGATCCCAGGACCCTGTGACCATGACCTGAGCTGAAGGCAGAGGCTTAACCCACTGAGCCACCCAGGCGCCCCTATTTGACAGTTTTTGATTGTCTAAATTAGGCGGCCATGCTTGGAGAGGATTTACATTTGCTTCTTCAGAGATCGAGTGGGTTCTCAGTTGAGGTTACTTTGTACAACATTATACTTTAAAGCTCTATTGTTTCTTTGGTAAAGTTAAACACAGCAGCTAGCGCCCTACCAACGGGAAACCATGGGATGCAATTTATCTGAAGTCAGTTATCTTGTTAAAAATTGAGTAAGTGTAAATCCCAGGGTGGTAGTTCTCATCAATATTCTGAGGACCAGGGGTGCCTGGGTGGCTCAGTGGGTTAAAGCCTCTGCCTTTGGCTCAGGTCATGATCTCAGGGTCCTGGGATCGAGTCCCACCTCGGGCTCCCTGCTCAGTGGGGAGCCTGCTTCCCTCTCTCTCTCTCTCTGCCTGCCTCTCTACCTACTTGTGATCTCTGTCAAATAAATAAATAAAATCTTTAAAAAAATATTCTGAGGACCATTTTCATCTAAATAAAAATTAAGTCTTCAGAAACACCACATGCAAAATTTGAAAATATATATCTAAAACAACCGACTGAGACAAATTCTTTGTTAATGGAAAAAAATAACATCAACTCAGCAATATAAAATGAGTAAGAACCAGAAGCACTTCTTAAAATGAGTGTATTTTCTATAGACACATTTATATATTATTAGAATATACATGTTGCTCTCTCATAAGGTCTAAGTACCATATAAGTTAAGGGGAAAAAGATTTATTCTACTTTTTTAAATGGAAAACTAAAATGATTATTCTAAATCCTGATCTCGTATTGATTAGTTATGAGAAACGGAAATTTTCTTTTCTTTTAAAAATTCATTCTGAATGGTATCTCTCTATTCATTACTAATAATCCTGAAATCGACTCTAATAAACAATAGTTGAAATATTTCACACTGGCTCTTTAGACGGCAACTTCAAAGGCAACTCAGCTATCACTCATCCATTCATATTGGTATGGGGAGAAAAAGAGCACATGACTTAATAAGCAGAATTAAAAATGATCTGAATGGCTTACCTGCTAGCTGTTTTCACAGAACAGTTTTTCTTGTGTCCTCTTTCAGCTCGGTTATCTCTCAGAAGCTGATGCTATACAAAGTGTTAAGACAAAGTAGTAGAAACAAAAATATTTTCATTGTATTATTTTGGAAGTAGAAGGGTGATCCTCTCAGCAAAGGGACACCATTCCTGCATTTGCGGTAACTTTTTTTTTGCCTTCTACTGGTTTCTCTCACAAGGAAGATCACTGGGCTCACTGGAGATGCCACTGACACTCTTGTAACAAAACTGGGAGTAAGCGTTGGCAATCTGACGTTTCCCTGACAGCGAGACTGCTCCGAGCGGGAGGTTCTAGAACTCAGTCTTTATCCGAGTTCTCTGGAGTAGTCTTGGTTAAAGTCACATAACCTCTCTTGCCAAGGGCCTTTACCATTGCGTTCAGCTGTGAAGTTTTGAGAATTTGTCATTTATGCTGACATAAAAGATCTAATATTTTTCTGTATCTCCTGGCCTAACATGGTTAAGAAACACACTTAAAACATTTGTTTTCAAAGAAATTATTGGCTTGGAAATACATAATTAGAAAGTATGTATATACATTTGATTGCCTCCTCAAAATGCCTCACCATCCACTTCCCTTCACACTTGGCTTTGCCGTAACTAATTGGAAAGAAAAAAAAAAAAAAAACCCAGTAGTCAATACTCTGTACTATGTGTTTGCTCAAACTGTAGCTTATCTTATTTATGCAGAAATATAATTATACACAAGACTGGGCCAAAAGGAAGATGCACAGCATATTAGAAATTAACCCTAACAAAAGTAGAAATCTTAGAAGTACTGATGCAGATAGATCTAGGTTCTAATCCCAGCTGTGCCTGTAACTAACAAGTTACTAGGTTTTAATAACAGATTTGCCATTTACAAACTGGGCAGTTTTAGGCAAAGTACTTAACCCTCACGTCCATCTGTAAAAAGGAGATAATATTATCTACTGATAGGGTTGCCAGGAGGGTTAAACAAGATAAACCATGTAAAATGCTTAGCACTATGACCAAAACACAAGAAGTGCTGAGTAAAATGGTTCAAATGCTACCATTATGATTATAATTAATGAGTCTGGTTGTCAGTGGGTATTGCCTACCAGTAGCAATACCTTTTGATAAAAAACTGCTTTAAACTATTTAATGACATTATTTGGAATTAATAATTAGCAACATTTGGCCACCTTTGAGAGGAAACAGAACTTAGATCATCAACAATGTAGTTAAATCATTTATTTTTTCAGGACGGTCTTAATGATAAGTACATGTATGTTAAATTTCTCTTAAATATCTACCTCTTTCCTTCCCCACTACTACCATCCTAGTACCATGATTTTCTCTTACTTGCAAAGGCCTCCCTGCCTCCAGACTCACTCCTATCCAATCTATTCTCCACGCTGCAGCCAGTAATTCTAAAATTAGATCTAGTTTACTGCCTGCAGATAAACCCCTAAATCTTGTTCAAGCCTTTCATGGCCCTTCATACTTTGATTACATTTCTAAACTCCTAATTTCTTATGTTTCCCCCTACCCCAACCTAACCTTCCTACTTCTTCTTCTTCTTTTTTTTTTTTTCTTTTTGGTTTTAACTCCAGTATAGTAAACACACGTTCTGTTAGTTTCAGGTGTACAATACAGTGATTCGACAATTCTGTCCATTACTCAGTGCTCACTGTGATAAGGCCACTCTCCTTCCTCTGAGCCTATTTCACCCATCTCTCCACCCACCTCCCCTCTGGTGATGGTCACTAACCTCCTCTTCTCTAAATTACATAGCCCCGCCATACTGAGCTTTCTAGCTTGGCGTGTGCACCACATTCTCGCTCACCTGTGGCCCTTTGCTTCCCCTATTCATTCTTGCATCTCCAAGGTCCAGCACGGTGTCTGGTATAGTTTTAGTGCTCAGTAACTATTTGTTGAATGAATGAATGATGGAATAAATGTGATAAAGAAGTAGGGAGTGAGATCTAGTATCTGATAGGCAGCTGAAGCTCGATCTCATTATTACTACGTATAGAAAATGGCAACTATTTATCTTAAGTCCATTAATCTGAGAGTGTTTCAATTTAGAAACACTTCGTACCATGAAAACAAAATTGTTTCTGAAAATAAAAATAATTAATTACTTTGGCATTTCTAAGTCTAGTGCCTTTTAAGAACATATGTACAAACCAACATTTGTGACACAGATAGCCAGAGGTGAGATGATAAAATCTCTACATCCACCTGAAATTAATAGTAGTGGCTAACTAACTTACCTAATTTTAAGATAAAAGATATGTGAATGCTGTTTCAGCGGTTTGTGTTAAAAGAGTTACAGCAAAGAACTCAAAATCCTAAACACAACATTCTAAAATAAGAATTCTATTAGTTTAGTTTTGAAAATTCAACTATAAGGACCAAAATAAATATTAGGCCATGCGTACTAGGGTTGGATAGTTCTTGGACAGGCCACAACTTGGATCAACTTAAATGAGATAGCGCCTTCTCTAAATTCTAATGTTAGAGCTCCTTCTATGATATTCATGTGAGAATTTATTTTCTCCCTCAAATTTATAGTTTTGATGGGCTTTGTATACAAAAGGAGGTAAATACCAGAATTATCTAATACAGTGCTTCTATATTAAAAAGCCATCACAAATTTTCACACTTTATCAATAAAACTATAAATCTAGGTGTACCTTTGCAAATTTAAAATCAAACCAAGATAAAAAAATACAAATTCAGATCTATGGGTCATGAATCCAATTAATTAGTATGGGAAGCTAGATCTGTTAAGGGGCAAAGAAGAAAAAAGTAATCCAGAATGTTATTTGAACAGAAAACATGTATTTGTATTTGAAAGATTCTCAACACATCTCTGCTATGTCCCAAAGAACAAGAAAAAGGACGGCAGGGTGCAGTGGGGTAGAAGGCTAAGTCAGGTCCTGAGTTCATGGTCAAAGACACAAGAATCCTTGAGCTCTGCTCTAATAAGCAAGAGAAGCTCATCAGGTTTTGAGAAATTCCTCGCTCTTCTTATTGATGATTTTTCTGTTTCCTTGGACGACTATCAGTGTCACAAGTGAGGTCAATTTTCAAGATTCTGACTCGACCACGCCAACTCTGATTAATAACAGAACTTCTGAATATGGTGCGAAGTGCTTCTTACCTTCCAACTTTCAGATTGCTGGACTTAGGCCAGATGGAGACACAACTCCCTGATTAGTGACCTGCAGATGTATATTAAAAAATGACCCATATAAGAATTACATGAAAATTCATACGCACAAAACCTAGTACAATGTGAGGTTTACAAAAAGTTCACAGTTTTGAAAACTACTGCATTAAACCAGGAAGAGAAGTGTTCCTTGTGGATGATGGTTCTTACTGTCGGTAAGGGAGCAGGGGATTTCTGTGGCTCTTCATAATATTTTCACAAGATTATTAAAAGTTTCAAGTCCCTAATACAAGAGAATAAGCCAAGAGAGGAATTCTTCCACAGAAATGCTCTCTTTACCACCTGATACTCATTGGCATTCGCTCAGGAATATTTCTGTTAACAGCCACTTCTCTGTAATTTCTCAAGTGCCTACCGAAGAATTTCAAATCTCCTCACAGGTGGGCTCTCAGCGTCCTCACCCTAAAGGGAGAACTAAGTAATATCTAAACTGTGGCCTATGACTCCTTAAGATACTTGTAAATATAGTCAAAATGTCAAATCATTAGATGTTCAAAGAGGAAAAATCAGAATAAAGTAGGACCAAAAAAAAAAAAAAAAGATATCTCTTATAACTGCTTCTTTCTCCTTCCTTCCATTTCTGAACCAACTTTATTTCTCTTCTGGGGCCTTTATAACTGCCCTCTCTGTGGTTTTCTCAAACATTTCACAACAGACTGTGTCATTATTGCTTTCCTGCCCCAGATTATAACCACTACAGGGGAAAGCTACATTGTTTTTCTAAATACTTTCCTTCATAAAGATAGAGAGTACCTGAAAGATAATGGCTGATGGATAATAGTTATTTACTGAATGTGTAATAAAAGAGTGAGAAGTACGAATGGTGTCAATGGGTATGGGATTTAGGACTAAAGAACGGAAAGAGGAATTATAAGACAGAGGAAGTAGAAAGGGGTGGGCTTTCCAAAAAGTGACGGTAATGTTATCCTTTCTTTATGTTGCTAAGTTGGTATGGGAAAAAAAAAGGTCCTCATGCATGCCAACAGTCATTCATTCAACAATCTGGTGAAGGATTTTACATTTCTTAATGTTTTTGCATTTCATCACTTGCACTGAGGTTTATTTAGCAAAGTTTACTGTGCTAGACTTAGATCTGAGTAGAATTAAGAAATGTTCATCCCTCAGAACAGAAATGGTCTCTGTGTGGTTTGTATATGTACACCTAGGTACAACGATTTCTCAGTATTCATGGATTCCATATTTACAAATTTGCCTATTTGCAAAAATTTATTTGTAATGCCAAGATCATACTTCCGACATTTTTGTAGTCCTTCACAGACACGTGCGGAGTGGCAAAAATTTGGGTCCCCTGTCCGGCACACTCTTAGCTGAGGCCTGACGAGTAGATCCTTTGCTCGGTGTTTCAGCTCTCAGTGTTAACAAGCAGTCTGTTTAGTGCTATATTTTTTGCATTTTTGTGTTCTTCTTTTTTATTTAATCATTTAAAGTGGCCCCCAGGATAAAGCTGAGGTGCTGTCCAGTGTTCCTAAGTGCAAGGCTGTCAGAGACCTTACAGAGGAAACATGTGCATTAAACAAGCTTCCTTCAGATATTAAGAATCAATGATATCTATATTAAATAAGGTATCATTAAACATAAACATACATCAAGCAAGAATACGTATTGATCGGTAAATGAAAATGTTGTGACCTCTCAGGAACCTAACCTTGTATTTCCCTAGGAGCAGTGTTTTGGTATTTGCTACTATAGGGTTCACATCGACTTTATAGCCCACAGCTACTCTAGATAATAAGAATCAACTGTACTCATTAATTAATAACCTACATTCAAGACAGAAATCTGAAATGATGTATCAAAGTTTAAATGAAAGGCAGATTTGAAAATTGGTCAAAAAGATTTTAAAAATTAAAAGCAAAAAAGAAGTGCTCAACTTTTTTCTCTTTATGATATTAGCATTGTTGATTTTTAACTGTAGGAAGAAAATCTTGGCTAGAAGCAACCAGTTATACTGTGATATGAAAGACAACTTTATAACATTACTTTAGTATTTCTAAAAGATAGAAAAGGAGCTTTAAAAAAAATGTATTTTGGGATAATCTATATCCTGATATGACATATTACCCAGAAGCAGCATCTTCTTGTAAGCACTGTACATAGGTACATAGAGAGACACGAACCATTTGGGAAAGCAAAAGTCTAATTTTTACATTTTGAATAATAAGATAAACATATCACAGACATAACTTAGTCTGGTTAATTTCCAAATCTTTAGAAACAGCAGTCCATATTATACTATTATTATGGGAAGTATCTTTAAAGGGGACAATCACTCCTATGGAAAAGGGCAAGTTCACAAAATACTATTAAAGCTGAATTTACATGATATTTTTCTTTAGCTAGGCTCATGTGTGTTAAAAAGTTAGTATAGTTTATAATGAAGTATTTAACACCTTCTTATTATGAGAGTAAAAGGAACTATGGCATACACAACCAACTGTGGCTCAGCTTAAGAAATTAAACGTCATGAATATATTATCTACTTACCTACCTCTTTCCCTATCTACCTACCTACCCTTCACAGAAAATCATCTCTGTGGATGTGTGGTTTTTCATTCTCATGTATTTAAGGGTATTTCTTACATATTTTTGATCCAATTAGTAACTTTTATAATTCATAATGAAAAAAAAAATCAACAAGGATGCTAACTGTAAAATGCATATGCTTTAAAATTTATCAAAAACCTAAGCCCTAAATTACCACAGCATGCTGAGGAGAGAAAACGAATACATTCAAGGGAAAAATAAAGAAAGTACTTATTTTGTATGTGAAGTTCATTGAAACGAATGTCAAGTTTTTGTTAAGGTAACTAATCACTGTGCTGCCATGTATACTAGTAAGCAATAAAAGAAAAAACCTCATGGAAAAATATAACGTAAACTTGTAAGAAACTATTACCATCTTCTAAACTTCAAAAATAAAAATATTCTCTTGCTGGCTGACCTTACTTAATATTAAGCAATTTTTTGAGCATACGTACTATCTTGATACCTCAACTTTGTGAAAAACAAATGTAAATGGTGAAGTCCTACAAACAAGTGACTCCCACAGCCTTCCCGTGGAGGTGACATTTGTGACAAGGGAAAGTGGTGGTAAGAGAACATTCTGATGCTTACTGAGGATGAGGCATTTGGTTAGTGTGTTAAGCACAGGAACAATCAACTCCTTTTTCAATGAGCTAGGATTTCTATCTTTTCTCACAGAGCTGATCTACTACCTTGAAGGGAGATAGTTGATACCTGAAAGAGACTAAGAAACTTCCTTTTGGATAGAATGTTCCTTACCTGGCCATGCTCTGTCCTAGCACCAGGGTTAAACCAATGGCTGCAGAGGAAAGAGAAAAGGAGTTAGCATGAGCCTAACGAAAAGCACGTGCTCTCACATGACCCATCTGCATGTGCTTTAAGAAATGTATTCGCCACCAGCAATAGAGCCTTAAATATGCTTTATTTTAATGGATATTTCATGTAATTCTAGACTTACACCAATTTTGACAGAATTGTAAGAGTGCTCATAACCCAGTAATTTTCAATTTAATAAGCAAACTCAGTTAGAATTACATTTCCATTTAATTATGTTAACATAAACTGCTGGGACTGTATTCATTTTACGAATCAATTCTGGTTATAAAATCTTCAAATGCTATCATTTACCACAACTTAATTATAGCATCGTTACAACAAATTATGACCTTTGGATTGCCGGAGTTTTAAAAAAAACATTAAAAATACCAGAATATTCTATCCTCTGGCTCTGCCCCTAGGAAAAATCACTCAAAGCCCTTGGTGTAAATTCTGGAGCATCCAAGCTAGAGGTACCTTGAACCTGATCCTTCCACTGTGATAACAACTTGCGTTCTGGCTGAGAACAAGTTCAACAACAACGTTCAGAACATGGAAGTCGCTGTAGAGTTGACGCTTCCCTTCTTGAGTCGTCCTTGCCCTGCCTGACCCACCCACACTGCTTCCACCACTCCATGGATCCTCAGTAGGGACCCATCTGGGGAGGCCTCTTCAACCTCACAACCGGGGAGTTGTGATTAGTTGCCTGCCTAGGCCTTTGGCAGTATTCTGCATCAAAACTACTTGTAAACATCAAGGAGTAGGAAATCAAGAGAAACATGGTGGCAAATAAACCACAAAAAGCCCACAGAGAGTGATACCAATGTTATTATTTATGCTATTTGCTTTTTAGAGAACAATAATATTGAGGACTTGTGTTTCCCGAGCACTCTTTTGACACAGGACATGTATTATTTCCTCTCCTTGTAAAAACCTTACAAGGTTCTTCTCACTTTCCAGGTGCAGAAATGAGGTGCAGACACCAGGCTATTTGCCCACAGTGTGCACCCACCATACTATGCTGCAGAAGGACAAGACACTTACATTAAAAGGTCAGATTTCCTACGACTTTGATGTAATCTCCAGCCTTTGTGGTACTAACACCTGGGAATAAACAGCCTCTATGTTAATAGGATTTGTCTCTGCTCTTACTGGAACAACTTCTCAAGCTCATAGACGGTGATGCTCTTTGGCAGGTCACATTCTACCTTGATGTGGAATGGACACTTCTGGTATCTGTAAATGCCATCTGGATTAATAAC
This sequence comes from Lontra canadensis, assembly GCF_010015895.1. NCBI lineage: Eukaryota > Metazoa > Chordata > Mammalia > Carnivora > Mustelidae > Lontra > Lontra canadensis. The sequence goes on from NW_022631040.1 coordinate 9,801,791, forward strand.
CAACTAGAAGCAAGCTTTCACCCAGACAACCTGACTAATGTATTTCCCCCCGTTAGGTATTGTGCCTTTGTATGACCAATGTATGGTTTACTAAATCATGGTGTGTAAGTGATCCTTTCAGAGTTCAAGACAGAACAGCAGATTTAATAGAAAAAAAATCATTGATATGTTTTTGGATTAGACATCATAAAGAACTTTTGAGGAACAACCACTTTTTGTGTTTTAGTATCATATCAAAGAATAGCTACAATGATCTGGAATGAAAAGGCTATTAAAATACTCCTTCCTTGTCCAACTACTTTTCTTCATATGCTTCAACCAAAGCAACATCTCACCCCAGGTTGAAAAGAATCCAAGCTGTCTTTTATAAAGCCAGACATTAAAGTAATCTGTGCAAACAATAGCATGTTCTCACTAATTTTTTTGGGCGAAAAAAATAGCATATTTTCCTAAAAATATGCTATTTATGTTAACATGTAATGGGCCTACTATATATTTATATATACATATTTTTTTAGAGAGAATATATATGAGCACGCACACATGCATATGTGCACGAGAATGGGGGTGGGGGTGGGGACAAAGGGAGAGGGAGGGAGAGAATCTCAATCAGCCCAACACAAGGCGCAATCTCAAATCCCAAAATCATGACCTGAGCTGAAATCAAAAGAGTTGGATGCTTAACCAACTGAGCCACCCAGGTGCCCCTGGGCTTATTATATTTTTTAATAAATACAGAAATACTGCTAAGATTCTTTTTGTCACAAACCGAGTCTCCATCTAGCTAGTTTACTAGCCCAGTGAATGGCAGCACTGACCTTCCAATGGACAACTAAACTCAGCTTGGACCCCTTTCTCTTTCCTATCCAAACCACCAGCGAGTTACTTTTCTTATACCTGCTAACTTGACTCCATTTCTCATACTGCAGAGCTACAGTGATGCTTCCAAGTTCCATTCTTTGAATATTTGGTTATTCACACCCTTACCTCAAGCAAACAAATAAATAAACAAACGCAAACCAAGGTCTGAAGGGTTGTCCACTGGTCTCGGGAGAAAGAATCCCTAAATGGCCCACTGGCCTCAGCATCATCAGTCCTTGCTTCCCTTCCTCCCGTCTCACCCAATACTCCCTCTTGCTCTCCCATTCTGTGCTTATTGCTAACATTCCTTTCACCATCTGAACACAGAGCTATTCTCTCCGCTTGAAATGCTCCTCTTGTCATTATCCCCTTAATTCTTGGAGGTTTCATCTCAAGCTTGTGTTCCTTAAGGAAGCCTTTTATTTCCATCTTTAGTTCAAATTCTTCACCTGGGTGGTGCAGTCGATTAAGCCTCTGACGCTTGGTTTTGGTTCAGGTCATGATCTCATGGTTGTGAGATCAAGCCCCATGGTGGGCTCTGGGCTCAACGCGGAGTCTGCTTGAGATTCTCTCCCTTTTCCCCATGCCTCTCCTACTTGCACTCTCTCTCTCTACAATAAATAAATAAATCTTTATTTAAAAACATTCTCTTTTAGAGTACTCAGCTCACTATATAATAATCATCTGTGTGTCAGTCTGTACATACACATTTATGTGTGTGCTTACTGATCAATGTCTCTTTTCTCTACTAGGTTGTGCCATGTCTGTCTTGTTCATTACTACAGATCTAGCACATAGTAGGCCTCACAGATATTTTCTGAACAGACGGATAAATGAATGGCTTGAGATACAGAGCAGAGTTTTAACAACCATGTTATTCTACGAAATGAGAAGAATCACAGCAGTGGCTTAGGTGGTCTTCTAGATTCTTTCGGGGTCTCATGTTCTGTGGACCAGATGACCATGATGTAAAGATTATTCCTCATTATTTTTTTTTTCTATGAAACAAAAAGTCAATTCGAAAACTATGCTCTGACTATACTCAAGAGAACCTTCATTTCTTTTATTAAACTGCAAATGTAAACCCAGGAAGTTCAGAATGGTGTGCTTGCTAAATCATGCGTTTTAGAATCAGAAAGATCTAGGTTTGAATATAGGCTCTGGTCCTTACTACCAAGGTGAACTGTGACAAATTAATTTTCTGAGTGTGGGTGCAATGCTGGGATTTAGAGGAAAACTATATATTTGGTTATTCAGATGATTAAAATGTATTTCTCATATGTATTTGGTCTTACTCCATGGTTCCCTGCTCACAGCTCTGAAAACCCTTAGAATTTCCTTAAGTGTTGAGAGTGACATTGTTATGTTAATGAGGTGGCTTTTGGACATTCCCTAAGGCTGGGAGCTAGTGGCCAGGGGAGCCAACTATGAGACTGGCGGTTGGATTTTTCAGTCTCAATACCTGACCTCTGGGGAGGGGAGAGGGCTGGAGGTTGAATCCATACCCAAAGCCAGTGATTTAATCAATTGTACCTATGTAATGAAGCCTCCATAAAAACCCAAAAAGGCAAGGTTTGAAAAGTTTCCAGATAGGGGAAGAGAGAAGATGTAGGGACAGTGGTATATACCTGGATCCGACATGAAAGTTCCACACACCTTCTCCCATACCTGGCCCTGGTGTATCTCTTCCATCTGGCTGTTGCTGAGTTATATGCTTTTATAATAAACTAGTAATCTAGTAAGTAAGACATTTCTCTGAATTTGTGAGCAAATTAAATAAACCCAAGGAAGGTGATGCAGGGACCTCGGATTCATAGCCAGAATCCGACTGGTGTCCTGAGCTGGAGGCAGTCGTTGGAACCTCTGATTTGTATCTGGGGGGTCAGAAGCACAGGAAACAGCCCGGGCTTGCCAGGGGCATCTGGAGATGTAGGGCGTTAGGGGGCAAGGTGGTCTCGTAGGACTCAACCTGTAACTTGTACCATCTGATGCCATCTCTGGGTACCTGGTGGCAAAGCTAAGTTGAAACAGGACAGTCAGTTGGTGTCCTGGACACTTGCTTGTTGTCATGAGGAAAAGCCAGTGTCAGAAATGACATGTTCTGTATGAGTGTTAAAGAAGACACACAGGAGGGGCGCCTGGGTGGCTCAGTCGGGTAAGCGTCTGCCCTCAGCTCAGGTCATGATCTCAAGATCCTGCAATGGGAACCCATGTCGCGCTCCCTGCTCGGCGGGGAGTCTGCTTCTCCCTCTCCTTCCGGCTCCTGCTCTCTAGTGCTATCTCTGTCTCTCTCTAATAAATACAGAAAAATCTTTAAAAAAACCACACACACACAGGAAAACTTAGGAGGGAAAAATCTGAGTTTTTCCATTATATTTGGTCTCTTTCTCATCTATACAATAAAATTAATCCTACTTCTCTTATAGGATTGGGAAGCTTAAATATGCTAAGAACCTGGCATAGAGTAGGTATTTAAAATAAATATTTATTTTCTTCTCCTATAGTACACAGTGGAATACAGTAATATGTGAACTTTTACTCTGTGAATTTTTGTAATAACTTCCTATTTATTCCTAAATGTCAGTAGATACACCAGTGTTCAAGTGTAATATTTATAGGATTCCCCCCACTCCAGTTTTAGTGGGTTATCATACATAATAAATGCTGAATACAATTTTTTTAAATTGACTTTTGGTTGAATAGAATATACCGTGTGACTTTCCAAAAGTCCGATCACGTATAAAATGGGGCTGTTAGGACTGCTTCAGGGAGGCAGTAAGAAACTGTGCATATGAAAACATGCACAGAGAGAGTGGTGTATATGAAAATACTCTGGAAAATATAATATACTATCCAGATAAAGCATTATCATCATCATCATCAACCTAAAATGTTTTACACCTGCTTTAATAATTATTCTGTTATTTTACATAAGTACTTTATAAAAATGTCTTATGTATAGGACTGTTCTTATCCTTATTCCAGAGATAAAAATTAAGACACATGTAGGTTAAAACGATTTCCCAAGGGAATCACAATAAATCAGAGGAGGAATTGATCCAGTATATTTTATTTATCTTAATCTGAAGTTGAAGCCACTTTTATTTTTATAAAGCAATAGATGCTAAATTTCAAAGTACGAAAGTATTCCCAATGAACTAACCTTTAATCCAGGCAAATCTTGCTTTAAGCAAACTTGATATTTATACAAAAGATAAAAACAGGTGTAAATATTTGCTTTATAAAGGAAATCATCATGGGATTACAGGTAGTTACCCACCTGCATTTAAAATAAGTTTTGATTTACATATAGTACTGCAGGTAAAAGTCTTATTCTTTAAAATGAAATAAAAGCAAATACAAATATTATTTAAAAATCAGTTAATATATCATGTTTACTCAATTTAAAAACAGGTATCTCATAAGTGATTGGAAAAAAGGGAAAAATTCTGGAACCATTTAGGGTTAGCACAGAAAGGGAGGTAGAGTGAACAGGAAGTAACTCCAAAAATGAAGTCTTCAATATTTTTAAAAGAAAATGTAGTCATATGTTAATTTTATATTCTGCATTTTCTAGTATTTTCAGAAAGTCAACAGAATAGTTAAACGTGATTTTTAAAACAACATGTTACTTTGCAGAAATCAGATACAAATGTCTCTGCTTTAGTTGGATTGGGTATCTCGTCACTTTTTGTGCACGTTTTCGTAGTTATTTTTATGACTATTTCATGTATCTGGGATAAATATTTTCTATTCAAAGAGCCCTAACATATATTAACAACTGGATTACCTATGCAATATATATACAGTTATATACGATTATACAAAATATAAATACAGTTAGTATGACGTTAGGTATTATTTTATTAACAATCACCTTTTCCTAACTCTGCAGGCCTTCTCACTATCTGCACAGATAGCATCTCATTTTACCTTTAAAACTGAGATTCCATAATCTGAGGTGTGTGGCAAGGTTGGCTGTTCACCAAATTTCTCTAAGTAGGTCTTTTTAATAATTGAAGTTATTGTCAAATATAATTTTTATAGAAACTATCCAAACTTTTATTTCTTTTTAAAGACTTTATTTATTTATTAGAGAGAGAGAGAGAGAGCACAAGCAGGGGGAGTGGCAGAGGGAAAAGGAGAGGGAGAAACAGAATCCCCAGCAAGGAGGGAATCCGACATGGGGTCCGATCCCAGGACCCTGAGATCATGACCTGAGCTGAAAGCATCTGCCTTACTAGTGCCTCACTAGTGATTGAGCCCCCCAGGTGCCTCTAACCATACTATTATTCATCAACTTCTAGGACTCTCAAAAACTCAGCTGAAAACTTTCTGTGACGTAGGCTTTTTCACAATGAGTGCCCTGCTGGGCATTTGTTCTATTAACTCTGAAAACATCCTTTTTCACTTCTCAACTCAGCAGCCCTGCTTCTTTTGACTGGTCATTTTTAGGCTACCCTTCCCTAAACTTGGTTGACCATGTGACCATATAAAAGCATGGTTTCAAAACTGAAATTCCTACACACTATTGTGTTGGAGCCTTTAAAATATTTTTTCCCTTACTCGTTAGAATCTGTTTTTAAGCTTGAAATGCTATGAGGTAAAATTATTTAAAGTATTGCTACATCAGACTGTTTTTTAGGTGACCTTCTAAAGCAAAACATGTATCAACTTAGAAGAATCAGTTAACTGACTGAAGGCAGTACTTGTTCTTACTTCCAATTAGGAGTTGCTGAATATTTGGTAATTTAATGACTGTTTCTAGCCATTCTTTCAGATTAGTTATCACAGCTTTGAGGTAAAACTGCAGTAGGGATGACACAAGGCCATGACGGTTAGTCTGTGCTTTCCCTATGCTTTTGGGCAAGTATCAGGAAGGGAGTGTGTCCTTCTCTCACTAGCCAGTAGTGGAACTGGCTAACCTTCACCCCAGAGCCCACGATTTGATGCGTAAGGCATCGTGCTGCATACAGTCATTTAAAGAAGATGAAGTGTCCAACCACGGCAAACTCATGATTCGTACTGAGGTGAATGAAGTCTGTATATAGTAACTATATTCTAGAGAATAATGTGATAAATACTATCATCAGGTAGAAATAAATATCTCAAGAGAGAATACAGAAGGCACAGAAAATGGTTAGTGGCACTTCTGTGAAAAATGCCAAGGATTCCTGAAACACTATATTGCCTCCTTGACAGCCCTGGAAATGCCTACACTTCCAGACTTCCAGCCATGCCAGTAAACTAAACTGCAATTTGTCTAAACCATTATTTGTAGAACATTCTGTTACTTTTTCCTGCAAGCATTCTATTCAACATGGGTCTTCAACCACTTTTGCATACATGTTGTCTGGCACAGTTATGAAAATATCCCCCTCACCTATTTTAGGTAGAAATCTAAAATTTTTCACCATAAATTTAAATATTTGCAGAAGATTAGTTTCTTGCAACTGTATATATTAACATTTTAGAAGAAAACCATTACACCGCTCCTCTAAATATACACATTGGGATCCGAATATCATCACTGATTTCATATCTGCTTTGACAACAAAACAAAACAAAACACTATGAAAAGCACTTCTTTAAATGTTGAAAATTTACCTGGCTTATTTTCTCCTTGAATCTCCAATATCACTGTCACATAGAAGTTTATCCTAATGTAGTATCTTTTTATGCTTGAAAGTCTTTTATTAGTAACCTTGCCATATTCCTTTGCAACAATAATGTGTGTCTTTATCTGTCTATCTATCCATCCATCCAGTTTTCTTAAATTTCTGTGACTATAAAACTAGAGTTAATAAATTATTTTCATGAATTTATCGGTCAGTCAACACTGGTAACTACTCTTAGTTGATAAGTTATTTAAGATCTGAAAACGTTATCATTAGTATTTAATTAATGAAACCAGCATAAATGTTTTGATAGCCCTAAACATAAAATAATACAATTTTATTAGGAGTGGCATAAAAAACTTTTTTCCCCAAACTAGTTCATGTAACCATAGATGAGTATTATCCTTTATCATTGATTCTATTCATACTTCTCATTTTTATCAATTTGAGTGCTCAGAAACCTTGTTCACATAAATTGGTGAGTGGAAATAAAAAGAATCTGGTTAGAGCAGTCATTTGATTATCAAACTCCTTCAGAGATTTATGCCAAAAATCACACAATGATTTTTAGATTAAGGAGAATTTTTAACAATCTACCAACAGCTAAAAACAAACAATTAGAAACTATCTACCTAATTTGCAAAAGGCTTTGTGATTTGGTCATTAGATTCCATCTGCCAACATACAATATCAGCATAATATTTGGAATGTCCCTCTATTTGGAACCCAAAAGGATTTTACACTGTGAAGCAATGTGCCAAAGTAAGAGTAGGACTGGAGGGTGTAGGGAGGGAAAGTGGGGGGGTTGGGGGGGAGTGTCTTTTTTTCCGAAGTGGGAAAAAACCAATTGTGAAAAATGAGAATCAGCGAAGTAACCAAGGCTAATGATTTCAGGAAAGAAGGTCTATATATATGGAAGCAAAGGAATCTGGAAATTGACTCCCTTAAAACTCTTGGTGACCAGGATTGCCTTAGAAATTATTTGCATATCCTGAGGGTATAAATATCTTGTTTTTTTCTATTATGAGACACCAAATGTGGCAGCAGGAGTCAGTTTTGTGTATCTAACTTTATAATAAGGAACAGGTTGAATGAAGTATGGACTTAATTATCTGGGATGATGGTCAGGGAGGCATATAACTAAAACTATGTCCAGACTTACCTCAAACACTATATACCTTCTCCTGTTAAAGGAAATGTTAGGAAAATTTCAGATATTGGGTTTCCTCCCCAGGACAATGAAAGAGACAAAATGAAGCACAAATGCGTTCAGTTTTTAAATTGACTAGAGAAAGAGGCCAGTACTAACAGGTAACTCAAATGGGACTGTGTGTGTGTGTGTTTGTGTGTGTGTGTGTGTGTGTGTGTGTGTAGTGTAAAATGTGCCTGTGTACTTATTTATTTGTATAAAATAAAATTCTCTTATGCTGTATCCTATGGTATCTCCCAAAAAGAAACTTGTAGAATGAGGACTCCAAGGCACCTTCTTCATTTGCTCTACATGGGTAAGGGCAGGCCTAAAGAAAGGGATAAAAATACAGATTTGCTAAAAGAGATACTTCAGTCTAGAGATTACAATTCAAGTTTAATGAGAGACTCATAATTAGGGAAAGTCAGGTTTGGAATTTCCACGTGGAAGCAGGTAGTGGCGTGGAAGCTAGAGTGAACAGGGCTATGACTACCATGACTATGGCTCTGGTCTAGACCTTCTTCAGCACAGAAGTTTCTTAAAGATGGTACCTAACCTCTGAAGGTCATTGTTTCACATGGCTCAAGGCAAAAGCCTTTAGCATAAAAGCTAAGTAAGGATATAGGAAAAACATCATGGCCACTAACATTTACAGGCAAGGAATAGTAACCATAAACACAACAGAAACCTACTACATTCTTGAAGGAATCCTAATGCCTAAACAAACAACGTGGCCACTCGTGACTTTAAACTCCTGCTGATATTCACTAACCAGAAAGGGGCTGCTAGGGACATAGATGGTGACAGAGGAGGCCACTGAACTCTCCCTTTCCATAGACACAACGATTGTACAGCTACACGTGGAATAATTTCCTCTGAGAGAAATGCATAAACTACTTGAGTGACTCCTACATGTCAGGCAGATGAGGAAAAAACCCACACTGAAGTAGGTAGGAAAGGCTGAGACACATTCTCACCATAAATCCCACCCCTGGCACTAAGCCATATACTCAGGAAGAAACCCCAAATTCCCAACTTCTCCCTGAGGGGCACAGGGTTTGGAACATATACCCAGTATTCCAACTTTCAGGACTCTTATCCTGGGATGGGGCCCTGAAACATCTAGCTCTATAAGCCAATGGGACTTCTGTCCACAAGACACATAGGACTATAGAAAGCAAACAGGCAGTTCTTAATGGGCACGCAAGCACTTACCACAGCAAAAACAGTTCTAAGAGGGAAGTTTATGGTGATAAAAACCTATATTAGGATATTAGGGGGAAAAAAAGGATCTCAAGTAAACAACTTTATACCTCAAGGAAGTATACACAGAAAAAAAAAAAAAAACCCAAACAAAAAACTCCCCAAAAAACTAAGCCCAAAACTAGCAAAAAGAAGGAAATACCAAAGATTATAGTTTAAGTAAACGAAATAGAAAAGATAACAGAACTGAATGAATGAAACTGAAAGCTAGATTTTATAAAGAGAGAACAGACAACGCTTTAGCTAGACTAAGAAAAAAGAGAGAAAACTAAAATAAATAAAATCAGAAATGAAATGAAGACATTACAACTGTTAACACAGAAATACTAAGGATCATAAGAAACTACTATAAACCATTACATGCCAACATATTAGATACCATAGGAATGGACAAATTCCTAGAAATACAGTCTACCAATTTCAAATAATAATTAGATAATCTGAACAGACCAATTTCTAGTAAGGAGATTGAAGCAGTAATCAAAAACCTCCCCAGAAAAGAAAAGTCGAGGACCATACGACTTTACTGGTGAACTCTACCAAACATTTAAAGAAGAATTAATAGACAGCCATTGTACTACACTGAACTCCACAAAGACACTTCTGGGGCAAGGGAGATTCAGACAGGCACTGGATGACTGTGCCTCATTGAAGAAAAATAAGTAAACATGGACAAAGAAGGTCCCAAGAAGCTGAGGGGCAAAATTTCATCATATGCATCCCTTGTGCAAACTTTCGAGCACAGAAGCACCCAGATGATTCTGTTAACTTCTCAGAGTTTTCTAAGAAGTGTTCAGAGAGGTAGGAAAACCATGTCTTTTAAAACGGAAAAAAAAAAAAAAAAATTGGGGCACTTAGGTAGCTCAGTCAGTTAGGCATTCAACTCCTGGTTTTGGCTTAGGTTATGATCTCACTGTCAGGAGACCGAGCCCCATGTCAGGCTCTGTACTCAGTTCAGAGTCTGCTTGAGATTCTTTCCCCCTGCCTTTGCTCCTCCCCCCGTTTGCATGCGTGCTCTCTCTAGAATAAACAAAATCTAAAAATTGAAGACATGGCAAAGGTGGACAAGGCCTGTGATGAAAGAAAAATGAAAAGTTACATCCTTCCTAAAAGGGAAACCAAAACAAGTTCAAGGATCACAATGCACCCAAGAGGACTCTTGTGGCCTTTTTCTTGTTTTGTTCTGAGTATCATTCCCAAATCAGCATCCCAGCCTATGCACTGGTGATGTTGTAAAGAAACAGGGAGAGAAGGGGGATAGTTGCAGCAGATGACAAGCTGCTTTATGAAGAGAAGGCTGCTAAACTAAAGAAAAGTGCAGAAAGGAGACTGCTGCATACCCAGCTACAGGAGAGCCTGCTGAGGCAAAAAAGGGAGTTGTCAAGGCTGAAAAATAAATGAAAAAATGGAAGAGGAGGAAGATGAGGAAGATGAAGATGATGAAGAGGAAGATGATAAGTTGATTCTAGCAAGGTTTGCTTTTTTCTTATCTATAAAGCATTTAACACCCTTTATACACAACTCATTCTTTTTAAAGAAAAAAGACTAAAATGTAATGTTGTATAAGTTATGGTTTTAAACTGTTCAGTGTCTATTTCTGTATAGTTAACATACTACCAAATGTGTCTTTAGATAGCCTTGTCCTGGTGGTATTTTCAATAGCCACTAACCTTGCCTGGCACAGGATGGGGTTGCAAATTGGTATGGAGATTTAGAGCAGCTTCTTGTTGGTGCACACCACAAATTATTTATCAATGGGAATGGTACTGTCCTCATTTTCCCTTGTCTCTGAGGCAGCTAATACAAAATAATTGTTCTGTTAACTCAATACCACTTTGTAGTTGAAAAAAAAAAAAAAGAAAAAGAAAAAGAAAAAAAGTTGCACCTTGTTTTGTTGATATTCTAATGCCTCTAAGCAAATACAATTTTTAAGTTGAAAATAATTAAAAAAGAAAACAATATCCTTCTCAAATCTTCAAAAAAAATTAAAAAGGAGGGAACATTTCCACACTGCATCATTTTAAGATCAAGCATTATATTCTAATACCAAAGCCAGATAAGGACACTACAAGAAAATTATAGGCCAATATCCCTGATGATTATAGATGCAAAAATCTTCAACAAAATACTGGCAAACCAAAATGATTAAAAGGATCACACATTATGATCAAGTGGAATTTATTCCAGGGATGAAGGAGGGTTTAACACCTGCAAATCAATAAATGTGACATAGCAAATTAACAAAAAGAAAGATAAAAATCGTATGATCATCTCAATGGATGCAGAAAAAAGCATCTGACAAAATTTAACATCCTTTCATGATAAAAACTCTGAATAAACTGGTTATAGAAGGAATGTACCTCAGCATAGCAAAGGCCATATATATGGTAAGCCCACAGCTAGCATCATACTCAATGGTGAGAAACTGAAAGCTTTTCCTCTAAGATTAGGAACGAGACAAGGATGCCCCCTTTTACTACTTCAACTTAGTTTTGGAAGTCCTATCCTAAGCAATTAGACAAGAAAAAAAAAAAAAAGGGCACCCAAATCAGAAAGGAAAAAGTAAAATTATATAGGCTTGCAAATGATGTGCTATATAAAGAGAAAACCCTGAAAACTCTACCACAAAAAGCTGTTAGAACTAATAAAATCAGCACAGTTGCAGAATACAAAATCAAGGTACACACATCCGTTGTTTCTACAACAAACTATCAGAAGGAGAAATTATGAAAGCAATCCCTTATATAATAACATCAAAAATAGTATAATACTTAGAGATAAATTTAATGAAGGAGGTAAGACATCTGTACACTGAAAACTATAAAATATTAATGAAGTAATTATTAGAAAACACAAATAAATGGAGAGATCTTTTATGTTTATGGACTGGAAAAATTAATGTGGCTAACATGTCCATACTACCCAGAGGAATCCACAGATCCAGTGTAATCATTATAAAAATTTAAATGGCAGTTTTCACATAAATAAGAAAACAATCTGTGTGGAGCCATAAAAGGCCTCAAATCACCAAAGCAGTGTTAATAAGGAATAGAGCTAGAGGCATTACACTTCCTGGTTTCAAACTGTACTACAAAGCCATAGTCATCAAAACAGCACGTAACTGGCTAAAAACAGAAACAAAAATCAATGGAACAGAATAGAGAGCCCAGAAATAAAACCCATGCATATATGGTCAGTTAATTGACAAAGGAGTTAAGAATATACGTCGGGGTAGGACAGTTTATTCAATAAATGGTTTGGGAAAACTGAACAGCCAACTTGCAAAAGAATGAAACTGGAGCCCTACTGTACCATACACAAATATCAACTTAAAATGAATCAAACAGTTGAACACAAGATCTGAAATCCTAAGACTCCTAGAAGAAAGCAGGAAGCAAGTTCCTTGACATTGATCCTGGCAATGATTTTTTTGGATCTGACACCAAAGCCAAGGCAACAAAAGCAAAAATAAACAAGTGGGACTACATCTACCTAAAAAGTTTCTGCCGAGCAAAGGAAACCACTGACAAGATACAAAGGCAACCTATGCAATGGAAGAAAATATTTGCAAACCACATATTGATAAGGGGTTAATATTCAAAATATACTGGATACTTTTATAACTCAATAGTAAAAATCTAATAATCCAACCTAAAAAATGGGCAAAGGACCCAAATAGATATTTTCCCAAATATTTGCAAGAGCAAAATATCCCAGGCTAAAAGGGACAGTGAAGTTAAAGGTCATATTCAGGGAAGAGAGGCAGACCAGAGAGCTGGACCGTTATCTGTGAGGGACAGATAGTGGTGAGGTAGAAAGGTACTTGGAAACAGATCATAGGGAGTGTTCAGTAACATGCCAGTGAAGCCTCTTCATTGTCAAGAGGCAACGCTGGGGGAATAAAAGAGTTGGAATTGAACTTAAGTGTAGAAGTAAGTAGCGTGTACTCAAATAGTGAGAAAACAGAGACAGAAAGATTCCCTAGGATCCTATAGCAATATAAACGATAACAGAGCTTATTTAAAATAATGGGGCAGGAAGTGGAAAAGATGGGGTCAGCATGAGAGACTAAAGAGACCAGACTGGACTGGCAGCATGTAAGGTGCAAGGTAGTAAGAAGACTCCATGTTAGTCCTGACTGTGGACCGAATGGTAAGCAAATTCATTGGGGCAACCAAGGAAACTCTAAAACTCTAAAAATAGTGATACTGGGGTTCAGATATCAGAGAATCTTATTTAATTGATTAAGAACCACTGGAGAGACTGGTGTGTAAGGGACTTCAGGAGAAAACAGTGAGGGTCATACCTGCTAATTTGAGAAGTAATACTCAGTTGACATTATCCAACTTGTCTCATTTTAAATTCACACTTTCATTCACCCAATAACTATTCACTGTCCACTGGGCACTGTTAGCACAGGACTCCAATGTGATAAAGAGATCTGTCTGTCCTTGGAGCATTTACAATCATTACCAAATGCAATTTTTGGTTTGAAAACAGCTCTATATATACTTGCTAAAGTTCCTGATTCGTATCAGAGCAAAAAATTAAGAAGAAAATACGCAAGTCTTTAGTTGCCATTCTGAATGAATAAAAGCTTCACTCTTTTTTCTTTCTGCTTGAGAAAAACAGAGAAAAGGTCTAATAGGATAATACAAATGAATAACATAAACTAAAGAAAGGGAAGATTATGATACTGTAACCCATAAAATAAATGCTATAGGAAATAATAATCTATATGAATACTATTTTATATTATACAGATTATATTAATATTAATATTAATTTATATTAATAATCTGTATAAAATAAGCTATAGATGAAGAATAATTTCTTCTATACTGGTTAAGGAATGGATTTAAAATCTAGGATCTAATGGATCCTAACAGAATTACTAGCCAGAAAAAAATTCGTTCAATTATTAATTCATGTCTTTCCACATGTTATAGCCTTTTTCAAGTTCAACCACCTTCACAGGAGACATGGTACTGACCCAAAATATATAATGTTTTCAAGTTCTTCTGATAAAGATATATTTAGAAATAGAACTAGCATCTAGAAATTCACCCAATAATTCATCAAAGTTAAAGCTCGATTGCTTAATTTTTAGAATCATTTAGTAAATTAGACTCTCCTTTCTATTGCTACATGAAAATACACTCTGATCCCTTCATAGTTCATGCGGAGCAGAAGCAGAGAGCAGAGAAGTACTGAGTTAAACAGTCACTTCCTCTGCACTTTAGTGCTTTAGAAAGAGTGGGGAGAAAGGGATAGAGGAAGGATGAGTAGGAGAGCTTGATACTACTTAATGTAATGAAAATGTAGTTCAAATCCTATCATAAATAAAAGAATGATTATATTCAAAAACACTTATTTACATTTACGCCATGGGTTGAAATGGTTCTTGTACAACTGTCAAAGACATAAGGTATTTGCTCTTTCTTAAGAAAGGTGCAAAATTAGGGGTGCCTGGGTGGCTCAGTGGATTAAAGCCTCTGCCTTCGGCTCAGGTCATGATCCCAGGGTCCTGGGATGGAGCCGTGCATTGGGCTCTCTGCTCAGTGGGGAGCCTGCTTCCCTTCCTCTCTCTCTGCCTGCCTCTCTGCTTAATTGCGACCTCTGTCAAATAAATAAATAAAATCTAAAAAAAAAAATTAGAAAGGTGCAAAGTTAAACTAACTTTACGAGCAACAGCTCTCAAGTTCCTGCAAGGAATACACAGACTACCCCAATGAGATCCTACAAATCAGGGCGTACTCACTCATGGTGATGAGAATCTGGGGAAAAGTGAACCATCCTCTTGTTATTGACAGGACCAGGGGTGCTGACCTGAAAGGAGAGTTGAAACAAAAAATGTCACAACTGAGCTTCTTTAAAAAAAAAAAAAAATCCATTTGATGGATTCCAATCTAAAATGGAGAATAAAATATTAATTCTCAAAAGCTAAACAACATTGCATGGACCAAAAGGGTAATTTCATTCCAGGTAAGAATGGTCTCTTGTTTTCGCTTATTGTAGGTCCTCTGTTAGAATTTTAAGACTATTTTAAAAGCACCTTTATAATAAAAAAAAAAAAGTTTCTTAAGCACCAGACCACCAACTCTTGTTTCCAAATACTGCTCAACTGTGCATATATTTAATCATATGTGAAAAAAAGGAGGCTCACTTAATTAGTGTTGAGCAAGCAATATTTCCAAAAACCAATTAACCAGAGTTAATTCGTAAATAGAAATAACATGTTTTATAGCGCACACTTCTTCAGTGCATACAAAAACCTACATCAAGGAAGGAGTCACGAGTCCTTTTCATAGTTTTCCCATAAAGTCAGGAATAATCTGTGTATTTACACAGAACAAAATGTAATTTCACCTAAAAGAACAGTATTTTATCCCTCTGTTTCTAAGTAAAATTAAAAATGTGCTAAAGAATTGAAGGTTCAAAAATTTTTTCATAATATGGGCACCTGGGTGGCACAGTGGGTTAAGCCTCTGCCTTTGGCTCAGGTCATGATCTCAGAGTCCTGGGATCCAGTCACGCATCGGGCTCTCTGCTCAACAGGGAACCTGCTTCCTCCCCTCTCTCTGCCTGCCTCTCTGCTTACTTGTGATCTCTCTGTGTATCGAATAAATAAAATCTTAAAAATTTTTTTTTTCATAATAGAAGCAACTCTCATAAAAAAAAAAAAAGCACAACTTTTCTTTTACAGCGGGTTCTCAAAAGGGAGTGTGAGCAGCACCAGGCAAAAGTGATCTACTACAGTCACAGTCAACAATACCTGTGTTCCGACAGAAGGCCCTAAGTTACGCTCTGTCATAATTAATAATAATAGTAATAATAATAAAAACCCTCTGCAACTATAAAAATGCCACTTAAAGTCTACAATCAGAAAAATACCCGAGGAGGCAGAAAAATGCCTCTGAAAACAAACCCAACATTTGCAAAAAAACAATTTATCCCTTTATCGCCTGGGTCACAAGGATGCCGGCGCACACTCTAAACTCCAAGAAATGCAAATATTGCAAATGTGTGCAGATGATGACATGAAGACCCCCACGGCAGGAGCACCACAGGTAAACATGCGCCTCAACTCAAGACCACATCCTGCATTCACCTCAAAATGAGGTTTTCATGCTATTCCAGTGGGCATCCCAGGAATACAGTAATCCATTTTCTACACTGTGGCTCTGAGAAAAGCCGACGGTGCCTATGTCATGCTTTGTTAGAAGTTCATGATCGCATTATCTCGTGGTGGACCTGACACTTTTATTCAGTTTACAGTATGTTCTATGTACAGGCAACTTATTTCCTTTGCCAGGGCTGCTGACAACCTTTTCCACACTGTATTAATCTTGTTTACTGACTTTATCTTGGTACAAATATCAGAAAACTGAACTTTTTATCTCAGAGAAAGAATAAACAACGTGTTGACAGAAGCAGAAGCTATTTTCAGGGCTAAAATTGCTTGTTTACCTGAAGCTATACTTATGGAAAAATGTTTAAGTCTTGCTCTGGCTTGAAATACATAATCTGAAATTTAATAAATGAAGAAATTACACATATACCCATGTGATAAATTGCCTGATGAAAACAATGCAACTGAATACCATAAAACAGAATTTCTAACTAATTTATCCCACAATACAAATGTAAGCTTTCAATCTAGTCAGAAATAATCATATTGTGTATTTCTCAGAAATCATATATGTATAAACGATAAGCTCAATTCAATTGCTGCAAACGACTCACACAATATTTACAGGATCAAAGGGAGATATTTAAATGACTTTACATATTTACATAACATGTGGCCCTTCCTTAAAAAAAAATAGGGGTGAATACCTTTTACTGTTATTTCAAGTCAATTTTTGTTTTACTTTGGAAGATATGCCAACAGCCATAATTTAGGATTATTATTTTTTTGTTTTAAAGATTTTATTTATTTATTTGACAGACAGAGATCATGAGTAGGCAGAGAGGCAGGCAGAGAGAGGAGGAAGCAGGCTCCCCGCTGAGCAGAGAGCCCGATGATGCCGGGCTTGATCCCAGGACCCTGGGATCATGACCTGAGCGGAAAGCAGAGGCTTTAACCCACTGAGCCACCCAGGCGCCCCAATTTAGGATTATTTTTAAATGAAATCATGCAACGCTGAGACTCTTACATGATGAGCTTCTCAGGGTTCATGTCACTGGTCTGACTCAGGAGTAAATGTTTTTACTCTGGGAACCTTTTGTGACTTTGTGACTAGACACCCCATACTGAAAATCCGAGAATAAGATCTTAATACAGAATTCAGCCCGTGGAAAGCAGTACTATAGTCAAGTTCCAATTTATTTTAAATGTGGAGGCATGGACCATTAGTAGATAATTCAAAGTATTATAAAATATCAAGAAACACTGTTATAAAATTCTTTCTAAAAATTTATAATTTAGGCTGAGGTAATCATCTTTATAAAAATAAATGAAGCAGTTTGAAACGTTACATTCAAGGAATAATTTCTAGTAAGCAAGTATGGGGATTACTGTGTTTTCCAAAAAACACGGCTTCATTATTCCAGGAATGTTTTAGAAAGAAGGAACACATTTAAAAAATCCTCTTTAAAATATCCAATAAGATATTCACATATTAAAGTTTATTTGTTAGAAAAAGCAGATTTTATTCCACAAGATTGGGTAGGTAACAGGTATTCTGTTCTTCATGAGAAACAGTATCTCCACAGTCCAGCTCTTGTTTGTTAGGACTCTGGAGACGTTTATGTAATTAGCCAATATGTACTGATGACATCACACTATCTGCCCAGAATTCTTATGGTTCATTTTTAAATGTTACTCCATCCATAGTGACTATAGTCACTCATTACCTATGTCAATTCCTCAAATTAGTAAATGTAAAAAAGAGATACTGCAACCTAGAAAGGAATGGGTAGCCACTAGATAACAAAGCATTTGCCCACTTCCGGCCTCTGCGGATTGTGAAACAAACTAAAGCTAAAAGATCACGCGGGTCTTGGTTTTTGCTATTGTTGTTTACAATCAAGTCATCAACCTCAGAAAATGGGAATGTCATAGTGACAGAAGAAAAGTGAGTAACTGTTGTATAAGAAAGTGCCACTGTCAAAATTCAGAAGGTCAGTAGGTAAGAACATATGGGACATTAGGCTAAATGGCATCAATGACAGAATACCTATTCTCTCCATTTCATTAGATATAGTAAGACAATTTCCTATTCTTTCTATCACTGATTTATTGACCACCAATTTCATAACTTTCCTCAAAAGACAAGCAGAACACTCGGTTGTACATCTCATTGTCATTCTGTTGTCACCAAACCCATCCCATTCTTCTACAATTACATAACTGAAAAAATTACTTCCCAAATCAGGTAAACGTATCTGAGACACAATGCTCTCAGAGGATTAATGAAAAGTTTGTTCAGTACGGATGGTATCCTACTCATATGTTCAAGGATTAAGGTTCCTTCTGTAAATGAATGAAGTGTGATGGCCCCACAGACGTCCAGGAAGCCATTCCTCTTTCTTCTCTCCCTCTGTTCCAGTCATTCTCCTTCAACTTTGCTCTTCTGTACAATTACATTTTATTTGCTTTCTAAATGCTATTCTGCATCAGTGGCCACACTGACAAATACTTAGGGTGGCAGGCTGCCACTCGAAAGAAGGCCTTTCAGTTTTGTGAGGACTGGTCAATCAAATCCGCCCGGCCTCCAGGGAGCCAGGAGACAGTCCATGAGCTTGTTCCATGAGTCTCCCTGCCACTGTGTCAAGACCCGAAAGTTTTCTGCTTCTCTAAGGACCAGTGTTCATTTGACTCAACTTCTCTTTCTTGGAAGAAAGAAACAAGCCCTCAAAGTTTAGCAGCTCTGCATGAAGGCCCCCCTGGTACATTCAACAAATGTGCCAGTCAAATATATGTGACAGATACTAAGGAAAACAACTCAACAAAACCAGGCTTCAAAATAGGACTTGAAACCCTGGGGGTAGGAGGTGAGGGGAAGAGGGCAAAGAGATGAAAGGGAATTTATTATAGTTGCTTATCTACACATTTATCTTCATTAAAAATCAATCATTAGAAAATAATATCCTGAAAGATTTGCAGTAACTGATTTTAATTAATGGCTGTTAAAACAGATGTATAAAATGTTCATCTTTTAACCCCTTCCAGAAAAATAAACACAAAGATTCCCCAAAAGGATTTCAAATGAGTTTTCTATCGGTATTCCAAAAAGTTCTGTTATGAGATAGGTGTGAGAATGAATAAAATATTTCACTGTGTCATCTATTTGCATATATAATATCACAGAATGGTCACAATTCACAAAAGGCACAATCTATTTGGGAATGGAAAACATCAAGAAGATAACACTAGAATTACTTTTAAAACAACGTACAGAAAAAATAAAAATTACTTTAGAATGACTTTTAAGGCAATACGAAAAAAATGACAATTCAGGTAGCATAAATGGGTTTCATTTATAAGATTAAAGGGAAACAAAGTAGTTATCTGATTTAAGAGGAATAAGGGGGGAAAAGTCACCTGTGAGAAGGGAGTTGTATGCAATTATCTCTCCCTGCTCCAATCCATCTTACCAACTTGCCAAATTCAACTTTCTAAATCGCTGCTTTTCGCATGTCAGTTTTCTCATTCCAGAGCCATCCATAGCTCTACGCTGAAAGTAAAATTAAAACTAATGAGAAATGCATTCAAAGTCCTTCTCTAATCCGAGCCTGACTTTCCAGGGTCATCCTTCAGCTCACGTGGTAACTGGCTGCTCCCCATGTGCTTAACCCAAAACTGCTCTACTGGATACAATTCACCAAATATTTACCCACTATGTATGTAAAACTAGGCTTATATTTACTATATAGTAAATGGTACAGAGTTCCCATTCTGTTGGGTGATTTTAATTATACTGTCACACTGAGTGATCTTTTGGATGTCTTGATGAAGTCCTGAGTTTAAGGAACCGCTTTCATTCCAAGATGGTTTTGAAAGAATAAAAGAAAAAAAAAATCAGGCAATAATTCATGTGATAATTCATATTTCACCTTCATTTGCCTAGACTTCTATTAAACTAAAACGTTATTTTACACCGGACTAACAGAAATCCTCTGTACTGGCCACAAAAAACTAAGAATTAGTAGGTATATGCAGAATGCCTGATGGGTGTTTGGGAATGTGCTGGATCAGAGGTAGAGGTCACTGTAAAACATTACCCATCAGGAGTTTTGGCTTCAGACAATGTTCTCCTAGAAAGAATACTCAGGTGGGACTACGATCCATTTCCGAGGGCAAATGAGTTACCTGAGATTTCAAAAACTGTTGTACTAAATGACTAAATTTACACACTATCACTTGATTCACTAACTAAGAAAAATGCCCTTAGAATTTAATAAAATGTAATAAATTACAGAAAGATATGCCAGGTTTTCATTTTAAAATTCACCAATATTCACAAACAACCTTGCTCTTATCAGGAGATCTCACACCGGAAGACTTTTAAGGGGGGGGAAACCACTTATTAGGATCTATGTGTCATCTACTACTCACAGCCCTCATGATAGCTAAATTATATTGTAGTGGATATAACACAGTGCATGAATCTGATGATTTTACCTGGTTGTCAAGGTACTGTTCCGTTATACTTTTAGCATTTTTTTAATACTTCTTGAGTAACATGAATAAATGAACAAAGAAAGTGTGATAATGACCACCATGACACATCAAAGAGTTAATATAATTGGTAGAAATATTATTATTATTACTCATGATAATGATTGGCCTAAACTTTATAGCTCTTGCCCGCTTGTGAGGTATTTTCATGGGCAAGGTGGGAGAGAGTGAGGAAACATCATTAATCTCAAATACCAGATGACGGCACATGCCCGGATCATGAAGACTAAACAGCTACATCTGAACTTCAATTGTCCTATTCACAGCCTACTGCTTTTTCCCCTACAGAACTACACAAAGGAGACAATATACCAAAGCCAGTGTTTTCTGTATTTGGGGATTTGCTGCAAGAGACGCTTGCCTGAACCTAGAATATACTCTTGGAAAACCCTCAGCCTAGAATTAGGCATCCAAGAATGGTACTCTGGTTCTCACTTGTAACTCTGGGTAACCTAGCGGGCTATTTTGGATACAGACAAGGATGAGCACAGTGGCCCAAACAAGGCTGTTGGCACGTGTTATGGATTGACTAACGGGAGTAAGAAATAGCTCTACTTCTAGGCATTACAGCCAAAGTAGTAAAAAATTCGAAACTGTGCTAGAGAGGGGTAAGCATCCATGATGAGGATACACGGAGAGACTGGAAAATTAGAAAACGTGTACTATTTTTTTTTTTCCTTCAGAAGCAGGTATCAATGCAAATGTGAGATTATACCTTCAAACCAGAAAGGTTTTATAAAGAATAAAAAAAAAAAATCAAAGGAAATAAAGCACAGAGGAACACAAGGCCTGCCTTTCAATTGCGGATTAGTCTTCCTAGCAGGAATCCATCTGTGTCAAAGAGAAGATGCTAACCTTTCCACTGCCAGAATCAACCAGAAGAGGTGAATGAAGACAGACTTTGGGTAACCCGGAAGTTAAGCCCGGCACACGTTCAGGTAACACAGCACATACATTTCTCTAAAAGAATCGTCAAAAGCCAAATTATACTAAACTGATGCAGGTTTAGAAATACATATGTGTACATATATACAACAACATTGGCAACTGTTATGTTTTTAATCTAAAACTAAACAATGTAATTATTTAAAATCCCTAAACAGTTTTTTTCTAGTTAAAATAAGTCAGCATTAATAATTAAGAATTTAGAATGATTGGCCTATTAGAATAATAATACTTCTAATTATTAAGTGCATAAATTCTCATTTCTGGTATACACTAATAATGAATGATCTGAATGCTTTAATAGAAAAGATTAATCACTACATAATTAAAAAACAAATACAGCAACAACTTTTTTTCATACTGCTCCATGATAATAATTTCTTTTGAGTAAGAAACTAAAAATTAACCAGCTTGGAATGATGGCAAATAGTGATTAAAGAAGGCGGTTCACTTTGCCATCCAGTTTAGTAGCAAGCTGTGAGTGGCCTCTGCTGGCTGACCAAAGGCTTCCTAAATCACTCATTTATGATGCTTGCCATGTTATGGGCTTCGGAAAAATAAGATTATGCCCACATATATTTACACAAAATCCAGTGTGCATAAAGACCTGCCTTTTATAAAAGCAAAAGCCAAATAATAAACAAAATGTACACAACATGGTGTAAAGAAACTTTATAATATTCACCCCAATTCAACATACTTAGGTTAGTTATACTCAGTATCTATACATCGCCTAAAATTTTAGTTTATATGCCATGATTGTATGTAGGTTATCTTATTCAACTCATACTGAGCAATCATACCCACATTTAAAAAAATAAATATTTTTCTTGAGACTCATGACATCTACCTGCATATGCATGAAAACTTTTTCTCAAAATTAAGTGTATATTTAGCTTTGGTTACTGACTTTGCAGGGAAATAAAAGAAAGAATAAAAAATCCTTTAAGGATTTAGATTTTAAAAAAGGCATTAACACACTTTATATAATGGTTTATGGAGATACTGTCCTGGAAGTGCAGAAAAGCAAAGCAATTTTAAAGATTTCTGTATTATTGCATCTATGTTTGGGTAGAAGTAATCTATATTCAAAACTTAAAGCTGCAATCAAGAAGCTGAATCTTACTAGTATTAAGTAATGTTAATTCAGTAATCATAATAGAAAAGAAAAAAAAAATGTTTCCAATTTTGCCCAGTACTTTTCTATTAATAAAAATCTGTGCACGGCAGAATTTATGATTTTTTAATTTATCTATTAATTATATATGATTCAATTCATACTTTACCAATCTATCCACTTAAAATATACCCCATTAAAAATTATTATCGAATATGCCTAATGATGTCAAAAGGTGACTACATTTATTTTTAAAAAGTTATTGTTCTCACATGTGACAATACTTCAGTATATTTCAACCCTCATTTCAGAATTCAGTCCCATTATCTTGCCTGCTCAAAATTGTTCACAGGGTTAGCTAGCTGACATATAAGATAACCCTCCATCTCACTAGACACCGCTGGGATATGACACACTGACCCACAGTAAGCCCTTATTATTAGCCTGAAATATATAGCATGTAATGTAGCTCCAGCCAGGGAATTTGTTTATAAAAATCCTTTTATCTCTCTGGACATTCAAAATGCTTTTAGAAGTAATGTTCAACTGTTTAAAGGAATTTCAGACAATAAATACAAATTCTAATGGGTGCTTTGAAGTCTCCCCTCTTGTCTCCCACTATTCTGCAGAATTTAAAAAAAAAAAGAGTCACATATACAGAAAATAGAAGCTAGAAAGTGTTTTCGTTTTGAAGCTTAGCTTATAAAGAGTCTATTATATTAAAGACAGAACTTAAAAAACAAGAAGACGACTCAACAGCTCTCATTCCTAATGAGATTTACAACATACTGAAAAGCTAGGTACATGTAAAATTAATTTTTTTTGTAGTTAGAAGAGGTCAGGGGGTAACACAGCAGTAAAGATAATTATGATACTCAGCAAACACAACTGATAACATAAAAAATATTAAGATGGCTTTTTGGATAAAAATTCTATCATGTACATTAAAAAAATTTACTTTAAGAATATAAGCTGACTCAGAAAATGTTTAAGTGCTTAGTTATAAATGACTTAAACTATAGTTAAAACACATGATCAACACTTCAGTACTTAAAATCATTTTTTCTGTATTAATTGATAATTTATCACAATATCAATAGTTGTGCATATCCCCTTTTGAATTGTGTATTATTTTTCTACATTTTCAAATGTTTTTTAATAAACTAGTCAATTTCTTTCTACCTGAAGATGATAGTGATGTTGTATGCAATCTTAATTTACATTAAAAGAAAAAAAAATCACAGCTGTTTTTGATGTTTAAAAGATTGTTTCTAAGACTCTTAAGGATACATTGATAGTAATTGATAAGAAAAATGCTGATAGTCTTCACATTTTAAAGCTGATTATCTTAATATGGTTTATATTTAGCAAATAAAACACTTCAGATACTATAGTCTATAAACCGTTCTCTTGAGGCAAACATGCAGGCAAACACTCAACCTTCTATAATGTATTTCAAGACCTGATTGTTATGCTGTAAATTGCACTGAAATCTTTCTATAAGTTAAAAAAAAAAAAAGCACATAACAGTGACTTGAAAGGGAAAGAGACAGCAAGTATCAGCATACGCAAACGAACTCTTAAGGTATAAAAGGCAAACTAGTCTTTAATGTATAAATGAGTGAATGAGTTAATTAAGAAGAAATCAAATATTAGTTCATCAATAACTGTAAAATCTTAGTCTAGTACATACCACCCTTCTTCTTGATTTGCAGCACAAATCCCAAGTAATAACTTAAACTTTTAGTATCTTTTGGCCCACATGTATTTCAAGCAAAAGATCACACAGTAAAACTCCATTTTTTGGGAAACTTATCAGTAGAATTTGCTTGAAATGGAAAGAAGCCAGTATCTAGCAGAACTCTGGTTGCACAATAACATCACTGGGCCAGCAGGCGACAGCCATGTGAAGACAGTTCTGGCCAATAAAAAGGACATGCAATCACGGGTGGAGCCTCTGAGGAAAGTTCTCTCAGTGGGATTTACTTTGTGGTCAGGAGACTTGGGCGGGTCTTTGCACTTCAGGTCGCCTGGGATATAGGCAACAACATCCATTTTTTGAGTAGGAGTGGAAGATGACAAGAATCAAAGGTTTCCATCCTGCTATCCTTTATCTGGGTAACGAAACCATCAAATACCTTCCCATAAAAAACAAAACCCTTGTTCAAGACTCCATTACTCCAGCATCTTGTTCCATGCAGCAAGGTCAATCCCTCATGAATAATAATAATAACGATGATGCCACTATTGCCATTAAATTCTACCTTTCTTCTTAAAAAAACCAAAAGCACGCGATTAAGAGGGTCAGGAATACACTGAAAGAGATACTCGATATCTAAGTTATATGCCTAGCACAGAGCTAGAAGTGGTAGAAGATTCTGAAGAATTGTGTAACATAAACCCTGCTAGGGATGCGGGGAGGCTCAGTCACTTAAGCATCTGCCTTTGGTTCCCATCATGATCCAGGCTTCTGGGATTGAGTCCTGCATCAGGCTCCCCGCTCTCCCTCTGCCTCTCACTCTGCTCATGATCTCTTTCTCACATAACTAAAATCTTAAAAAACAAAAACCAAAAAACAAACAAAAAACCCCTTCTAGCTAATATGTTGCAAACTTAAAAAATACGAAACCAATGCAGATTAAGCAAGTGCTAAACTGTGTGCACTGGGTTCGTAACTGCCATTGCAGTTCACAAAAGAGAGATCGTTATGGCCCAACTTAGCAAATTTGAGGAGGAGATGTGGCTTATGCTGACTGCTAGAGATGGGTAGGGTTTAAGCTGAAGGAAGGAGGGGAATTATATGCTAAACACAGATATGAGGTATGGATCATAAGGGTATTATGTTTAGAAGCAAAGACATAAGCCTGACTAGACCATAAGTCTGCTGGGGGGGGGGGGGCGGAAAGTTGGGTAAGTAATAAAGTTTCAGAAATCCAGAAATCCAAATATGGCTTATTCTGTAAAATAATCTATGTGCAAGGCTTCCAAGCTTATGCTAGATTATCCACCTAGTTGATACTGTCCAACTCCAGTAGGAAGAGAGAGTCCCAAATAAAAATGAATAAAAACTAACAAAAAAGGAAGTAATAATTTCATATTTTAAATTACTGTACTTTCATCTTCACTAAATCCCTATCCCTTGCTGCTTTTGGGTTTCTCTGCCAAGAGCCTGGGAGCAGCCCCCTCTGCCTAGGATGGCTGGGCTGCAGGGCTTCCTGCCCTCTCACTCCCGTAGACCATGAAAGTAGAGCTAGAGCTGAAGTAGGGGGAGGAGGTTAGGAACCCAGGTTCTGATTGCTCCCACCTGTCTGGGGCAAGGCGAAGTGCAAGATCAGGAAAGTGCAGGGAACTAAGGCAGGTCTGCCTCCTGAGGCACAGCTGCTGTGGAGGGAAGTCTCCAGGAGAGGCCACATGTGAGGTGGCACCCTGCCCAAACTGGCACAGGGGGAAAAATGCCCCATCTGTGGAAGGAGGGGGCTAGAGAGATAGCCTGAGAGTGCTACCGGTTCCCCTCAGCCTGGGTGACCCAGGAATTTCTGTAACCTAGTGGTGGTGGGGGGAGGGGGATCAAAGAACGCAGGGACTTGGAGATCAGGGGCAAAGGACTGGAATCCATGGGATTCAGTCATGGGTACCAGCATGAGACCTCAAAAGACCAGAGAGAACCAGATTCATGTGAGTGAATGATACCGGGTTTCAGACTAGACTAGACTAGCCAGCCGGAGATCAGCAAGGACCAAAACATAGTGAACAGACAGTAAGATGGTGCCAGAAACTACTGGAATCTCCTCCAAGACCTCCATGACATCCAAGTTCCTCACTGTCATCATGGAGAGAAGTCGGTGGGAGGGGAAGAGCTACAGGACCAAGCCTTTGTTAGAAAAAGGGTAAGCTGCCCAAAGAAATATTCTATACTGTGATACAGTGATTGGCAAATCTGTACAACTTTCCCCAACCCCTGCTCCACACTCCATGCCCTCCTTCCCCTCACGGTCCCTTCCCCTAGTAGTTGTAAGTGAACCCTCATGAGAAATATCCAATGTCTTAAATAAAGAAGTTACATTTTCTTTTGTTCAGCTTTTAAGTTTTTGCTCCGCTACACTTATAAACTGACATCAGCTCTTTAAAATGGTCATAGGTAGAATTACCCTTACATTAGAGTAGATGAAAATCTTTGTGTGATCCATAAATAAGCAGTAAAGCATAAATGTTACTAATTTAAGCTCTTTCTCGGGTTCACAGCAAAATTCCACATAATACATATATTTTTCATTCTGCAGGTTATAAAATCAATTGTGACAAAAACATACTTTTATGATAAGATTAGAAAACAAAGCAATGCGGAGTCTTAGCAGTAATTCTTGCTGTCCAATGCCGTGATCACAACGGGATACACAATCCACCAAGTTTAACAAAATCAACTACAATTTATGGATTTTACCCACTGTTTCTTTTTCTCCAGTATAAAGTGGTTCTTAGGAGGAAAACAGTTGAGTGATTAAAAGTGTGGGCTATAAATCTAGATTGCCTGGGTCCAAATCCTGCTTCTTCCATATTTCAGCTCTAAGACTGCCTTAACTCCCACATCTTTAAAATGGGGATGGAAACAGTATCTATTTTATATAGTTATTATGAGAATTAAATGAGACAATCTGAAAAGCACATAGATCAGAGTCAGCCTATTATTATTATTATTGGTGCTAACTGTCTCAAAGTCTAACGCAAGATACAACTCCAATAATAGGATGACACAAATCAGTATGACAGTAGATATAAGCATGGAGTAAGGAGCTTATAGGTTGGAGGGAGTTGGGAATGAGGAGGGCGTGTATGTAGAGCAAGGAAGCGATGGGAGATGCTCATTACTAGGGGCTATCATCACTTTTCAGGGAATTACTTGAAACACTCTTCCTTAGGGTTGATAAACATCAGATGAGCAACTGTTTTTCCTGAGCAGGTTAGTCATGTAGATACATGTTTAATATATAAAGCACCGCATTACAAAGAAGAGGCACTTTACAATTAAGTTACAATGACATGGTAGCCAGTCTAAAACACAAAACTTCATTCAGGAATTTCCACAAAGACATTATTCAGGACGCCATAGGCTGGTGCTTTTCTGATGCTTTTCAATTAGTGTAAAGGTCATGGGTTTAAATAAAATAGAGTTAAGTATCTTATCTATAATAATGGTCTCTAAATTGAATGTTTTACAGCTGATTTGCTGTTCTTGGCCAATTCTAAGGGCCTGAAAGAAACTTGAACTGGCAGACCATTTGAATACAGGTTATTGAAGTAATAAAGGGAACGCATCTCCTCCTGTGTCCAACTTCTCTCTCTCTCTCACACACACGCACGCACACACACACACACACACACACACTCTGATTTTACCCAGAAAACCTGAAAAAACCTTGAAGCCTTCTTTGATCATACACAACAGAAGTAATTTCTCTTCCCACTTTGAATTCATATATTTCCTTGTATCTTATGTCTCATAACAGATCGCCTCATGTTAAAACTGCAAATATGTGTCGGTCTCCTCTAGAAACATACACATTTCTCACAAGCAGTGGTTTTGTCTAATTTACTGTTGTACCACCAACAGAACCTGGTATGCGGGCCCACACAGAACCATGTGTTCAAAGCATCAAAAGCACAAATATTGTTCACTGTTGCTTATCAGCATTTTGGGATAGTCATAAGACAACTCAGTATAGGCTCCAAATAACTCACATGCAGGTTAAATATTAGAGTCTTTAAAAATCTAGATATGTTGTCTTAGAAACCATGCTGCTATCTGTTTGGCTAAACCCACTCTAAAAGCAGTTCCACAAAATTAAATAATGCAAAAGATAAAGCCTAGTACAAAGTATGCAGAGAATAAATGGAGTAAATGAACATAATTTACTAAGTCCTTTGCATAAAGAATAGTCTGCAATTTTTAAAATATAGAAAAAGAACGAGATGCAATTACTCTTTAATGAACACCTCAAACAATTTCATATAAGTTGGTCAAATATAATAAAGAAAAAAGACTATGAGAAAAAAGAAAAAAAAAGAGTTGGCAACTCACCTTTCCAGAGTAGCACACTATTAAGAGAATTCACAGACAAAAGGAAGCCCGTCAAATACCAGCCTATGCTGAGAAAATGGTAGAATACTACACGCTCTTAAAATCCATTCTAGAAGTTATCCATAAAGCAATGGTAGCATCTCAGCATCAATATAACTAAGAGACTTGATAATGACCAACTATTCTAGAACTGTCCCATAGGTATTAACTCCAAGCCCCATGGCCATTAAGCCACACCACAGAATCAGAAACAATGAGATCTTCCAGCATGGTCGGTCTGTGAAACACTGACATCATGTCACTACAACCCAACCTTATGGGACTGGGTATACAAACAGAATGCCAAGCAGCACACTCCACTGGACCAGGAACAAGTCCAAGTGCAGAGATAACTGTTTTATTCTTTCCTTTTGTCCTCTGTGATGAGCCTGGTATGTACTAAGTAAATAGCCTCTATCATTATTGATTTTAACAAACACTGATTGAGCACTTTCTGGGTGGCATGGACTCCCAGAAGCTGCATGAATTTCCAGTGTGACTCCAGCTCGCAACTCTGCAAGATGTTAATTATTATCGCAATCTTGCAGATGAGGCTCAGAGAGATTAAAACCACCCACCTGAGGCCACCTACTTAACAAGTAGTGGAGACAGTATTTGAGTCCAGAAATGTCTGGTTCATCTACTCAACAAGAAAATATTGAGCCTTGACTACGTGTCCTGGTAAAAGGAAGAGGAAGAGACATACTGGCGAACAAGACTCACTGGGACCCTACATTTATGGGATTTGCATTTTAGTCTACGGAGACACAATGAATTACACAAGAATAAACAAACAAACAAATACAGAGAAATACTACAGATTGTGGTCAATTCTATGAAGGAAATAAATCAGGAGAACGTGGTGGGGAAGTGGAAGCCCAGCTGAGTTCTGAAGGAGGAGGAGGAGTGGGGACATTCCTAGTCAAAGGCAATTGCATAGGAAGGTGTGGAAGCAGAGAAGGAAGGAGCGGCAAGGAGGTCGGGGTGGGCAAGGGAAGACTGGGACGGTGTAAGGTCAGAGAGCACAAAGGGGCCAGGACAGGCAGGGCGACTTCAGTTCGAATAAGTAGTGCTCTTTTCTTTATACCAACACTTCTCAAACTTTATACTCTTAAAAGTGATTGAGGTCCCCCCAAAGTTTTTGTTTATATGGTTTATAGGTATTGACATTTGCTGTACTGGAAATTAAAACCGTGTTAATTTTGAAACCCAATAATACTCAACACTCTTCCTAGAGACTTTGCAAAATACCACCATGTTCTCATGAAAAATTGAGGTGAAAAAGACAAATATCTTAGTACTACTGTGAGAACAGTTTTGCCCTTATGGACCTCCTAAAGAGACCTGGGGATTCTCTGGGATCCCCTGACTATCCTTTGAGAGCCACCACCATATACCATAGTTGTCTGAGGGTGGTCCCTGGGCCAGGAGTACCAACATCATCTGAGATCATGTTAGAAATGCAAATTCTCAGGTCTTATCCCAAAACTACTGAATTAGAACCTTTGAGAGTGAAGCCCACCATCTGTGTTTTAGCAAGCCCTCCATGTGATTCTGGTCCTCACAAAAGTTTGACGACCACTGTGGTAGACTTGACTGAAGATGGTAGGACAAAGTGGGAAAAACATCAATAGGGAGGTCATAAGAAATGCTTTTAAAATATACAAAAATTGGCTGGCACAGCATAAATACAAAGCTTGAAACTAAATGCAGGGGAAAAATTGTTAAAAAAAACCCCTCTGCAGCCAGAAGGAGAATCATCAATAGAAGGGTGTTGAACAAAACTGAAGAGGCAAAACGGGAAACACTGACAGATTCTGCAAGTATGTACAGTAGCAAATCCAAATGTCAATCTTCACGGGTGAATAATACCAAAAGCACGGGGGTTAAAGTGTCAGTCTTAGGCATATGGACCCCCAGAGATAATAAACCGTATCAAAGGTGCTAACCAAGATAATATATTTGCGAAGAAAAAAAAGCTCATTTTTATTGAATCCTATCTCAGTTCTCACAAATAATTCTTAAAGGGAATAACTCCACATAACTTGTCGAGCCTTGTTTAGCAGTACGAAGGAACAAAAAAATGAGCTTGTTTGGTGATGCATATTAATATCTTAATTCTAAAAACTGTCACTACGTACACCAAATAATATTTTGGTTCCTTTCACTGAATCTTACCTAAGTCCCATAACATTATTATGTACTTGTATCCATAATGATATAGTAATTTTCCTTTGGGCTCCTAGCAACCTCTATATAATCATTATACTTATATTATTTATTACACTGTATTTTAATTAGCTGTTTATTTACCTAACCCTCTGACACATTATAAGCATCTAGATAGGGACTAGGAATCAGGTATTATTCAACTTTGTTTTTCCCTACATTGTATACAGTCTCTGGCACATGCTAGTTATGAAATGAAGCAAAATTCACTTGTTGACTTAGGTATTTATGCTTTATCTTGACATCTACATTGAAATCTCAACAAAGGCCATGACTGATATTTTAATTGCTTTGAAACACAAATAACAGAATCCTAAGTACACCTGTTTTCAGTAAGCCCTTGGTTACTGAATATAGATACAGATACATATCTCTTGTAAATGACAATGGAAAGAACAAATATAATTAGTGGGAAAACTCAACATGCTGTTTTAATTATGTATGGAAATATTTCAATGAATATAAAATAAGATCTATCAAAAGGATTCTTGCAGATCTTACGGTTAATTGCCTTCACCCCATATTAAAAAAAAAAATTCCATACCACTCACATTCTGAAGATACGGGAGCAACCACAAAAATATTCCACAATTCTTTTTTATTTATTTATTTTATATCTTTTCAGCGTAACAGTGTTCATTATTTTTGCACCACACCCAGTGCTCCATGCAATACGTGCCCTCCTTAATATCCCCACCTGGCTCCCCCAACCTCCCACCCCCTGCCCCTTCAAAACCCTCAGGTTGTTTTTCAGAATATGCCACAATTCTTATTTATTAATTCTTAAATCAGAAACCCTAGACTGCAATTTAAAATTAATATTAACTGGGCAAAGTACTAGCTTCATAACCAAAAAATGCCCATCTTCTTATTAGTGATCAGGGTCTTGATGGTCCAATATGAAACAAAACCACATTTCATATTCGAAATGAAATTCTGCTTTAAACTGTCTCTTGTATTTATTAAACTACTTATAGTTCTGGCAAAAACATTCAGGATGTCTAAAGATAATAAAAGCTCATGAGTGGTACCCTATGATCCCATGACCACCTGGACTAAGCAACAATCAACTGTCCTCTTTAAATCTGGACCCTTTCGGTTCTCTCCCAATTCCCTCGGGTGACCAGATGTCACATGACCACACAGTCGGCTAAGGTACATACAGTATTTATTGTAATATGAACTGTAAAGTACTATCTGCACTCAGGTTAGGATACTACAGACACTGGGCTCAGCTACTTAGTTCAAATTAGTATTAAATATTTGGAGCTCGGTGTGGGATTTTAAAGTCCTACTGTCTTGTTCAAATCCATGCTTTGCCACTTTCTACCCGTACAAGTTATTTTACTTCTTTTTACTTTTGTTGCCTTATGGGTAAAAGGGCAACGGGCAGTGAGAGTAATACCTGCCTCGTAGGTCTCTTATGGGAATTAAAATAGTTAGTACATGTCAAATCCTGGTAAAATGCCTAGCACACAGGAAGGACTAGAAATGCTAGCTATTGTAAGTAGTAGTACATCCAGATTTCATAGACCCAGTCTGCTTTATCAACAGGCTTAACATTTCACTTCAGACCTCCTTGGTAGGGCTATTCATTCCTTTTTTGTGGGTTTTAGTTCCACTCACTTGACTTAATCAGTCTGAATGAAAAAAATAACTTCTTCTGTATTCGATTATTATCTCAATGTCCCAGGTCTGCCTACATGGGTTTTTGATATTGAGGTAACATTCTAATAAGGAGGAAGTTGTTTTTTTCTTTTTAGGTTAATGTATAAAATTAAGCCAGAGTCAAAAATGCACCTTACTTTATCTAAATAGTACCTACGATATTTGTTGAATGAACGAATGGACAACTGACTCAGGTTCTCTGTGGGTGTTCAGTATATGTGGAATTGGAATTAAAAAACCAATGAGAAAGGAATGAGCAGCCTACCACAAACTCTAGCAATTGATTCACCACCAACACCTCTATTGATTTCAGATTCCAAAGATGTTTCAGAATTTTTTTATTTCTTATCACTTTACCCTCCTTTTTCTTCCCTATATCACTTACATGTTACTTTTTAATTTCTTCTTCACATGGTTTAATGCAAATCCTGTGGAATTTCCTGTTTGTACGGTTACTCAATATGAATCCTCACACAACTAGCAAAACTTTAAACTCACCTGTGTATCACTATGCATGTGAAACTTTCTGAACTACAGAGGAAAGTATACGTAAAATTTGGTAGTTTATGACCATGATGCATTCATATAAAACAAAAGACAAAAAGCACAACAAAGAAAACCGTGCCAAACCATATGACAAAACCATCATATTGACACACTTCTCTATCTCCTCCTCTTCCAGTTTTCCAGAGTGATATCCTTTGCTTTTCATTCCTTTCTCTATATACTTGCTTTTTGGGAAAGGGCACTAACTCTCCTACCTTCAACCATCACCTTCTTATTGATCAATCACATATATACAGCTGTTTCTTCTCTGAAGTTCCATACCGCCAACAACGAGCCCCACACTTCCAGGATCCCTTTGGGATATTTCTTTCTGGAAAGGTTAGAATCATTTCAAGCTCATTATAACCAAATAAATTCATTAAATTCCCTCTCCAATTAACTTCCCCTCATGAAGTTCAATTCTTAATTTTTTAAAAATGAATGAATGAATGAATGCACATATGTATGCGTTTATGGCTACTGGTCAATGTCAGCATATTTCTAGTCTCACAAATGAGAATATGCAGGAGTCACCTAACTCGGAAAACTTTGGCTGTTATCTTCCATCATGAGTAGAAGAGAGAATGAATACTTTGTGGTCAGATGAAGTCATCTCAGCTCTGCCGCCTCTTAACTATACCACCTAGTGGCATAAAGTAATTTCTCTTTACCTCAATTAGTCTCACCTATAATTGGGCCTATTGGTGATGTTGCAGGTTTTCCATAAGGATTAAAAACAGGGAACATACAGGAAAAAAGGAAGCACGTCACTCTGGCTCAGAGCAGGCAAACACACACACTGAACATTTTATCAAGACTTCTGTATCACGGGTTGTCACTCTTAAAATTCAAATTCCTTCCGGCCTCTTACTTCTTTTTTTCTTTTATTTGGTTTGTGCCTTTTATATGCTCAGTCCAGGCCTTAACTACACAGAAGGCCTAATTCCCTGACATCATCTCTGGCACATTCCCCATTTCTATCAGCCTACATTTTCCTCTTCTTTCTGTGAAATCATATTGCAATTATGGAGAATACCATACAATTTTGAACTTAACTGCTTGCTCTCCAGTCATTAGGAAGGTTTTGTCTAAATGGTAACCTCTATGAGGATACTAAATCCTTGATCAAGGACAATGTGAAAAAAAACCCAACCCAGATGTATGAGCGTTGATAAGTCACTTCCTGTCTCTGGACCTCAATTTTCTAATCTGTTAAAGAAAATTCAATATTTTGTCTAAAATCCTTTACATCAAAAGCATTCTGTGATTCTAAGTTGAGTGCCTAGATCATTTTCATAAAGATTAGAAATCAAAGAAAAGGAGTCCTCTTTGGCTTCTTCCTTCTCTCTGAATTTCCTTAGTCCTTTGTTCATTCCTTTAATAAAGCACTTTCCTTACCACATTAGATTAAGTACATGTCTACCCTGCTAGATAGCAAATCTCTGGACAGTAGAGCCTGTTTCAATTAATCTTTATACCTGGGGTTACTTAAGATAACATGTGACACATAGTAGGCATTCAATATATATTTGCTAACTTGGAATTAATTAGCTTACAAGGTTTGAAATTGGCAAAGAACATATAAAAATTTTGCTTTGTACTGAACACAAGTACTCTCTACACAACTGTTCATAAGCTGCCACTCCCCACTTCCATAAGGTCTTGACACCATTCGAAATACTAAAGTATAAGAAGTGAAAAGACTCATCACTACAATAAATAAAAGCACTTCAAACAATAAGGTTGGTGAAACAGAAGAGTCAAACTCCTCAAATACAACCAAACCACTTAGGAGTCCTATTTAAATTAAATAAGAAAAAAAGAAACACTTCAATTAAAGTGATAAATACAACTTTCCCACTAATCCAGTAATTTGGATAATTCCAAGTTGAAAATTTCAAACTGACAAAGAAGAGTTTGATACTGCAAACATAGTATTTTTAAACTTCAAAAACTAAAAAAATCAAGAAATTGGAAAAAAAAAACAATGATCAGATTATAACATCTGAATGTCTTACGGATTTATTTTTTTCAAGCGAAACCACATGGTTTTAATTACATAGACTTACTGGTCTCCCTTACCAGGACCCTTTATTTTTAGACTGTACAAAGAGAAGTAAGTGTAAAACTATTACCTCAGCCCTCTCTTTTCATCACAAAACAGATGGATTCTTTTTCTTTTCTTTTAGACAGATTCTGTGTTAGATGAATTCATATAGGTATCAATAACTGGGAAGTCTACATCCTTAAAAAAATGAACTAAAGAAGTTTCACAAGAGAATTTATTTTTTTTTCCTAAAGTTTGTTTATTTATTTATTTTTTTAGTAATCTCTACACCCTGAGTGGAGCTTGAACTCATGACCCTGATTATCAAGAGCTGCATGCTTTTCTGACTGACCCAGCAGGGCACCTCCTCACAAAAGAATTTATTCAAGAGCCCCAAAGGTCTCTGATATAGTCCTTTATGACTCTGTGGCAGTTCTAACGTAAACAAATGCATGGAGCAAGTTCAAGACAAGAAAGCCAAGCATTCATTCACATCTCAATCTTATCCCTAACATCATTACACCAATACTGTCCACCATTTGCAGATTCTGTAAATTTGGGGTTAACGCTACTAGAATAATGTTGTTAGGTGGCATGGAGTTTATTTTGGTGGCAGAATTTACTTTAATAGCTTTATAAATACTTTGGTCTTGTGCTGATGGAATCATTAATGGCCTGAAGGGTCACTTAATTTTCTTAGTTTTACTTTACTGGATTTTACAGGGAAAATAACATGCTATGTTACATTTTCCTATCTGCAGTACATGAATGTCTCAGGACAAATCTCCTGCAAATGTCAAGGGTCTATTGTAATTGTTTCTGGCCTGCCCAGTGAAACTTAGCAAATGGTAATACCCTGGCCTCTCCATGCTGACAGTGACTTGGGTTGGAGGGTTAATCACCATGAGGAGCAGAAGAGCTGAACCTTAGGCGTTAAGATGGGCATAAATCCTAACCTACAATGTCTTTTTTTTTTTTTTTTTTTTTTACCAGTAGGTTCTTTGGGTTATTATGAGCCAAGTTACGTCCATCATCACCATACTTAACATTGTCGGACCCTAATTTTTCACAGTTATGAATGCCATGCTATCAAAAAGCCTGGGTATTTAGGGAAAGATACATGTTGATGCCTTCTGCTGACTGCTGTCACCTCCTTCTTTATCAAAGCACTTTCTAGAACTCTCTGCCCATCTAAAGGCAGAAGAAAAGGTTTATCCATGTGCATGAGATATGCAATCTGCGTGTGGGGGAATACCATTAAATAGTCCCTTGGTTCAAATTTTGTATTTTTTTGTGCTTAAAATGGAACAGTTCAATAGTAGTTCAATAGCTGAAAGTTAACTAAATCTGTATAATTCCATGTAGGAAGATATTACTACAAACAGGTTTTTCTTAGTAACTCCGAAAACAAAACAAAGCGTGGACAAATGTGAGTTCAAGTATAATACAAAGGCTAATTGCAGAAGGAGAAGCATCTCAATATTCCTCCAAAATACAACCTCAATGTTGAAGAAATGGTTATTTTCTCAGTAAAAGAAGGATCATTAATTTTAAATCGAAGCATGATTTATATTTTTAAAACAGTCTATATTTGCTCAACTTAATATCTGGCGATTCTATCAACAAGATTGAAACGGACGGACTACTTGAAATTTGAAAAGGGCAATGTCCACATTGTTCCCCTGGCACTATACAATGGCAGGTCAAACTTTTGTTCCTCTTGTCCTACAAACAATTTTCAAGCCCACGCTCAATAAATAAATTTGGTCTCAGCACTCCCAATCAGGGCTGCACAATCCCCTCAGTAGCAGACCTATGATAAATGGACTTATTTTCCCAAATCAAACACTTGAATTTAAATTCAGATGAGTTAATGCAAAGGTCAACATTGTAATCAGTTCTTTTGATCTTTATAGAATTTCTGGAGTAATACATAATAAATCTGAAACAAGGCAATTTGCAGCTCTGTATGTGTGGCTGGCAATAAAAATCTTAACGATCAGAGCCTTTATGTACTTAGGGAACGTTTTATAGTAATGGCTATGGTGAGAGCTTCAATGCATAGGAAGCAATGGCAATAGATAACCCTGAAAGACTTGGTTTCTTGATTGTTTCTACAATTTATTTATATCTGTATTTATATAGAAACTTAATGCACATACATCGATGCCGACTGTATTTGTGAAATAGTCACTACTTTTGTTATAATTACCTGGTTTCAAGTTAATATGTGAAAGATAAAATTGCTTAGGATAAAAATTAGCATATCAGATTCAAAGTAAAAATTTTCAACACCTAAATGAGAATTACATTTCTTGGGAGATTTCTTTTCTTCTTCTTCTTTTTTTTACAGTAAAACGTTTTAGGAGGTTAAGCTATTTAATTAAATTGTATACTTCAGTTTCACGACTGATAAGGAAAGCACAATTGATTATGGTACAATCACAAAGAGATTTGAGATTTGAGAAAGGAAAGAAGGCAGGAAGGTAGGTGGGAAGGAAGGGAGAAGGGAAGGCGGAACAGAAGGAGGAAGAGAAAGACAAGCAGAAGGAAAGACAGACAGATGAAGAGAAAGTTAAGGAGCTAAAGGGCTACTCCCACATCTAGCCACTGGGAGCTACTGGGAACCATAGCGTCAGGCTGCTCCCCTCCTCCGCAAGCTTGGCATCCTCTGATAACAATTTATCCTAAAGCACCAGTCCTTGATTTTTCAGCAACACACTACATGATTATGGGTGGAATAACATGAATTTTTATATTGGCAGCAATGAGGAGGAATAGCCTATTAATTAAAAAAACAAACAAACACAGAATTCCCCCCTTTTTTAAAGCAATATAGCCATGATTACTTCTCTTGATAAACTGTAAAACCATTTTATCAACTTTATCACACTAAAATGCACAGTACTTGCACAAAATGCTACTCTTTGATCAATGCTGATTCCAGTGCATGAGGATACTTTGAACCATTCTGGTGGTGAATGGGTTTCAACAAGTCCTTTATTTGCCTTCACATTCAAGATAGGCCTTTGATGAAATTAATAATATGAAAAAACATTCTGATTTCTCACAGTGAGGGATCCAGTGTTTACAGACTTTGAGGTCGTTGTGCTAGGACCATGTAACTAGAAGTGAAAAGAAACACAAAGTCCCCAACTGTCATGTGGTATGCGAGCTTCCACACCTTCTCTCCCCAGACCCATCCCAGGGGTAATCACCCAAATCTACCCTTGCTGTTGGTTCTAGCACTGAGGCTGAGGTTGGGCTTCCCACCATTATAACTGGGTTTTCTGGAGAATCAATGAGAATACTAGTATTGAGGAGACAGAAATAGCCTGTGCACTTGGTGCATGATAGTTACAACTCCAGTTGGATGCACACGCTGCACAGAGGGTTCTGTCACAGAGCCAGACATTTTAGAACAAATCTGGGACAAATATATCACCTGTAGCTTGTACAATAAGTTCTTTCCTTGATAGGCAAATCTGATTCAGGTTCATTAACTCTTTGTGCAACACTACTACATTGATAGAACTTATGTCATTCTAAGGTTTGATCTCTGAAGACAAAGGAAAACATGCCTCATGCTGAGAACCCTGTCAATTTCTTCTGAACTGTGACTTTATTTCCCCAGTAAGCCTCTGCTGCTTTGTAAATCTCAGATTCCACTAAACGTAAGACAATTCAGCAACAAGACATGACGGGGCTCCTGTACTTTCTAAAACAAATCAGCAATGCTCTTGTTTTCTTCTCCTGCAGTTTCAAATTTACGGTGTACAGATGTCCTGTCATAGCAGTTAAAAAGGACAATCTTGTGAGTCACTAGGGGTCTGACAAGTCGAGTCTCTCAAAGCCTGACAATACAAAAAGTCCTTGATCTGAGGAAAGAGATCACTCGGTTTTTTTTATCAAGTTTCTACGATGTAGCCTATATTAAAAAAACGAGGAAACAAAATCATAAAATTTAAGCTTCCATCTTTGTTCAACCTTGTAAGTACCCTAGAAATTGACAACAGTTCAATGTACACAGATAGAAAAAAAAAATCCTTTCTATATATACATATTTTTTTAAATCCATGCAAACACCACTATTACATGCAGGTAAATGGGCTGAGTAACTCATTACATCACAGGACGATCTCAGCTGCAAGTTCACAGCGCATATCATTCAGGTGAACGATGCAATGGAAGCTGAGAGCACTCAAGTTTAATTTGATTACAGTGTTAAAACTTCTTTCCTAAGTTGTATTTTAGGTATTCCCGCTAGAAGGCCCAAACCTCCTATTTTCTTAACAGCATGTCTTATGGTCCAATTATATCACTCAAGCGCAAAAATGACAAGAACTTTCTTTTTTCATAAAACATTTCTAAGGTGGGCTCTATACCCTGAGGTCAAGAAGGTCTTGACTTTACATTTTAAGTCCTGTTTTTTAAGGAATACTTGCTGGTTTTAGGCTAACTGTGCTGCATATCTTGGGTGAAATCATCTATTCCTTCTTATAATAGCACTCTGATGTGCAAATACTCTTTTCCCTCATTGGAGTGTGTGGTGCAGGGAAGCTGTCTCCACTCTCCTGGCCCAGGCCTGAGTGTTCACAACATGCCGTCTCATGTTCACTGTAGCTGGTTCAGGGATGTGGATATGGCGTGAAGTCATTAAGAACCAATTCCAGCGTATTTCTGGAACTATCTGAAGAAAAAATTCCTCTTTATTGGGGGCGGGGTGGGGGGGGTGAGGAGGAATGAGGAGGAGCTGGGAGGGGAGGATTATAGAGATGAGATATAAGCTTCAAGTGCTCACAGCCACTTTGCTTCCATAAGCTGGAAAGCCTGACTGAGAACAAAGTGATCCCAAGGGAAAGGAGAGCCAAGAGATAAAAGGAGCAAGACTTCGTCCCATTGCCTATGTCGGAGCCTGTGGCTGGCGCTACAGCTCTCCAAGCAGTAAATATCTTCCTTTAAGTTGCATAAGGCAGGCTGAGCTGGGTTTCCATTTCTCGTAACCAGGCAAGTCTTAAGGATTAATACTCATGTCCTCAACTGGCAATTTCTAACAGTGCCCATGGTTTAGCATTCTCCACCAGATTTGCCAACATGTTCTTTTCTTTGGCAAGCCATTCCACATTCCCTTAACTGGCAAGTTTTTCTTGTAGTTTTTCACTGGCAGCACAGGGCACCATAGTGTCATGACGAGAAGCGGCCACCTACAGCTCACTAACTGTGGCACCATTCCCCAGCTTAAAAAGGTACAGGTGGCAGGCGGGATGCAGTGTGCCTGCCGTGAGTCAAGCGCTGTCCTGCTTTACTTTACATTCATCCGCTCGTTTAACCTCATTTCCTACCTGCACAGTATCGTGAAGGAGAGGGAGACACCTTACGAACTATGCTGGTCGGGGAAAACAACTGATCAAAATTCAATACACAGTGGTAGCTATCGGTGTTGGCTCTGAAGTCGGTTTTCAGTTTGTCTCAGAGGCCACATCATTGGAAAGTATGACCATGTCCAAGTTTTCAAGCCCTTCTATGCCTCAGTTTTCCCACCTGTGATGGAAATTATCCTTTCACCTGAGCTCCAGAGACAGTGTGAGGATAACTGAATTGTTACTCACGGAGTGTTTTCTCTACTACCTGGCATATAGTGAGCTGTAAAAGCAAAGCCCAAAACTGAGCCATGGTAAACAGACATCTCCAACATTATACAAAAGAGTATTAAACAAACTGAAATGAGGAAATGATCAGTCTGGTCCAGTTTCATGAGACAAGAACAGGACAAAGAAATCAAAAAGAGCTACAGTTATAATGAAAGAAAACCAGATCAAGGATGATTCTCTTCGCTCGGATGGCTAAGACTATACTGGTTCTGTAACATATATGGGCTGGAAGTTCATGCTTAGGATGTTACTGTATCTTATTTATATTGCATAAATATACATGTATGTATATTACTTATGTGTATGAATAGGTATACTCGAGTTGCTATCCTTTATAAAGTTCTGAAAAACTGAACTCCGGGTAGTCTTACATTAGACATCTGGACTGATAGGAAACTGGAAACAAAAAACCAGAAGGGTAAGAGCACCCTGACTGCTTCGATGACTAGAGACGTTCAGGGCTCCAGGTGCGCCTCATATAATGAAAATGCAATTGTATCTGAAGTTACGCAACATTTCACTCTGATGAAAATTCTATCCTCTCTCATTCTTTGGAAAAAAGATTCAATTCCCTTTGTCAACTCACCTTCCCAAACACCAGCCTCATGAAACCCCGGTCAGGAGCAAACCAAGACTTCGCCATACTCCCACACATTACCTGCCCTCCTGTACCCAGGCTGTTAACGGCTCTTGGACAAAAACCACACAACTGTGATGAGTGGAACTCTATAACCTTACACTCCAGTGAGCAATCCCAACTCTCTCGAATTAGCTCTCTTCCATTCTTCACATCAGGCAGTTAAAACATTCTCAAATTTCCTCAAAACATTTGACCATTTCCTTTACCTCACACCCCGCCTTGGCAAACACATTTGGCTCCTGTTTTACAAATAAAACAGAAATCCAAGCACGTTTTCACTTCTCGCTCTCAAATGTGTATACTTAACTTGAACCTATCCCCACCTCCTCCGATCCTCCTAATAAAATGGGAATAAATGTCTTCCCCCCCTGCTTAGGGCTAATCTCCCCGTCTGTGCTCTGTCTCCTGTCATCGTCCACTGAATTAGGAACCTCAAGGTCTCTCAGCCCATCTCCATTGGGTTCCCAACCTCTCCCGTACTGTGGGAGCCTTCCCAATCAGCATTTAAACACACCCCAGGTCTCCTGTTACTAAAAACAGCTGAAACTCTGAAAGGTGCCGTTGCCCCTCTCCTTCTCTCC
Source organism: Lontra canadensis (assembly GCF_010015895.1). Lineage (NCBI taxonomy): Eukaryota > Metazoa > Chordata > Mammalia > Carnivora > Mustelidae > Lontra > Lontra canadensis. Next base: position 9,843,947 of record NW_022631040.1, read on the forward strand.
CGTCCAGGCCCAAGTTCCCAAAAGAACTGCCGACTCAGGCTGCCTCTGCTTTCTCACAGGTGACTAAAAACGTTCAGTCTGGCGGAAGGTGGCCCGCAGCCCTGGATTTGGGGTGATCCTTCAACTGAGAAATGTGCATGGGGTGCCACAGCCAAGCTTTGTTTCTTCACAGCAGGTTCCACCCATGGACAAGAGTGCGCCTTATATAATGAAAATGCAATTGTATCTGTGGGATGCTTTGGGAAGAGGACTGGCTGCGGAGAGCTGAGGATGAGGTCATGGCCCTGCTCTCCTGGTCAGAGAGGGCACCTAGTGGCACCCACAGTCTGGGGCATAAAGAAACATCATGACTATGCTCTTGCTGCATAAAGGGAAAGCCAAAGACAAGAGCTTTCCTAAGAAAGCCAGAATTTTCCCAATCAGAAATGATCAGTCCTTCGTGGAATGTCTAAACCCTTAACAAACAGTAATTTGATTTAATAGCCAGTTGTCTGAAGACCTCACTCTGGATTATAGGCTTTGTGGCAGCAGACTACACACCAGTTTTCTCTGTGTTGTCCATGGCACCAAGCGCAATGAGCTACAAAATCCAGCCAGAGAACCCACAGGGCCAAACTGGGATTTTGAGGCACTGACCTACAGGTGAAGTGGACTAAGTATATAAAAGGCATCATAAACAGTGAAGCACCAGACGCATGCACAATTATGTCACACACAGCAAGACTGCAATATACACTTCCCGAGAACATGGATAAATGTTAATAAACATTTGCTGTCGTCTAGAGCCAACAATGCCATTTCAGTCATCTTCTCTGGTTGAAGAACTGGACAAATGGGGGACATGAGTGGTGGGTCTGAACACAGGCCAGCTCTTCTGTTCGGACTCGTGAAAGAAAGATTCTCCTACAGGTGAGTTTTTACATCACGAAGAATAGTGAATGATTACACGTGCTGTAAATACTAAGAGACACCTGCTTGTCTATCTATGCCAAATAAAAAATACCAATTGTAAAAATAATACTTCGAACGTTTACAGGCTTCATAAAATGGATTCAAGAGCTTACTCATTTAATACACTTTTTATGGAAACTTTTTTTTTTTTTTTTGCCTAGACTGGGCGAGTTCAGCTTGGTGATAATGCTCCATTTTCTTTAAAAACAAACCAAAAACAAATCACTCCATGAGCGATTAACATGCGAGGAGTTTTAACTGCTAGGCTCAGATAAGCATTTGCCTTTGCATACAACTGCTTGTTCTTTTTCTCCTTCTGTATCTAAACACCTTCTTTTCAGAATATTAAAATTTTGGCTTAGTCTCTCCAGGTCTGTTTCTCTAGCCCTGATGGAAGGCCACAGTCTCCCGGTTCAATTACAGCATCACTCACTGAGCACCTACTATGAGCTAGGCACTGTGTGTGACAGATTTTAATTAATCTCAGTTAATGACCAGATGATAACTGATAACTCAGATAAATATTACAAAATATTCTGCAACTTAATTATAAATTTATATTTCCCTCCAGGGTGTTGGTTTTTCCTCCCATATATCTTGCCTCCGTATTAGAATATGTATTTCAGGACTGTCAGTCATATCTAACCTTTGGGAAATAAAGATGGTAAATGTTGCTTTGGGATTAAAATGCCCCACAAGCACTTAAGATATTCCTGTTACCATGTATAGAAGGATTAGCATCCCACGAGAAAAGTTTATTTGATTTGGTATCTTCCTTTTCCACCTTTGACCGTATGGTATAAATGAATGGTTCCAGTCCATCTGAATTACAACTCATACCAAGACAGTTGAGAGAGAAATAAAATGCTTATGGCTTCTTTTATTCACTAATTTGTTTATCCATTCTTCATTTGTAAGCATGTACTGGTCACTCATATTCCTTGGCCAGATAAATCTACTCAGTTCCATGTATGAGAGATCAACCAAGAGTCAACTGAGATAAATTGTTAAGTTAAGGAATATACACAAAACGTCGGAGAACTTCATAATCAGCACGTGAATTTAAGAACTAACTTGCCCTGTGCAAATGCATGGGGGCTAGAAAAAAAGAACAGCTGAAAAAATGAAAACTTTCACTCCATCTAGGTTCACAGGTTAGGTGGGTATAACGATCATGCTTCGGTTGGATGTAACTGCTTTAAGTTATGTGCAAACGAAATAAAACCTCACTGCTTTCTGATTCATTCTTTAACGGAAGAGCTGTGTAAGGGGTAACTGTCTCTTCCCCATTTTTTTTCCTTCTTCCTAAATGCCAGTCTCAGAAGTGTTCCATTTGTCTCTCCCTGAATACTATAGACGTTTCTTTCCTACCCCCAGAATATGAGACTTTGACGCTTCATTGTTTGCTGGCCAAGAGTCTAGGTTCTAGAGCAGAAAGACAAGGGTCCACCATTTGTTATCTGTGAAAGGGGAGAGGATTCTAATTTCTTTCAGCCTCAGGCTCCTCAGTGGTTAATTAGATCCATCTCTGCAGGTTGTGATGAGAATTGAAGACATATGCAAATACCCAGGAAAAGACCTACCATATAGTAGATGCTCAATAAGGGGTAACAGTACCAACACTGACACCCGTAATAATTCCTATTATTCATTTATTCACCAAGTAATCGGTGGATACCTACTCAGAGCATGTGATTTTAACCCTAGGGACACAGAAGTGATCAGTGTAGACAGTTGTTGCCCTCAAAGTTGTGATTCTCAAGAAGGAAAACCAACAATAATCATGTGAAAAAATATCTGAGGGTGTTAAATACAAACTGATTATGTTATCCTCATTCATTGTTAATTCTTTTTAGTGAAGGACACCTGTCCACAACAAAAAGTCACATTTTTTGGTTACCTTCTTGGTTTAAACAATGACCTAATAAAAAATCTGCTGGGGGGTGGGGGTCATCGCTGGCTCAGTTGGTTGCGTGCACGACTCTTGATTTTGAGGTCATGGGTTCAAACTCTACATGTTGGGTATAGAGCTTACTTTCAACAAACAAATAAACAAATAAAATGTACTGATAAATAAAGTGTTTAAAAACTTGCTGCAGAAATGGAGACTCTGAAACTAAAATTTTTTTTTTAAAGATTTTATTTATTTATTTGACAGACAGAGATCACAAGTAGGCAGAGAGGCAGGCAGAGAGAGAGAGGGGGAAGCAGGCTCCCTGCCGAGCACAGAGACCGACTCGACTCGGGGCTCAATCCCAGGACCCTGAGACCATGACCTGAGCGGAAGGCAGGGGCTTTAACCAACTGAGCCACCCAGGCGCCCCTGAAAGTAAAATTTACTTAAAAAAAATAAACTGCCTTAGGCTGTCCTGGAAATAATATTATTTTTAAAATGTGATTTTAAAATCATTTCTTACTCCTATTGGACAAAATGTCTGTTTTACAGAATCTTACTAAACAAATATTTCAGTGGGAGCAATAAAATGTCTCTGATATTGAACTGTTACTTTTGTAATTATATATTAAGACAATTATTTAAATACATGTAGAAAGGCAAATAAGACATGTGATAATTAAGATATGCAATTATATGATTAGTAAGTGTAATTACACAGCATACAATCAAGAGATGTTATGGAGAATTTTTGCTTACATGGACAGATACATTTTCACATACTTACATGTTATGAATCTGAAGAGATTCATAACTTGAAATAATATTTTATTTTAATCAAAATCATTCTAGAATCCCACACCCTCTTAAGAAAATAAAACAAGAACTTTTTCATTAAGTCATCACTGACACAAAGAAAAGCCTGGGCCAGCCAGGAGTACAAATCTGGTGGGTCAGGAAACAAAGTCCGCTCTTTGCAGCCTGCCACGTGCTTTCTACTTGGTGCCAGCGTCACCAAACAGCAAATGCAGGGCCTTATCCGTTAGTTCATTTCACTCTCATCATCAGTTAAGGAAAGGGCTTCTCTGGATCACTGTTCCTGGAAGCATTAGCATCACTTGGGAACTTGCTAGAAATGCAAATTCTCAGGCCCTAAACAGGATCCACTGACTGACAAACTCAGGGAGTGGAACCCAGCAACTTTTAGTTTAACAAGCTTTCCAGGTGATTCTGATGCGCAGAGAAGGGGGGGGGGTACTCCCGCTCCAGGTTAATGCATTCAAGAATAGAGCTTGCTATCCCTTTCTAATTTAACCTGGAAACAGTGCCAAACGGTTCCCTTAGCCAACCAGTTTAGCTCTCTGAGCCATAATGTGAGAAACAGGAACACAAGTGTAATTCTGTGTTGTATCTGAACAATAATGTGTAATTTTTTTATTGAAAGCATTGTGCCAGAAATCACGTTAAACAGTAAAACGCCATGAGAGAAATACTATTATTAACCCACTTCACAAGGGGAATTAACAAAATGTAGTTAGAGAAGTTACGCAACTTACAGATGGCCAAGAGGCTAGTAAATAAAAGAGCTTGCTTGAGGGTAAAAGAATAACTATCATCATTTACTATCATCCATTTTTTAGCTTATTTAGTTTTCAGCCATCATACTCTTAGATCTTATTGGTAATGTTTCTCAACACTAGACACCAACAGCAATGTAAAGAAATTAGGACAAAATTCTTCAATTTAGTTTTCTTCAATTCTTCAATACTAATTCTTCAATTAGTATTTTATTCTAACACACTACAAGTCCTATGTCTAGATGTGAAGTACTTGGAGAAAATACTGACACACATACCAAGAGCCCAAACTGATGTGTACGAGAAAAAACTACATGTATTTCTTTCCTTTTTTTTTTCTTTTAGTATAGAAGTAACCTGAACTCAAGTTCAAGCTTTACATACTTAGGAGACACTTCAATAAACTGCTATGCATTCGATTCTGATGCAGGGTCACAGGACACATCGGCAGCCATACGGATAGTATTTAAAGTGCATGCGTATCATTCAATTTAGTGACTTAGCTGGTCAAAGCTGTGTGTGGTCGAATATAAAGTCCAGGCCGGTTTACCTGGTCCAGAGGCAGGAAAGGCATTGAAAGGAGCCAAAGGAAGGCAAGGGAGAAGAGTCTATGACAACAGAGAATTTCAGCTGGACAGTGATGGAAAGTTCGTATGCCACAGGGCCACCATAAATTATGTGAGAACGAATGGTCAGGCCACAAAGGGGTTCCAAAAATAGGTTGAAACTGCCCACAGTCTGAAAACAAATTGCCTAAATTCCAATACGAGAAAACAGTGTTCTTGACATGTATTTTCCCGTGGCCACTACTGGGTGAAGCTAGGTCTACAGAGATGAAATACAATATGCTGCAGCTTTGAAACTGGAAGTTGTTATTCCATCAGGAAACTAAAATGCAAAGAAATCTGCATGAGTCTTGTGCCTCAAGGCTTAAAGATCTATTACCAACAAAAGACAAAAAGTGAATGATGGCATGTCACTGGGTCTGAACCCTGAGAATGAACCTGCATTTTGGAGAAATGGAAACCTGACATCTTACTTTTTAATCATCTCAGGAGTTAAAGTGAATCTGAATTATATAATTACGGGTTTATCTAAAAATAGGTATTTAAGTGATGACAGAAAGATATATATATATATAAAATAAATCAAAAGCAAAAATGCTCAAAGGGTTCCACTGTCTACTATTGGGTACATTTTTCTTAAAAAGCAACATCAAATCTAAAATGTTAAGAAACAATTATATGATCTTCTCCCTTAAAAGGCTGGAAATAAACAGGGAAAAAGGTAATAAAAACACACTAGGAGGATGCTTATAATCTTTATTAAAGATGGCTGTGGGTAATAGGGAAATCGGTCACCTATCAGTTATTGAATTTTCAAATTTTAAATTTAAGAGCATCATAATTGTAATACAGACAACATATGCAAAATATGTAATTATATAATGTTCATGAATGAATATTCAACAAAGTAGGCTTTTAAAAACTTGATAGTCTTCTAAGGGGGAAAACAATCAATCCAAGAATAATATTATATTGATCGATCTTATCACAGACTTAAAATGTTGAAGGATCAGTGAATATGGTTTTTACTTTAAATCGAACAGTATTCAGTCGCTGGAATACTTGATCTTGACAGAAATGACACAGTGCATTCTTATTACTAAGAATATGTATACCATATGTATCAACAACAGTAAAGTATTTAGGAATATTAAGTAATGATTTTACAGTAACTTAAAGTTCCGATAATTTTTGTATTGTCTACATCACTGTTTTGAAAATTAAAAGCAGTTATGTTTTTACTTACTGCTGAAGAAAACATACGCTATCATCGAACATAATAACTTCGTATGATTCACGACACAGATTTCAACCATGATTCGGGCTGTGTTAAAATTATGTTCTCATCTGAGAAGTCATTTGTCAAGGATGGAGCAAATAGCATTAGCTCAGTATTGTGAAAACGAACAGCATTTCTATGTAACTGAAAAGTAACCAAAAGCTTTCATACAGGGGAAAAATGTTATATCGCACTACGGAGAGAGAGCCAAGCCGTGTAAAGCCATATTGTCCCTCAGCATGAAGTGATCAGATACCTGCCTACAATGATGGACAGCTCTGGCCTAGTGAACAGGCAAAAAAAATCCCATTTACTCTCGTCCAGATGGGACCAACTGGACGCTTCAGCGCAAACAACTCATCCTTCTTCGGACCTTCTTGTCCAGCTCTTGAGCTGGCTCCAGCTGATAATGATGAATATCAAGGCTACAGCAAAGTGGGTGACAACAGAAGCCTTGTTATAGCTGCCAGTCTTCCCGTCTTGTCATTATTACACATTGAAGATTTATTTGAGTTTATTGTTGTGCACAGGGTCTAGCCATTTGCAATTCATCACCTACTACAGAAAGTTCAAGATAGTGGCCGAAGCTATAATTGCCACCTCCACCTGCTTCTGGAAATTATGAGGTCACTAGCGAGGGAAGCCCCATCTTCGATGAGCCCCAAAAGTCACAGTAGCCTCTAGTATGAAATACTCGGGCCCTATCTTCACTTGAGCATCTCTTGAGATCACATTAATAATGCTACATTGCCCGGCAATTGATTAAATTGTATCTATAGTACAGTGTGCTCTATGGCAAACACCAGAAGATTACTGCTACAGGAAAGAAATAATGAAACCATTACAGCTGCCACAATCGGAGCATTATTGTTTTTATTGTAAATGCTATAGTTACTCTGTGTTTGACTGAGGAATATATAAACCCATTAACAAGGCACATTTCTTTTATTTAATCTGATATAATCTTCTAATCTTCATATGTCAAACTAGTCAACTGTAAATCTGTTCTGGAAGCAGGTGGAATATAAATCCCATATATATAAACACACACAACACTTTGGTAGTGTTGTGTGTGTTTATATATATGCTCAGATAGCTAAAATCAAATGTAAAGACAACACCGTGTTTCTATTCAAAACATCAAAAAAAGAAATCCTCCTACATTTGGGATTTGAATGTTACTACGCCAGTAAGTTAAATGAGTTGACTCAGGGGAAAAAAAAAAAAAGGTCAATAATAAAAATAAACATTTTCTTATTTTTCAACTAAGTCTCTCTCCTCCATTTATTCATTTTATATTTTAAAAAGGTCTATTTTTACTTTCCCTCCAAAGTTGTGGAAACATTTTGGAGAGCTTTCACCTGGGCTATGGAGCTTTCTAGATTTTACCACCAGCTACAAAGGGTAGGAGCTTATATGATTTCCATTCATCTAAAATGTATGATTCACTCATCAGTGTACTTAGTGTACAGATGGCTTGAAAATTTATGATACCTGAATCTTTTGCTGCTTAGTATGATGCCACTGCTTGGTTTCTACATCCTTATTGTTAATGGATTTCTAAAACCAAGATTTACTGAGATAGGTATTTTTTTTGTTCCAGGTCCTCTTTTTAAAAATCAACGTGGTAAGTAATGTGGAAAAAAAAAGGTAAGCCAGCACCACAGTTAAATATAAAACCCGAACTATTTATTAAGATTGTCTTTATCTTATTTTATTCCCCAGAGTCTAATGATATTCAATGATTTTATTTTATAAGGTTACAGAGGAATCAAAATTCTAAATGGAAAGTTTCTGTCTGCAATTTCTTTTACAAGTGGCTTCCCATATATGCTGCTGTAGCTTTCTGCTCCACTGAGAGGAGACTCGGCTAAGCTTTGTTCCTGCACACATGTTACGGTATGGAGGTCTGAGTACTACGATATATTTTTACCAACAGAGGTTTGGTCCCATTTTGAACCTCACCTTCACTAAGCACTGTGAAGTAAGAAATGGAAATGCCTGTGATACTTTGTTGGGGTATCTGAAATGAAATTAGCCGTATTACCTGGCTTGTTTAAAATATAACACGGAGGTGGCTGAGGGTAAGGGAAGGTTCAAAGGGCAAAGCAGGCCTTTGGAATGCTGAGGCCTGAGGGACCTTTCCGTGGTTGGAATGCCTCAGGGAGTTGCCTTTCCCAGGCTTTCTTAGCCCAAACAGCCCTGTGATCCAAGATGTATGCATTGTCCCTTAGGCTATGTTTAGGAGAACTCTTAGAACATGCAGATTAGCATAGCCCATCTTTCCCCAAAACTAAAGCCTCTCAGTTGAAGTAAGACTTCTCCTCACACATCACATGCCTGAGAAATAGTGATAAGGATCTGTGATTATTTGTGATAAGGATTTGGGATTTGTGATTATCTTGAGGGACCTATAAAACCAAGAGTGAAGAAGAGAAAAGGGTCTTTGCCTCGGGGAGTTGACCCACTTGCTTTCTTTCTCCTCTCTTCCACAGCAAAGTTTGGAGTAATCTTTCAACCACTGGTACAGGGATTGCTGGCCAACCGCCCCCCCCCCATACTTCTTAATCTATTCTCTTCTTCAAAAACATAACAATGATATAACTAACATAAATTAACACCTCAGTGGGTTATCATTTGCTGGAAAGCTGCAGAGAACCAGAGGCTGAAAGCCCATCTTCTCAGTTCCCCCTTCGCTGACCAGCGAGGTGGGACAGGAACTACTAACCACCTGCGGTGAAGGCTGACAGGGAGGAGAGGGAGAGTATCTCTGTAAGACTTAGGACTACTGCAACAGCAAATGAGGAAGTCTATTCCTGTCTCCATTGAGGGAACTTCTAGGATCCAAAAAAGTCACAATTTTCAGATCAGCTTCCGCAAATAAAACTCCTGTTTGGGTTAGGTGTTGGTTATGGCACAGAGAAGTGTGACTGGAATTTTGATTTATTTTTTTCATGTATTTTTAACTAACACCTGTACTAAATCTTAGTTTATAAACTTCTTTCCCAAATACTATACTATCCTCCAGCAGTCTTGGGACGTGGGGATTAATATTAGATCCATTTTACAGAAGAAGAGACTGAGGCTCAGAGAGGGAAAGGATTTTTCCAAAGTCACAAAACTGGCTATGTGGTAGAGCTGGTCTTGACCACAGGTCTTACTCCAATTTCTTTACTTTATATTAAACCACAGACAGAACAAAAATAATTCAGTTTAAAAATCACGGTAACTGCCCCTTCTTTCATAATACTGAAAAGATTTGGGGGATTCTGCAATGATGCATTTTATGTCTTTATATTTTCTCCAAGAAAGCTTATCTTTTTTCTAGAACATGAATTTGAACAACTAATGTAGAGAAACAAAAATACAGAAAAAGTAATAACATATAATGTCTTATTTTACAATAAAAATTGAAATATAGCCTACATAGTTAAGACTGTACGAAAACACCTGAACATTACGAAACCTATCCCAGGCCAAGAACTGGAATATTAACCAATTCTAGATGGCCCACCCACATTATCCCACTTTTATCTTCCCCCTACTCCTCCCGAGTTGTCTATCCTGAATTCTGACAGAATCATTCTTCTTTATTCATTACTCCTACCACTGGTTTAGTATTCCTAAACAATACAGCTTAGTTTTTCCAATCTCAAAATGGAATCATATTGTATGTATTACCCTGCAACTTGTTTTTTTCTTCTGATGTAATCTGAAATATATTATTGTTGATCTATGCATCTGTGTTCATTTATTTTTTACTTATTTATTTCTACTGTTGATACAGTATTCCACTCAATGAGTATGCCACAATTTATCTACTCTCCTGCTAATACATCTTGGTGAGGTTCTTTCATTCAGTTTTTCGCTCTTAGAAAGATTGCTACTGTGAATATTTTTGTACATGACTCTTAGCACAAAAGTGCAAAAGTTACTGTAGGGCATATAATTCCTGGGCAACCGCAAATTTATGAGGTATGCACTCTTTATTGGTTTTGGTCCTTCCAAAATAGTTGTATCAGGGTACATTCAGAAGCAATGTTTCAGGGATCCCATTAATCCTTACTTTGCTAACAATCGGCATTGTCTCTTTTTTAAGTTTTGCTGATCTGATGAGGAAGAAATCGTATCTCATTGTGATTTCAACGACACTTCCTTAATTTCTAATAAAGTTGGGCACGTTGCATGGTTTATAGGCCATTTGTGCTTCCTCTTTTGTAAAATACTGGTTGTGTTAGTTTGCCCATCTTCCTATCAAGAGTTTATTTTTCAGTTACTAATTTATATTCTTGATCTATTTTAGATTCTAAACTTTGAGAGCTTTCTGTGTCCCCAGAAGCTTCTCCCAGTGTGTGGCACGGGATGTGCATGCACATGTGTGCGTTTTCACCCGCTTTTATAAATGTCAAGTTGTTAATTTCACGTAAACGTACCCATCTTTTCCTCTACGGTTTACACTTTTTCGCCTTAAGAAATTCTACTGCTTTGAGGTCTTAGAATTGTTCTTCAATATTTCTTCTAGAAGTGTTGTAGCTCTGGCTTTCCATTTATGTGTTTAATCTACTTGGAACTGATTTTTTATGTGCTGTGAGGTAGGGATTCCAATTCCATATCCCTCCATATAAATAATTCATTGTCGCTGATTAAAAAATTAAATCACTGGTTTAAAAAGTCCATCCCTTTCCCACTGACCTGTAATATGACCTCCGTCGTATATCAAATGATATTATTTGTATGTGGTTTTTGCTTTGAACTCCTTGTTCTGTTTCATTTATTTATTCCTGTACCAGTGTCCAACTGTCCCTTAATGCACCTTTCATAAGACAGTATTTTGAATTCCTAAAAATTTTCAGCACATGATATTCATACAGTAAAATAAGAAGTCAAACTTTATTACCATTTAACAAGATAATAAGCTGAAGACACAAGTTAATATGTAAAATGCTTCTGAATCACAATCCGCATCTTATGATTCTCAAACTAATGATTTTCTAACCCACTGACTTTTCAAAGCATTTTCATGTTATCTCATCAATCTCAAACGGAACATGATACTAATTATATATAATGGCTTTATACTGTTGTGGAAAACAGGCTTTGGAGTCACACAACACGAAAATGATTAGAAACAGGCTTCTATTAAGACTATGTACATAACCTTGAGCAAGTCATTTACCTTCTGAGGCACTGATTACCACTATCTTTAAAGGGTTTCTGTATGCAGGAGATAATATATTCAAACACTTAGCACTATGCTTGACATACAGCAGGCACTAAATAAATTATATAGATTTTAACACTGAATACTAGTGAAATCAGGTATCTTTACTAATAGGGTTTAATCTGTGATAACATGGAACAATGGAACCAGACAGCAAATGTACAAATTTAATTATCTTCTTTTGTACTTAAATGCACTGTGGAGCCCTTAGGCTGACTCAGTGCATCCAACTGACTTCTAAAAAGCCAAGGACCAACCTAAAAAGTTCACCAGCCATCCAGCCACGCAGTTCCTCCTCAGCATCTGTTTTTTAAAATTCAACTCTGATATCATCCCTGTTTTAGGGTTTCCACATTCCACCTCATTAAAACTCAAAGAAGTGGTGGGTTATTAAAAGAAAACAAAAGACCACAATCAATCAAGACCCAGGCAAAAGTCTAGAAGTCACGCCCTGACTCCTCCTTCCTTTCCCTTCTCCCAACTCTACCTCAAGGGACTCAAACCCTGTTCACCAAATCCACTCATGCTCTCTCGGGTACGCGTCTCCCTCTGAACCGCCGACTAGCTACACGGCTCTGCACTGTCACAGTAATATTAATTTATACAAGTATAAATCAATTGATACAAGTAATGGAACAATTAATTAAAAACTGGACCTAATCTTCTTGAAAGGTACAACAAAACTATATAAAAACAACACAATTATTTTAGAGCTGAGAAAACAGGGGCAGGAAGAGGTTAAGTGACAGGTTCAGATCATACAGCCTTAGTGACTACACTTAGAATTCACACTAGATCAGCCAACACCAAAGTCCACCTCTCAAAACCGCACCACGCCACGCGCCACGAGTTCCCTTTCTACATTTCTACCTTATCACCCCCGTTAAAAATCCCTGACAAGGTGTTGAGAAGTCATACGATTCTGGATGTATTTTGACCATAGGTCCTTCGGTACAGGTCGTCTCTACTAACGACATGAAAAATCAAACTCCTTGTATTAACTGTCCTCTGAGAGCTGGCCAGGGCCTCCCAGAGTCTTATTCTCTCTCAGCCACTTTCTGCTCTTCTCGCGTCCTTCACAAAGGACTGTCCTTACCTTTGTCTTACCTGTCACATTACAACAGATAAACTGGATTAAAGGAATGGAAAAAAGGAACGATAAAAACAAAAACCTGACCACCGGGCAGGGTGGAAGCAAGAGCCCAAACTTGAGTGTTCAGTGAAAGCCAGAGGGGCCCCCACCAAGAGGGGCAAGAACCACCCAGCAGGGAGACAAAGAGACTGAGCTTGGCAGAAGAGAGAAGCCAGACTGCCAGCAAGAGCCCAAGGGTGAGGGAGAGTCTCAGTAATCGGAGACACAAATTCAGAGACCCTCCTCCCTGTCTCTCATGGCTGTTCAGTGCCTGGCACACGTTTTCCTCTTCCTTCCTGCCTCGGGCTCCCGGTTACCCTTACTAGTCTTTCAAGACTCAGCTCAGGGGTCTTCTACTGCAGAGTCGCCCGGCACCCACGCTGTGAGTGCACATCATGTGTCTCCCCGCGCACCCCACGGGCGCCTGTCTTTCCCATTAGCAGAGAACTTTAAGTCTCCCCATGACCTTCATCTCTTAACCGCAAATTCTCAGATGTATTTTTTCCCCCTTTTTAATCATCATTTAATAAATGGTGAATGAGGGACACCTGGGTGGCTCAGTGGGTTAAGCCTCTGCCTTCAGCTCAGGTCATGATCCCAGCATCTTGGGACTGAGACCCGCATCGGGTTCTCTGCTCAGCGGGGAGCCTACCCCCCCCGCCCCGCCCATGCCTGCCTCTCTGTCTACTTGTGAGCTCTGTCTGTCAAATAAATAAATAAAATCTTAAAAAAAAATGCTGAATGAATGAAAACCCCTGTTTTTCAATTTCTCCAAAATTTTCCAAGTATAATGAAGGAACATTCTTGTCTTAATCTCACCTGTAATACACACACACACACTTTTTTTTTTTTTTAAGATTTATTAATTTATTTTTAGAGAGAGTGGGGAGGACAGGGGAGAGGAAGAGGGAGAGGGAGAGAGATAATCCCAAGCAGACTTTCAGCTCAGCTCTGGAGCCCGATGAGAGGCTCCATCTCAAGAGCCACGAGAACATGACCTGGGCAGAAATCAGGAGTCCGACACTTAACCGACTGAGCCACCCAGGAGTCCCGCACACACCCACATTCTTAACTAGATTTCCTTTAGTCAAGATTGAATGCTATCAAATAAAACAATAAACGAATAAATGAAACTCAAATATTCTAAATATAATGCCCCAGCAATTATGAACCATGGCTTTTGTATATCCTTCCCACGACAGACTGTTACAGGATGGTTCGCGTTATCCCTGGCGTCTTCCCACCAAATGCCAGCAGTACCCCACCTTGTTCTGACAACCACCACTGGCTGGTTTCCCCTAGGGCGAAGGGCAAATTGCTGGTGCTTAAGAACCGCTAAATTACAGTAATTTTCACTTTCTGCATGTACTAATCAGTTGAAGTTTCATCTTAGACTTTCTTTCTGTATAGGCCAGCTCCTTTTTGAAGATTTTAAACTTGACATAGATGGAGTGTGGTATGGGTTATTGACAGGATGGGGAACAAAAAAAAAAAGCTCAGTTGAAACTTCATTTCAAAAGACAAGGGAATATCAGAAGTTTGAAAAGAAAGTTTTAAATGGGCAGCTGTGGCGGTGATGAATGTTAACCATTGTGGCAATCATTTTGCAATATAGACATATATCTAATTGTTACACCTAAAACTAATACAATGAAACATGTCAATTATATCTTATATAAGATATATCATTTTTTATACTAATAAAAAATGGAAAGAGAAAATAAAGTTTTGATAATACAATTCCACTCGCTTTTGAGGGAAAAAAAAGATATCATTTGTGCATTATTTACACCTTTTTGGAATGCTCCGGTTTTCAAAGTCATTTCTGCAATATACTTGATTTTTTCCTTGTAGGCAGAATCAAACCAGACATTTTAAAATTACAACTCAACGCGGGGGTAAATAACTGCATCTGCTAGAAAACTTAATAAAATAATCACAAACACCAATGCTCTGCTGACAGGAGGAGCTCTGATGTCATTAGAACTGAAGAAAAGGTTTATCTAAAAACATATGCACAGCAGTCACTGTGATAAAATTAAATTTGGAGAGCAAAAAACTGAAAAATATGTGGCACTTCAAGCAGCGAGAAGACTTATGATGACATTTGTCAAAACGGTCTGTGTGCGTCTACTTCATGCAAGCCCACCATATTCGGCTGAAGCGACTTCTTTTAAGTGCATCAAAAAATCCCATTACTCTTCAAAATTTGCTCTGTGGTTAAGTTCATTTTCCAAAATTCGGTATTCCAAAATTGGTATATTTATTTCCTCTTCTGCCAATGGAGTTCTCCCCACTTTTTCTTAGATTTCCGGTTATCTAGAAGCTCGCTGAGAGTCGGAGAGGCACGCCTACAGACTAAGTACCCCGTGGCTAGATCAAACTCTTTATTCCTGGCCCCTGACTAGTGCAGGAAACAAAACAGCCAAATAGGCTACAGCAGGTAAAGAGACACCCCTCCTTTGCAGGGAATGGCTAGGTATTTACTTTGCTTTTGAAAGGACCCAGAGGATCTTTTCTGGGTAACGACAGCTCTTAGGGACAGAAAATTCCCTTCTCTGAGGATTGGTTCTGGTTTGTGTTTCTCGAAGCAGGTATATGGGAATTAAAAAAAAAAAAAAAAGAAAAGAAAAGAAAAAAAAATATATATATATAACCTCTTTGATCAGGCATGCTGAGGTTTGACCCTTCCTGATCATATACTTATTCTCCTGTTCACCACCAGGTGCCATGTGTGTAAAAGAACAACCATACTAGTGCCCCAGGAGTCAGGCTCGACTCTAGCAATCCCAAAGGGTCTGATAAGTGCTGCAGTGTTTAGGGAGGAGACAAATAGTTTGGAAATACCACTGAAAGGTGGCACTCCAGGATTCCTTTTTTTTTTTTTTTTTAATTACACGGAGTAGGATATATTATTTTATGACTCTCTAGGCAGTGGAAATTTTCCTTAACAACTCTTGCTTAGAACTCTAAGGGTCAATGAATTACTATGACTGACGGCAGGCTGAATTCCTATCCCCTTAACCACTTCCTGGAACCTTCACAGGGATATCAAGGGCTCCACGGAACACAGCTGGAAAACTACTAGGTCAGAAAACACTGATCAAGAAAACATTAAGGCCCGAGTAACAAAGACAAGAGCGACAGCAACAAAGTTAAGAGTCAAAGGACTGCTGTATGAACCGCGGCTGTGCACCTAAGGTCTAATTCGAAACAAGTCGATCAACTCAATAAGCTTGCATTTGCTCATTAATGAACTAGAGACAGACGTACATGCCCAAACACAGATTCAGATGAGTGGCTTACTAGCAGTGTGATTCTAATAAGCTACTTGACTTTTCTACACTTCAGTTTTTCACCTGTTAAAAATGGATATCATCTATCTCATAGGGTTACTGTAAAGATTAACTGAGATATTCGCACATAAGGAAACAGTAAAGGTCAGCTATTTCTCCTATCATTTTCTAGTAGTAAACTTTGAAAACTCTAAAAGTAATACAAAACCTTTGGCCACACACTATTTTTTTTTTTAATATTATTAACCTTTTGTGGTTATTGCTGTTATTGACAATGACCCTGGTCAAGTTGCCAGTTGTCACGGGGTTTCTGTGATTCCAAAAAATTCCCACTCGTCTGATCTTTATTCTTAAAGATAAACTATTCCACATGGAAGGAAAAGCCTCCTTCCCACTGCCCTGGTTTGATAATCTCAGCTTGAATTCCTTTTCAGAACTTCACAGGAAGCCGGGAGACTCCCCAGCAGGGTAACAATTTGTCCACTTACTTGAACTACAGTTATACATCCGCTATTAGCTTTTTCCTTGAGGTAATGAATTCCGTCTAGTATATATTCAGGAACATCCACAACCACAAAAACTAGTTACACTGTTCAACCCTTCAGATTTTTCATGAATAGAAAATTTTACTGTATAAAATGCTGCCTCCTCATGGACTGAGCCACGATTAATGAGATTAGTTCTAATAAACACCTTTCTTCTTCTATTAAGACCCACCAAGACAATGAGACAGAAAAGGCTTACAGGCTAACGAGGACAGCGCCAGATAGCCAAAAGAAAGAAATACGATATTTTAATTCAGTTGACTTTATTAAAAAGAGCACTTTCGCCCTATTATTTCAACTTCTGCCATTCTATTTTCAATACCTAAGAAATTCTACAGTTCCAGAAATGAAAGAAACAGAAGACAAGTTTTTGAGTGAACATAACTAAAATGTTCTACAAAAGAAAACGAACTAGTAGCGCTATCTCCTTCAACTATAGTGTATAAGCAAGTCCGACGCACAAGGAAAGTCTGAGAGAAGTATACGTAAAAAGGGTAATTTATTCCAGAATAATTTACAGATAGAAAAGGATGTTGCAAATTACTCAAACAGTTCGAGAAGTTTCTTTAATACCTTGAAGTCTGATAAAAATCCTCACTTAAAAAAAGGGTAACATTATTTGCAAATTGAGCAAGAGGACCCGATGATAGCCATATATAATCAGTTGTCACCTTGCAGCTCAATTAGCCCTCATGTAAAAACGAGGCATGTAAGGAGAAATGAGGTTTTGACATTATCTCTGCCAGCAAGATAATTACACAGCCTTCATTTAACAGTAGGGCAACACTACTGTAGCAACAAATTAACTCAGCTCCATTTGCAATTCATGGTGTGTTTTCTCATTTAATACCATTTGTCTTACCCCAAGTGAATGTTTCCATTAGTTTTCTCTAGCACAGCAAATACTCAGTTTGACTCCACATATTACATCACGGAGTTAAGGCTCACCTTCCAGCAACTCTTTGAGAGCATATTCAAAATGTGATAGAATGTCCTGTTTCTCCACTTCAGCTACAACTTTCTTTGGTTTATGGCCAAATCGTACAGTCAGTGTACCTGTGTTGGATGGTCAAGGGCATGAAATTCCCTAAGCCTACAATCAATTTTGGAGCAGCTTTCTGTTTTCATAAAGAAAAATCAAGAAAGAAAAACCGTGAGTGAAGTCCTACCCTGGGTGCAATCATATATTAGGTTATTAATATATCTCCAAAAGACACTTTGGGAGAGAAATAGTTTTAATAATGTGCTGGTTATACACATTAAGTTTTTAAAATATATACTAGCCTAACGAGAAAACTGTGAGCTCATATATTTTGCCTTAAAAGTTTTCCTTGGTTTGAATTTAGAAGCCATTCTATCTCCTTAAAAGTAAGCACGACTGAGGAGAGTTTAAAAGCAGCAGCAGAGGGGCACCTGGGTGGCTCAGTGGGTTAAAGCCTCTGCCTTCGGCTCAGGTCATGACCTCAGAGTCCTGGGATCGAGCCCCACATCGGGCTCTCCGCTCGGCGGGGAGCTTGCTTCCTCCTCTCTCTCTCTGCCTGCCTCTCTGCCTACTTGTGATCTTTGTCTGTCAAATAAATAAATAAAATCTTAAAAAAAAAAAAAAAGCAGCAGCAGAGGGATGCCTGGGTGGCTCAGTCTGTTAAGTGTCTGTCTTTGGCTCTTTGGCTCAGGTCATGATCCCGGATCCTGGAATCAAGTCCTACATCAGACTCCTCACTCATCGGGGAGCCTGTGTCTTCCTCTGCCTGCTGCTCCCCCTGCTTGTTCTCTCTCTCTCTCCGACAAATAAATAAATAAAATCTTAAAAAACAAAAAAGTAAAAGGCAGCAGCAGAATGTTCAAAGGGTCATGGTAGGGAAAGTAGAACCTGGTGGGCTCCTGTATTGTCATGAATAAGCCCAGTACTGAGTTTCATTCTACACTCCAAAAGGTAATGCTCATTTGATTACTGACTTATCATTTGAGATTCTATACACTGAATTATTTGTTACTGACAATATAAGAAACCCTATGTAAATGTCCTAAGAACCCCAAGTTCCTAGAATGGCTTTAGTCCAATTAAACTTCAACCTATACATATGATGTTGAGTTTCAAACATTCAAATTATAAAGGCAAATGCATGTATTTATCACTAATGTATGTTAGTAGGGGGAAAAAAATGAAAATTTAACCTATAAGGGAATATACAAATACTCCAAAATAGGGGATTTCAATTTTCAAAAACAAATAATCACTATTCTGCATGAAATGTAAGGAAATTCCCGAGAAGAAAAACAACACTGCCCAGGACTTTTATTTTGTTTATCATAACAGTAGCAACTCGCAGAAATATCTACTGAAAACTAAATTATTTTAGAGTCTCAAAGAATTAGGAACAAAAAGATACATATGCATGCACGTCACACAAAGTTTCATTGCAAAATGGTTATGTTAACATTGTAAGCTAGCAAGTAAGTACCCATGATATATATATTTTTTTTTCTTTAGCCACGAAGATAATTCAATAATTCCACATTCTCAGGGAGCTAACTGTCCTAAGGTATAGATTGAAGTCTTGAAACTTTATATATACACACACACACAAACACACACACACACACATATCTCTATAATATATATTTTATATATACTTTATATATTTTTATATATAAAGTTTCAAGACTTTGTTTATATATATACATATACATATTTACACATATATAAAGTTTCAAGACGTCAATCTATTTATATATACATTTTAACGATTTTATCTATTTATTTGTCACAGAGAGAGAGAGAGAACGAGCATGCCCACAAGTAGGCAGAGCATCAGGCAAAGGGAGAGGGGGAAGCAGGCTCCTCCCTGAACAAGGAACCCGATGCAGGGCTGGATCCCAGGACTCTGGGATCATAAACTGAGCTGAAGGCAGACACTTGACCAACTGAGCCACCTAGGTGCCCCTGACACTTGACTTAAAAATAAGATATATCAGAAATAAAGTCCCATGCTTCTCTGTGGTCTAACTGGTTTTCATTCTCTAGTCCAAGTGATGCTAAGTGAAACACAAGTGGAAAGAACCAATGTCTTGCTTGTTCTTACAAAGGCGTTCTTTGGTCAAGTTTACTTCTCAACACAGAAACTTTATTCATTTGACTAGCAGTCATCCAGCCTTGGCTCAAGCAATTCAAATACAGAGAAAAGGTACAAAATAAAGATAATAAAAAGTGTGAATTTCTTTTTCTGTTCACTTGCCCTCACCAAGTACACATTCACCCAGCTGTGAGGAGGGTAGACTGCTTATTCTTTAGATGTTCTTGAATCACAAGTTCTGAAACTGAATACGTGTTACCACTCTATTTTGTGTACCGAAGCCTCTATTTTGTGTACTGAAATAGTAAATTATGCACAAATATGACAGAGAAGGAATTACCATATTTGTTATATACAGTGAACACAAATCAATACTTGGGCAAAGGATATGAATGGATATCACATCCAGTATATGGAAAATTAATTCATGAATCCAATTATTAATGAAATATATGGGGAAATACTCATTCTTTTGTTTGCATTCTTCCATTACTCATTTAACCAGATTGACCACTTTGGAAAGATCAAGAAAGGCAAGTATCTAAAAGCAATGTTTAAATTAGTTCTTAGAGGCTGAGTATGAATTATTTTTAAAGTATGCAATTAAAGTATGCAATGAAAACATTGCTATGCCATATTTTCATTGAACACAAAGCACACAGTTAAAATATGAAACAGGCTGTTTTACTATTGCAGGAGTTGTACTCCTAAAAACTCCACAATTTTTAATGTAATTAAAGCAATTATTTCAACGGGAAATGTGGCTGGGGAATTACTTTTAGACTCACAATACCATACTTATTTTTAGGGAAATAGTTAAATACACAAGGTTTTTTGTTACTATGAGTGTAGAGCTATAAAAGCTAAACATCACTTAGTAAATAGAGCTCTTAACTGTATCTAGCTTTTGTGTAAGAGTATTGGCTTTTCTTTTCTAATTCAGGATCAGCGTTATCAGTTTATAATCAGATTTACGGGCTTGTATTTTTTTTAAAAATCATCTACGATAAAGCACAAGCCACTAAAACAATGCAACTGTGATCTATGGGGGAAAGCACCTTACCTTAGCTGGTTCAGTTCAAATAATGTTCTCTTAGACTCAATTCACATTATGAACATGGATACATGATGCAGGAGAAATGTCCAGGTGCAATGTTGAGGGGAAACTGATGAAACATCTATGTAGACACGACTTATGAACTGGTATAAGCTTTTCGACTCTATTTAAGACGACTTGCAGTCTTCAACAAAGCAATTTTTCTAAAGTAACTTCTACGCAAATGATTGTGTGAGTGTGTGCATGTGTATTCTTAGAAGGGTGAAACTTTCAGGTACAAAGATGTTCACCAAAGCACTATTTACAATAGTTTAAAATGAAACCCAGGGCGCCTGAGTGGCTCAGTGGGTTAAAGCCTCTGCCTTCGGTTCAGGTCATGATCCCAGGGTCCTGGGATGGAGCCCTGCATTGGGCTTTCTGCTCAGCAGGAAGCCTGCTTCCTCCTCTCTCTGCCTGCCTCTCTGCCTACTTGTGATCTCTTTCTGTCAAATAAATAAATAAAATCTTTAAAAATAAATAAATAAAATGAAACCCTAACAAAAAAAAAAAAACCTTACAACGACATGATAGAATATTATGCAACACTATAATCTATTAATATAGACATGTATGTTTAGATGTTCTTGTATCACAAGTTCCATGCAGTTTTGAGTTTTTAAACGAACTTCAATCTCTAGGTTCATACACATATTCTAAGATATTTTGAATATGACCCTCGAACTGCATTTTCTTTGTATCAGTAAAATGTCCAAGGATCTATAAACTAATAACCAGCACAGTGATGACAAGTGAAGGTAAAAATCTGCATCATAGTATCAAACAAAGTTTATGAGGGCTTAGAAGAGGAGACAATAATCACTAGGAGCTAGCATAGGTTCACTAAGAATTTGTTTTGCCAATGGAATGACATTTGATTTTATAGGCAAAGACTGTATTGTGAAAGGAAGATGGCAGGAATATGGTGTATCAGAACTTCGAAAGGGTATCTAAAAAGTCTTTAATAGTATTACTTGAAAGACTGTGAGTCAACTCTGGCTGGCTAAGAGTTCAGTCAGGTGGAATTACAGAGGGGACAGCAGCTTTACAGAAAGAAAATGGATTAATAATTGGAATAATCTTCGAAGAAGTTCGAGTGGCAGGCAATCTGGGCTCCTTCAGGCTAATCAACATTATTACCAAAGTATTGGAATGAAAATATAGAAAGTATGCTTCTCAAATTTAACAGTGCAAGACCACATTAAGTGACAGAATCAAGATTTGGAAGAAAACCTTGGCAATCTGACATTCAGCCTTTAACTCAAAAGAAGAAAAGTAATAGAGACATTAAGTTGTGCAATTATCTAACAGAGAGAGAGAGAGACAGAGACAGAGACTTAGAGAAAATGGAAGACTTGTATGCTGACAGAAGTGTGTACAAATTAGGGGTTTTAACTGCAAATTCTGAGATGTGTTCAATGAACTGTTATCCTAAATGTAATGTGACAAACCTCTTCTCCACCTCTATCCCCAGATGAAGCATTCTTTTTTTTTTTTTTTAAAGATTTTATTTATTTATTTGAGAGAATGAGTGAGCACATGAACAGGGCAAGTGGCAAGCAGAGAAAGGGAGAAGAGAAAGGGAGAAGCAGGCTCCCCGATGAGCAGAGAGCCCGAGGCGGGACTCAATCCCAGGACCTTGATATCATGACCTGAGCTGAAGGCAGACACTTAACCAACTGAGTCACCCAAGCAGCCACAAATGAAGCATTATTACTAACTCATGTGCCCAGAGTAAAAGAAGAAAAATATCCAATGAATCCAGTGTTATTTTACTTCTAGATACCATATTTGAAAGACATTAACAAGCACATTTTAAGAGAACAATCAGAAGTCTGGGTGGGTTTTGGAAAATGAGAAAAATAACTGGGAAGAAATGAGGTGATCCAGTATGAAAAGGGTAAGAGATAAGACTGTCCAAGTGTCTGTGGGGGCATCACATGGAGCTCTTAATTCCTTTCACTTCCTAACATCTTTCTACAAATCTTACAGGTGAAAAAAACTGAGGCCGGGAGACATGACACAGAGGATCGGGCACTTAAATTTTTGTCTTGTGAAAAAGAGGAATCCAATTTATTCTGCGTAATTCCAGAGGGAGAGCTAGAAGTAATTACACTGTGAAGCTAGATTTCAGGTCACTATAAGGAAGAAATGAAAACAAAACAAAAACTTAAAACCTTATATGGTCATACACAGCGTCTCCATAAAGTCTCTACGCAAAGGCCAATAAATATATACCAAGTTATCAACAATAGCTTCAGTCTTCAAAAATATGTTATCTGTGTTTCCAGACTTCACGGGCACCTCGACTATGCAGAGTAACCATTTCACCAAGTGTTCCATAATCCCTTCATCTGCACAATTTACGGCAGTGAAAAAACAAAATCTTAAATAACTTGCCCACGGTTTCAAAGCAAATAATCATAGGTCTTCCTGCTTCTTTCTTCTGTAGCTCTCACTCTTGCTACACGTTAAAATCATTCAATGCTTTTTAAAAATACTACTGTCTGGGTTCCACGCCCAAGAGGTTCCGATTTAATGGGCCTGAGATGAGGCCAACTGCTGAGACCTGTACATTGACTTCCTAAACTAGTGGGTGAAGACACGGCCAGAAACGTAGGAGAGAAAAGCTACTTTTCGTAGGGACAGAAAGGGTGATAATAAAAGGTAAAAAGAAATCTTGGCAAATAGGACGTTTAAGCATCTTTATAAAAATAAATTTCAAAGGCAATTTTGTACCTACTTAAGATGTATTAAAATGAAATCCAGA
This sequence comes from Lontra canadensis, assembly GCF_010015895.1. Lineage (NCBI taxonomy): Eukaryota > Metazoa > Chordata > Mammalia > Carnivora > Mustelidae > Lontra > Lontra canadensis. The sequence goes on from NW_022631040.1 coordinate 9,867,345, forward strand.
TATCTGACATCCAAAACACTGGAAGTACAAGAGGAAAGACAGTGCAACGCTAAAGTTCATAACCCACTCGACTAAAATATGCTTTTTAAACAAATAAAATGACACTTTTAAAAGTCAAATACTGAAAAAGATTACTTGTCTTTTGCACAAGTGGCAGATCTGTTATCATTCTCATCATATTGAAAGCTTATCCAACAGATGCCCTCTCTGTACCCTCCAGTGGTTCTTTGTGCACTCAAAATTAACCCCACTATCACAGTGTTTCTTGGATTAACCAATGTAAGATATTTGAAGAGGGTCTTTGTTGTTGTAAAATGAGAAAAGTTGCATTAAAAGCATTAAAATAATTGTGGTCACTTGGAAAAAAAATCAGCAAAATACCGTGCCAGCACTTTACGCAAGCCATTCCTTGCAAACAACTAATACAGTTTTCAGCTCTTTAATTAAAGAGATACTCTTTAAAATTGGGAAGAAATGTTAAGTTGAATGTCATCCCCTTCCTCCTAGAATGAATGACCTCTGATAAGTATCTGAACCATTTAAACACAAACACACATAAAATGTGATTTTTTTTTTAATTCAACAAACATGAACTTTGTGGTCGAAGAAAATCAAGTACTATTTTCTAAACTTAATTACACAGAAAAAGACAGCACTGACAAGCAGATGAGTTGTCTAAACAAACTTTACAAGCTAGGTATTAAGAGAAGGAGTGTCATTTTTTGTTATAAGAGTCCAAGGTGACTGCTTATGTTTTGAACTGCTAGTTAATTCTGGCCAGAGCACAAATCTGTCTTCTCTCTTATAATTAATTCTCAGTGTCAAAACTGTACATGTCCTTTTCAGAATCAACCTATCTTGCCTATTAATTATATTACAGAAATATATTCAAATAATGTTAACGGCCTGATTCTAAAATGCTCACAGAACAAGTTATAGGTAAAGCCCAGTTAATGACTTAGCTAAATATGTTTACTTAATTATTTTGCAGAGAACATGAGAATCATCTGCCTTTTGCAAAAATGGTATCAGAAGAGACGATTTTTGAAAAGAAAAGGAAGGTGCAGTCTTGACTTGGATATGGGATAAGAACCACTGCTTGGATATTAAGACAAATATTGATTATTTTTAGAAGTATGTAATATTGAAATAATATTTCTTAGGTTAGAGGGCTTCTCACATGCTGAGAAAGTGGACAAATGAGAAAAACAGAATGGCCAAGAAAACGTCTTTTGAAGGGTAGTGATACAGTGTGCCTTTTTCATGTTTTTATATATTCAAGTTATAATGGTCTTATATTCTCAATGGTTTTACATTTGCCCCAGCCCCAGCCCGGACAGTGCCTCAGCAGCTGCCATGGGAATTTAGATGGATACTGGGATACCCATAACTGCCCCATAGAGAGCCTGGAGCTGACAGATTTGACTGGGAGCCCCCAGAGCTCAAGGACAAGTGTAGGTACATGGGGCGCCTGGGTGGCTCAGTTCAGTTAAGGGTCTGCCTTTGGCTCAGGTTATGATCCCAGAGTCTGGGATCAAGCCCCGTATCGGCCTCCTTGTTCAGTGGGGAGCCTGCTTCTCCCTCTGCCTGTTGCTCCCCCTCCTTGTGCTCTCTCTCAAATAAATAAACAAAACAAAACAAAACAAAAACAACAAGTGTAGGTCCAGGAAGTATGCTTCTATGATGCCTACAAAGTAGACTGACATTTGGTGACTGCAATGAGTTTCTGGATGGTTTATCTGCCTGTGGATAGCTGTCTTGTAATGTTTCAAAGTGAGACAAAACGATACATGGAGAAATCATAGGCCTAAGGCGGGGGAGGGGGGCATTTCCGAGCACCTATAAGGGGAAGTCTTGGCTAGGAGGTACCAATGCAATATTCATTCAACCTCTCTCCTCCCATAAACCTCCTCAGGTAAACACTACTATTCCCATTTGGAAAAGTAGAAAAGTGAGTGCAGAGAGGGTAGGCAAACAGTCCCAAATCAGTCACAAGTGACAGACTCAAGCAGGATTTGGGTCTGGGTCTTTTGGCTCCAAGGAGCATGCTTATCTAGAAAACTACAAAAAAAAAGCAAAATTCAGGATCAAAGTCGTGGCAAGGAAAATATAAAACTGAATCTCATATAGTCATAGTTCAAATGCAAATGAACACATTTCCCCCTTTAATTCTTGATAAATCCACACACAGGTTTGGGAGTTTGATACTTAAAGAGTTTTTTTCCCAGGTCTGAGGAGTGATTTGGGCCTATGGTGACTCTTGCACATTAATAGGTTCAAAAAATAATAATAAAAGAAAAGAAAAAAGCCTTAAGGCTTCCTGATTCTTACAAATGAGGAAACAAAGACATAAAGCACTTTAATGTCTTGCCCAAAATCATGGTGCTAGATTTTTGCAAAGCTGGGATTAGACTTCCAATCTGACCTAGGGTTTTTTCCATTACAAAGTTCTGGGTTTTTGTTTGTGTTTCCCAGCTCTGGGAAAGGTTTTAACTGTTAGTTATTTTAACTACATGATACAACCACGAGACCATCATTAAAGTACTGTCAAAAATTAGCATACTCAATCATTACCTTAAAATGAAACCAATCACCTGGGTCTATATCAACTTTGTTTTAAAAAATAATCAAATGACAGCAAGAAAAACTGGGTAAGCTATTTAACCAAAATAAAATCTGGATTTATCAGTCAAAATTCCAGGTGGCTTAGATTTAAAATAGAACTGATATAAAAGATCAATGCATCATGACATGAGAAAACGGTTACTGATTCTTTACGTGCTTCCAATTTGATTGCTTTGGCCTTCCAAACAAATAAATGGAAGTACCAGAAACCCATTAGTATGATTGATAATAAAGCCTCGCTCCTGAATGTGTACAATCTCTGTGCTTGGAGGATAACAAACAAACAAACAAACAAACATCAGTGTAAAGATCTGCTCTAGACTGCAATAAAGTAATACTTGAATTAATTATAAAATATAACATTTTGAAGAATTTTTGAATAATCAGATTGTCTTCACTTGAAGTCTCTACAGAAATTTATTTATTTTTTTTTTTTAATATTTTATTTATTTATCTGTCAGAGAGAGATATATAGAGAGAGTACAAACAGGCAGAGTGGCAGGCAGAGGCAGAGAGAGAAACATGCTCCCTGCCGAGCAAGGAGCCCGATGTGGGACTTGATCCCTGGACTCTGGGATCATGACCTGAGCCAAAGGCAGCAGCTTAACCAACTGAGCCACCCAGGTGTCCCCAGAAATTTATTTTTATGTCTTAAAAGCTAACAGTCTCTTTTAACCCAACATTTTTTAGTTCATGTTTTTTTGAAATTTTTAAAAATCCAAACCTAATAAGCTTCAGATTATTATCATTTATTGCTATTCAAAACACAGTGAGTACAGTGGGTATTTTTATATACAGAAAATAAGTATGGTTGATAGAAATATGTTTATTAATGTTATGAGAAAATGGAAATATATATAAGGCATATAGCTCTACACAGATAAATATATAAACACAAAGGTATAAAGATACACATTTTACATAACCTTTCATATATGGAATGTTTTAGCTTAGATTATATATCTCCCATCCCCCCAAATCAAAGTAGTTTAATAATTCAACAGTGCATTTTCTTCATATGAATACTATTGTTCTAGTCACATGTAATAAAATAAAACTGGAACAGTGAGGACAAACTGGCTGGTAATAATTCAATAATCTATTTAAAGAGAAAGTGTACTTTTCTAGAACTTAATACTGCTAAATCATTTGTGCTTCAATACCACATGCTTCATCAAAAGCACAATTTATATAATATAAAATAATGCTTACAAAAAAAATGGGTAAGAGTTTTCCCATTTTTGTTCAATCTATGTAACTTTAAAAAAGAAACACATGTATATACCTATGCAAATGAGGTTCCCTTATGTTTATATATTCTATTTACTCAATTGTAGCCAGCCACAAAATTCACATGCAGGGCTATCCCCCTTTGAACTAAATGAATTCTGTTATAATGGAGAGTGGAGACTTGAAAAAATTGCTTACAATTGCACATACAAGTGAAAAAGATAGCTAAGTCTAAATTAAGATGTTGGCTATGAGGTTTCCAATAGGACCTTGACATGACTGTTGACCTACTCATGACATGATCACACCAGTACGGATTTGGAATTCTATTAGTATTACCAGAGGGAAAAAAGTCAAGGAGTCATCAAGAAAACAAATCTATATCTTCTACTCCATCAGCCAATTACTGTTGTTAAAGTGGAATTAGATGGGTATTGACAATGCGGAGGGGATGAGGATTAAGCAGATGACTGACTATATCGCAAGCAGTGGGGATCATATTTAGTTTTTTTGCTCTGTTTTTGTTTTTGCTGCACAAAGTATTTTACAATTCTAAAACAGGAATGTGGACATATCTGCTGACGGATAACACACAATATTTTCACATTAGGTACTATTTTATACAAGTCTATACTCAACAGAAAAGAGTTCATAAAAATCTGTATCTGTTGATACATAAAGGACCCCTGGAGAGATTAAACGAGAGGTTTTAAAAAATCTGCTAAAATTTCAAAGCAGAAAATTCCCTGACTGCATTCTGAAAACTGTATCTTTTCTTATGATACAAGTCAAGTGAGTATAACACCACAACAGTTCTGCCGCACAAGGGGTTAGGATAGTGTGATATTTAAGAGCACGATCCTTTGACTTCAGAAAGGCCTAGTTTCAAGTCTGGGCTCTGCCATTTGCTTTAGTCTGTAACCTTGAGGGAATTACTTATTCTATGTCTTAATTTCCCAATCTGTAAACCTGAGATAGAATGCCCATGACATACAGTTACTGAGAGGATTAAATGTGTGCGCTTAGCATAGTATTCTGTTATTGTTGGCTTTTGCTATCATAAAATGTTAGTGCTATATTTCTACTGAAATCAGACAGTTATTTTGTCTACAGATAAAATTCAGTTTTGTTACATGATCATTTGGAATTCCTAATGTGCTAAGTGGTCAAAGTCAAGGAATCCATAAAAGTATCAGTTTTCACTGCCAAAGTATTATATAAAATCTGGTTTTCCTTTACACTACAACCCCCACTCTGTCTAGGGGGAAAAAAAAATTACAAAGCACTGAGCAGATGTGATTTAATGATGGGAGGATTACCAGCCTAAACTGCAAATAATACCACCATGACACACAAAAAATAGTTTTGGTGTATTAAATAGAAACATTTCCTCCACAGCTTCATTAGTCCACTAAATCCTGGTTAAAATTTCTGGCACCATTTTTTTTTTTTTTTTTGCCATTTTCTTCCCACTTCAAAGTTTTTACCCATTTACACACTATGTTTTACTGACTAAATAACACTATCACCCTACTCTTATCACACTATACACATATTTTGATATTATAGTATATTCATTAGAGCCTTTATCTTTTAAAGTGAACTTTAGGTGGAATATAAGAGATATGAGTATATTTATGCCAGTCTAAAATCCTCAAGGAAAATTATAATATGCTGAATATACCAATGAACTTGGAATAGTATTTAAGTAAACTTATAATCTAATGAAAAGGTCACTTGGTGCTACCGGTTTCTACCTTAATGTGTCAGTGAGCAATCCTTTTCTCCATTCTAGGATAACTGTTATTTTAGATTAGTCAAAATATATAGACAAAGTTTCCACTTATAATATCAAAAAGTAAATGCCTTATTCATATGCACACTTAGAAATTCTGGTGGATTTTGCTTCAAATTTTTAAATACTCATGAAATGTTTCTTATTTCCAAACCACTGAGGTAACTTTGTCTCATAGTCTGACTTTTTAAAAGGTATAAATTTTCCTAAGCTTAAAATTTATAAAAAAGTACATAAAGGAAAAGGACTTAGTTTTGTGATTCAACTAAACTTCAAACAGTAATATATTTTTCAACAATAGAAGAAAACCAAAAGTACACTGTTTTTAAAAAACAGTAGCAAAGAATGCCAAGAATGCAACAAGGAATGTCATGGTTTCCAGTGGCAATTAACTCTAGAGAATAAAAATCACTTAAAGTACTAAGAGGCAGGAAAGTGTGTTATTAAAATTTTAGTACTATTTTAAAAACAAAATTATAATCAAGAATAGAAAAAGCAGAGAGCTACCTAAACACAGACAAGGAAGAAACCTCAGCAAATCTAATAAATTTAACTCGCCCTGCCAGATCTTTTCAACTTATTGGAAAATTCGCTTGACTTAATATTGACACAGAGATGTGTAAATCAATACATTCAGAATGAAAGATATATTTTAATTTAAAAATGTTGAGACTGCAGCAGTAAATCTATGCACTTAGCACATAAAAATCATCAGGAGTTTGAATGCTGAGACATAGTAGTAGACCTACCCAACATCTAAAGGTGAATGCCAAACACTAAATTTTTACCATTAAAATTTCTACCTCTTCTGGCATATATAAGGCAATCTTTATAAAATTTACTGAAATATATTTATAAGAACCCAGATAAGCTGAATTTCATTGAGAATCCATCAAAGTCTGCAACCAGGGCACCACCTATCTGTTGTTTATAAAAAGCCCTATTTTTATGCACAACTAGCAAGCTACTGCAATCTTTCCAAGTGAAATAAGAGAAAGAAGAGAAATGAAGGTGCCTCTTAATCTCACTGATTGTCTACGAAGTGAAAGCTTTAACGGTGTTATCCAATATGGCAGCCATCAGCTATCTGTGTCTATTAAATTAAGATATGTTGAAAGTATATGACATACAACAGACTTCAAGTACAAAATATCTCATTATCATTTTTGCTAAAATAATCTTCCTTTTGCATACAAACATTTTCAAGGTACAAAACCAGAAATAATGTTTCACTGAGGAATGTAATACATAAGAAAGGGAGACTTCCACAGACACGTACAAGAATATAGTTTAAATTTCTTTAGCTTCTTAAATAAATGAATATGCACAAGTTTAATTTGCTAAATCACAACATACAGCTAAACGATCTTGCATTTAAATAAATCGGGAATATCCCCACACTATCTCCCACATACTGCCTATTAGATATTATTAAAAGATGAAAAACTAATACTCATAGCTCTGATCACTAGTCATTAACTTTTCAACTTACAAATTTGAGAGAAATGTTACACTTCTAAAACAAATCTGCATCAAATAAAAAAGGGTTAGGAAGTGCATATATTTACTAAGTGCGTATATTCCCAAGTATATATGATCATACCCAACTTTTCCCAATTATACAAGATCACAGCAGAGATCTGCTTCTCACATTCTCCCCATAACTTCTCTTTGTAATTACTGTGTAACTTTGCCTTCAGCAATCTCTCCCCTTGAACTCTCGCCATCCTTCTCCTTTAAAGTCTTTCTCTTCCCCCACCAACCCTCTCAAGCTTTGCTACTTAAGAGGGGTCCTCCAACCACCACACCAGTTCCCCAGGAGTTTGTCAGAAATAGGGAGTTGAGGGAAATTGGAAGGGGAGGTGAACCATGAGAGACTATGGACTCTGAAAAATAATCTGAGGGTTTTGAAGGGGCGGGGGGTGGGAGGTTGGGAGAACCAGGTGGTGGGTATTATGGAGGGCATGTATTGCATGGAGCACTGGGTGTGGTATAAAAACAATGAATACTGTTACGCTGAAAAGAAATAAAAAATTTAAAAAAATAATAAAGTAAGTTTTTTTTAATAAAATAAGTTTTGAAGATTAAAAAAAAAAAAAAAAGAAAGAAATGCAAAACCGCAAGCCCCACCAAGACTTCCAGAATCAAAATTTACATTTTAACATTTTACATTTTAACAAGACCCACCTCCACCATCAAAATTTACATTTTAACATTTTACATTTTAACAAGACCCACCTCCACCATCTTCCAAGATTTGGAATTCTGGAGGCTGAATTTAAAATCGCTGCTCTAGGCTTGCAGGAATGGATTTGTGCCCTCCCCATCCATTTCTCTCGTCCTTACCTTTTACTGGGCTTTACGGGTCTGCAGGTTAAACAAGGTTAGAGACCCTCTTAGAAAAAAACCCTGTTTTAAAACTTCCGCCTCACCGATAAGCAAACTAGACATTAGTATTAGTATCTAAAAGGCCCTCAGTAAATGACTGACAAGGTGTACGGCAACGGCCAGAGCAGAAACTGAGGGTAGAGAAGTTACGGACTTGTATGAGTTCATGTAGTTAACCAGCTGCAGGGCTAAAACAGCAAATCTTCTCCCGCTTACTCCTAAATTCTAAGCTCCTCCAATACCTGATGCCACTCGTGAGACAGGGCCCCAGTGTCAGAGCTTTCGGCTCCCCTCGTTTCTCACTGGGCCGCGTGGGAGGCTCTGTCTCTCGTGACTAGAGGTCCGTGCCCTCATGTGCGCACACGTGTGTATCCAGCTCTGGAACGCTTCTCAGAGGAACAGTTTTAACTGTTAAAAGCGTAGTATTTTTTCAGTTGAAGGTCAAATTGCCTTTTCTACCTTCTTTGGTCATTTTCACTTCTGTCAGAAAAGAGCTGAGGTACTTGAGAAGTGGGGATCAGGAAGTAAAGGTCAAGGTCATGTGAGGTAAATGTAAAACAAAGGCACAAAGGGCCTTAATCAGGCTGGGCAATATGACTGGAGTTGGCCACTGTTCATCATTTTCCCCTACTTCTTTCCTTTTATATTCCGACCCCTTTTTGTTACCCGTTTCCTGTTCCGTTTACCCACTGCTTTTTCTGACTGCCACAGGAGAGACAAAGTTGAAATTTACTGGTATAATGCTTGGAATTACAAAAATTATTACAAATAATAACTTACAAGTCTGTAGTATTTTAACTTTTGTACAAAGTATTTTTATAAAGTAGTAAAGATTTTCATAAAGCTCTCAGAACACCAAAATATCAAAATGAATGACAGTGAGTTTAAAGATTGGTTCCATATAAGAGCATGGTAAGTTTACACATTTTCTCTTTTAATAACATATTATGAAAAACTGTCAGAGGAGGAAAATTAATCTAGGCAATAAATGCCAAAAAATGAAGAGCAGAAAAGGCAACACCACAATTTTACTTTTAAAAAGGCAAAATACTTAGGATTAAAGTTGGTAAGAAAAAAAAATGTTGTAAAGCTCAAAAATAAATGCTTAATGTCAAAACATTGTGAATCTAAAGACAAGGGATTAAGTCATGTGTTACCAAAGACCAGAAGAAGGTAGCAGATATGTAGGCAATTTACAGTATAACCAGCCAGCAAGTCAGAGAACAGATAACTAATGACTTATAAATATAACCGATGGTTACTTAGTCAACATCTTATTCTCAACTGATATTTGAGTATAAAATGTACTTAACTGTGACTAATAGGAGCACCTGACATTGCAGACTTTAAACCACAACAGAAATAAAAGTACAGAAATACACTATTCTTTGAAAGATACCAAATATGGCTGAGCATGTAAGAAAGACATTAAAAATTAGAATTTCTAGAGTCTATCAATTTCTTTTGGGTAAAATCCAGTAAAATATGAGTAAAGACTATTTGCATCTCTTAAGTGACTAATTCAAGCATTAGATTACTCCCATTTAATAGCATAGATGAATTAAACAGCAGACTAGGCACAGATAAAAAGATACTTAACTGGACGCCAAAGGTGAAGAAATTACCTACAATGTGGCACAGAAAGACAATGAAATGGAAACCAGGAGAAAAGGGTTAAAAGACATTGAGAATAAAATGAGAAAGTGCAACATTTGTCTGGAATCCTTGAAAGACAGAAGACTCATAATAAGCAAGAGAGAGTATTTAGGTAAGGGACAATTTTTTTTTTTTTTTTAAGACCTGGTTAAAGACAGCAATTACCAAAGGAAAGACAACAAAAAACCATCTTAAACAAATTCACATTCATACGTCATACTGTGAAACTGCAAAGTATCAAAAACAAACAAACAAACAAAAAAACAGACAGAGGGAGGAAAAAGCTACATTATATGCCATTATCTGAAAACAGATTTCTCAATGGCACCAATGAATGCCAGAAGACAGTAACAGAGCATCCACCAAGTGTAACGAAAAACTGTTTAATCCAGAATTACCTCTATAGAAAACTACTTTTTATAATAAGCACGAAAGGAATCCAGTTTCAGATTACAAAGAAAAAATTTATCAGTTTTAGAACTTCACTAAAATGCCTTCTAAGAACATATTCAAAGATCCCACAAAGAAAATATGAAATGTTATGGGGTGCCTGGGTGGCTCAGTGGGTTAAAGCCTCTGCCTTCGGCTCAGGTCATGATCCCAGTATCCTGGGATCCAGCCGCATGGGGCTCTCTGCTCAGCGGGGAGCCTGCTTCCTTCTCTCTCTCTGCCTGCCTCTGCCTACTTGTGATCTCTGTCTGTCAAATAAATAAATAAAATCTTTAAAAAAAAAAAAAAAGAAAATATGAAATGTTAGATAAAATAGGAAGAATCTGGTAAATCTTGTAGATTTAAGTAAACACTGTACATTAATACCAATGTCTAATTCATAAATTGATAAAACTGAAAGATTAGAAAGCAACAGAATGTTTAAGTTTGAAGGAGGATCAAAATGAGTGTTCTAGGGGCGCCTGGGTGGCTCAGTGGGTTAAAGCCTCTGCCTTCGGCTCCGGTCACGATCCCAGAGTTCTGGGATCGAGCCCCACATCGGGCTCTCTGCTCGGCAGGGAGCCTGCTTCCTCCTCTCTCTCTGCCTGCCTCTCTGCCTACTTGCCATCTCTATCTGTCAAATAAATAAATAGTCTTTAAAAAAAAAAAAAGTGTTCTAAGGTCCCTCTACTGATTTGTCAGAAGTTTGACATTATTATCCATGTTCCTAAATTTAACACACCGAGGTACTCAATCCTTGTTAAACTAGCCATGCATTTTTACAATTCTTTATCTTCAGTTATGCTGAATTTAAGCACTAGAGTTAGTTAGAATCAGATGGCCTGTTTGTTCACAAAAGTATTACCTATAAACAAATCTATTAATCTTCACAAGAATCCAGGTCAATGCATTCAAAATTCTCACTAATGTATTGAGTTCAAGCACTGTTCTAGACATTGAGGAGAATGGTGAACAAGAGAGACAAGAGTCCTTGACCCTGGAAGCTGACATTCTAATAGATGGAGACACCAGACTAGGGGAAAAAAAAAAAAAAGATAATTTCAGATTATGGTGAATGCTATAAAGAAAAGACAAGTCATATGATGGGAAGTAATTAAAAGATGGGGGAGATAAGCGATCCAAGTAATTTTGCCTAAGACCGTGTAACAGTAGTGGCAACTCATACTGAGTCCCTTCTAATTCCAATTGCCTGGTCTTTCTACTATATACTACTACCCTTCCTATTCCTTATGGGAAGACCTCCTCACTCAAAGGTACAGCTCAAATATTCTTTTTGTATTGCCCTTTAGTAGAAGTGATCAGTCTACTTATTCTGTTCTCATTAGTGCAACTGGCTTATATCTATGTTATAACATTCACAACTTTTCTTAGCAGAGCATTAGTCTATATATATCCTAATAATTGTAGACTCCTTAAGATTAGAGATGTGTATTATTTGTGACTTTGGGCTTCCAGACCTTACAAAGTACCTGGTACATTGTAAATCTCAATACTTTCTTATTCTTCAACTCGATGATGATTTTCATTTAAAATGTGATCAACATGGGTACTACTTATATAAACTAAATCGTCAATTAAAGGTTTGGACATGCTTTAGAAGAGATAAGAATAAATAATGGAGTATCAAGTCAAGTCATAACCTGTTGGAGATGACCACAAAAGAGCTGAAATTTTTTGGGTGGTGGGGGCGGAAGGGTGATTCTTAAATGTTGAAAGGAAAGGCAGAGATCAGGATTAGGAGAAGGGACATGGCCACAGGTCATGTGTCAGAACTATCGTGCTAAGATTTTCAAACTATCCATGCTGTTCCCCAAGGTGGAGGTGGTGGGACTGAGCTATGATGCTCACCCACGGCTAAGAACTGCTACCTGAGGGAACCATCATAGTGAGGTAATGTGTTATTATCTCTCAGGTATATGGGAATGGAAAAAAAAAAAAAAGTACCTAGAACTACTGGGCCAGAGAGCACATGGCACAACATGAAAAGACCTTGTTGCCTTCTGCAGAGAGGTAAGAATTGAAAGCTCTTAGAACAAAAGAAAAAAGTACGACAGAAGTGCTCTGACCAAGAATAAAAACAAACACCAAACAAACATGAGAATGCCAATATCCAAGGTAGAGGAAAAAGAGGAGCTAGGAAAACAGGCCAGGGGCAGAGAAGTAGTTGCAGAGGTAGGAGAAAACAGAGATGGTACCGTAATGAGAAAGCAAGATGGGAGTTCTAACAGGAAGAAGCTAAAATGACAAATGCCAAAGAGGAGCTGAGAGAAAGTTGAGAAAGGCTTGGAAGAATCATTAACCAGTTCAGTGGTGACCTAGGAAGAGGATAGGAGTCTTAAACAGATTTGAAGAGGATGGAAAAGAAAGTCAATGAAGAAGAGACACAGTCTCTGCTTAACTTAAGAGTCTTCTCAGCCACACAACCAGACACTCAATTGCAAAGGACAACTTAGAGCAGTGACTTAATTCTGATACCTGAACACTGTTGGGTCCAATGACAGGGCCTCAGAAAATAACCAAGACTACTGATCTACCTACTGGGAAGCTATTTCAGTGGGAAGGAATTTTTTTATTTTTTTTTAGCATACAGTTATGTTTTTAAACATTATTATTATAACCATAGGGATGATCTCATCATTAAAAAGCCTAAAGGTTGTTTTTCTTCTTCTGTAAAGAAGCATTTAACCTATTAAAATTGACTGAATCTTAAGACATTATCCAATATGTGACATTTGCCAAAAAAAAAAAAAAAATCCCAACCAAATAAATTAAATGCCCTTTAAAATGAACTAAGAGGAAAAATAAAATAAAACTTAGCAAATCTTGAACTCAGAAATACCTCGTATGTAGTTCTTTCTCTCAGTACCACCAGCATTCATACAGAGTGCTGCATGTATCAACTGAAATAGACTTTAACTTCCTAAAATAATGGACTGTAAGACAGGTCACAGTCACAAACTCATGTCAGCGGCCATCAGAAGAGGAAACCTACCCCCTCAGAGGAGGTAATTTGATGGAGAGAACAAGCTAAACAAATACTCCGCTATGAACACGTAAAACCAATAGTAGATATTCTAAACACAACTGAAACCTATGTAACAAGGATGGGACTAGTCACGGGGATGCAGAGCCATTTATTTACAGGAGTCGACTGAAAACAACTTAAAAGGGTATTTTTAAGACTTTTCTGATGAAGGTGGAAAACTTAAGTGATTATGAACAGAGCAACATACCAGGAAGAAGTAAGAAGAAAGTCTTCCAGGTGGGACCGATTTCAAAATCTAAGAAGCAAAAGTTGTTTGGTTCTGCTTGGTGCTATTATATGTTTTTGTTTTTGTTTTTTCTTATGTATGAAAGAATGTGAAGCCACAAGTCATGTCATTAAAAATCTTCCCGAGGGCCTGACTGGCTTCATTAAGTTGGACAATCTCCAGGTGGGCAAGGCCACCCTCTCCTGCCTCTTCTGTTTATCCGGTGCGACTCCCTGTCTACAAATCCCACTCTCGAAGGCCTGCCTGCCTGCGGCTGCCAGCAAACACCACACTACTTCATGCCATGCCTCCTCATTCATGCTTTTTCTTTTGTCTGGAGCGTCTGCCCCACTCTCTCCATGTGGACAACACCGACAACCACTTCTGGAAGATGGATCTCAGGTCCCAGTCCTTGGGGGGGTCACTCCCAGAGTTCCATGAGATCCACTTACCCATTTCTACCCGACAGCTCAGCTTCATCTTTTAGTCCACAGTTAACACCATTTCCTTGCTGTTCTGAAGCTGGGTGAGGTGCCCCTTCCTTTTTTTGTGTTCAGTTACAACCTCTTTCCTAAAACTCGGCCCATTATGTTGTAATTCCCTGTATCTATTTCTGTAATTAGAGTGTAAGCTCTTCGAAGGGCAAGAACAAAACTTACCCAGCTTTCTAGATTTTATACTTAGCAAAAGGTTGACATACAGGTGCTACCTACTAAAATGTAAGCTCACAAAGATAGGGATTTTTGGCTGCTGGTGTTATCACCAAATATAGAGAATGATGCCTGGCACACGCTACTTAATGTTTAAATAAATACTTCCTAAACAGAAATGAACTGAATGATTGAAAGACACCCAGTTGTTCTACATGCTCTAAATGTCCCCAAACTTAAAAATATAACATGTGCATAACACTGTAAACCAAGGGGTTTAAAATTTGTGTATAGCTGGAGAGTTCTGTATTTATGAACAGGAAGACTATTTAGGCAAGTGAAAAACCTAGAGCAGAATCAATTAATTACTTTATAAGTAAGCAAACACTCTAAAAGAGAGTCTAAGAAAATATGGAAATAACCTCAAGGGAAATTTTTTTCAAATGAATTCGTGCCAAGACAACTTTGTAGGCAATGGTTTTTATGTCTCAATTACTCCTCATAGAAGCCGCATCCCTTCTCTACTAGACATTCTAGGGAAGTTAAATAAGGTCAAAAGATTTTACTTCTCTTTCTTGATGTAAGCATTGTACCACTCAAATTAACAAAGCTTTCATTTACTTGTATTCAATTAATCTAGTAACAGTCAAGTTTCTATTAATGAGTCTGTACTACAGCTAAGCTTATGTCTTAGTTTCGTAGAATCACACAATGGTTTAGGTCATCATACTAGGATATAATTTCCCTTTTATCAAGGTCATTTGGCACCACCTTTTCATCCCGTAACTGCAGAGATGATCATTTCATTGGTAAATATGAGAAAAATACAAAGAGTACAGACACATTAGAGTCCCCGGGCCCTTGGCTTTTATTTTAGCATTGAACTAAGCCTGTACTACCTCCTTTGAAAGACACAAGAATTCATTGTACCTAAATCTAAGTTTTACAAGTGGCTTCTAACACATTGGATAAGATACATTTAACTCTCTAAAGATGAGAAAATAAACAGCCATATTTCTCGGATCCCAGGGAAAAGAATTATTAAATCTCAAGCACCAGGCTTTTCTTCAGCTAACTGTCAAGGATCAGAGGGAATAGCAATTGAATGGAAAAGGCACTAGACTTACACACCTCTCTTCAGTTTGCCAGAGCCCACCAATACAGAGGACAGAGAAAATAACATTCTTACAGAAAAATGCCTCAATTCTCTATAAACTGTAACAGTGCTTCTGTGATCAATACTAGTTGAGAAAGATTAAGGCAAAACTGTGCACAGCACATACCCAGGAAGTTTTCACTAGAGTACCAAAAGAGAAACCATGGTCCATGCAATTTGGTCTTTATACCTCTTGCTTACTGGTCAGAAAAAGTGATTAAAATACAAGTATCTCATTTCCCACATTATAAATTTAAACTTCACTTACCCACTCCACTCAAGTCATCTACTCGCCCACTGACCTTCCCAAGGTTCACGAGGCACCTGCAACATGCAAGGGTTTGTGGGAATGCGATATTGCTTTACTCAGATGTGGAAATTGATGGACACAATGGGACAGCAGTATTTGGCCAGTAAACAGGGTTATATTTTTTGTCTTTCTTTTTCTTTCTCTCTCTCTCTCTTTCTCTTTTGGCTATCAGAGTATCTTCAAATGTTTTGAATTTGAATACCTTAAGCTAGGAATGCCCATTCTAGCATGCAGTGAGATCCTGAACACAAAGCTACTTTTGTATATATGTGTATATGTATCTGTGTATTATCTGCCTGGCCCCTGAAGGCATCTGGGCTTTGGACTCCTGAAATGAGTGAGTAATAACAGTTCCTTTACAGTTCACAAAGTCCTATTACATACCTTATTTCATCTTATCTTTTATTATCCCTATTTTAGGGATGAGGAAACTAAAGCTCAAAAAGTGATTTCTCCAAGGTTACACAGCCAGTAAATCATGGATCTCAGAGAACTTATTCTGATTTCCAGTTCCATGGTTTTTGCTTGCACTCTACCAGAAGGGGCTAACACATGATTGTGTGAGTCATGAGGGGATGGAGTGAGGCCTCTGAATGACAGGAGAGAAGCCTTCTGGTAGAGAGGTTTCCAGATAAGGTTTTAACTAAAATGTATTTTGATGAATGGGCAAGATTTCCACAGACCGACATGAAGTGTGATGTCACAAATAGTAAAAATAGTTGGAACAAAGTGACAAAAGCTGGAAAGTGTAAGGTACATTCAGGATGTATTAACCAGAGATAATCAGGACACAGAGATGGAAAGATGAGCAGAAGCCCTAATGGCAAAGACCTAGACAGGAGAAAGGAGTTTACATGCTATTTGAGAAACCAAGGGGAGGCACTGAGAGATTTCAAGTTAGAAATCAAATGGGTCAGATGATCACATTAGGATTTAAGGAGAGTTGAGGACAGGGTGGAAGAAAGTGGAGAATGAAAGGCTAAATAAGAGTTTGGCTGAGTCAGTGGCCAAAAGAGTGAACTAGAGGATTGGGGAAAAATATATAGATTACTCACTGATCTCCTTCAAAACATTTATTTTGCTTGGAAACAGTAAAAATATACATGGCAATTCCTCAAACTATGGCTGAAAACATTAAGAAAATTTCAGCCTCCAGGACGGATTAACATTCAACTGGAGAGAGTACAGAAAGGCAGGTGGGGGTATGGAAAAGTCTATGGGACCAGGAATCAGCAGGTTGGCCCTGGCTCTGTCTCTTCCTAGTTATGTCACTTACTTATCTTCCCAAAGCCTTAACTTCCCAAAAGGTGGGTAGAACAAAGCTGTCGTCCTTCACAAAACTACCACGCAAAGGTGAAAAATGGCTGTTGCTAAAGTCTTCATAACTGACAGTAACACAGCAAAATCCTAACACTTAAGCAATAAATTGACACTGTATCATTAGCCAATGATTATAAAACCGCCAGAGGAATAACACTCCAATATGTTACTGGTGTTTTAAAAAGAAAGGCAGAGCATACTGGTTTATCATTTATTATTTCAAAGAGCATGATATGATTTACTTTCATATTTAGTGTGATGGGAAAATCAGATTAGGAAGTACATGTAAGTCAGAGATTACTTTTAAAGTTTTTATAGCTAGCTAAATTTATGAAAACTTGGCATTTGTTAATACAGAAATTAATTTAAGTCCAAATGAATATTATACTTTGTATTAAAGAAGCCATATATCAAAAACGTTATTAGGTTCACAGCTTAAAAAAAAAAAAGCAGCACTATTTTTAGATAAATAAGTAAAAACTGTAATTCATGTCTCATCTTTGCCTTAGAAAACATGTGTTTTCTTCACCATGTACTTAGCCCAAACAATGAATTCTATTTTGGCTATTCTGGCCACAAAAATCACCTTTTTAACTGCTAAATTAATCATATGGCATCTTATCTTTTAGCAGTGATACAAATTTGTTAAGGAGTTGCAGGTTTAATTCAAATTAATGTCACTTTCATTTCTAATAGTATCCATTCCAAAAATCTATTTCAGAATTTTGATAGAATATAAAAAGTATAGACTTAACAGCAAACCTCAGAACACGTTAATTGCAAACATATTTTTATGTAATTTGTGGGCAAGTCAACTGATTCTTACTTTGTCTGTGGAGGTGGAGATAGAAAAAAAAAAAAGGGTACCACTCTGAACTTTACTGTGGAATATGTATAGGAAAGTATAAAATTAAAATGACATGAGTCGGTGTTCACCATACAGTACCTGAAGGATTTAAGTCTCATGGTAATCGAACAGTATAAAGAATAAGAGATACTCACGTATCATGTATGAAATTAAAAACATCACAATGGTTACATTCTTAAACACAGTGTATGTGAAAAACCAATGTGACTACACATTCAGTATACATTAAAAGAGAATAATCTGAAATGTATAACAGAGATTCAAAAGTGTATCTGAAGAGTAGTAAGAGGAAGACCTCTCTGTGGGAAATAGGCTGAACATAGCTGGTTATCTGTGCTTCCTTTCAATGACATTTTTGGGTTACTGCAATCAAAAGAAAATAATAGCAGACAACCAATATGATCAATATCTGATTCTAATTCAAATGGGCATTTCCTCTTTTTTGTACTAAATACTTACATGAAATGATGACACAACCCCCTGTGTTTCTTTCTCCTCTTTTTGATTCCAAAATGGATCTATGGCAACAATCACCAGCCTCCTAAGTGCTTGTTTTATGAATCTGGCCCTTACTCAAGAAGTTACACTGAAAAGTCTTTTAATCTCCTTCTGAAAAGAATTTACTGGATTGCATTTAAGTTCAAGTTCAAGGGTATTAAAATGTACAAAGGAGAGTGAAAAAGGTGCTAGGTTATAGATTTTAACTTCTTAACTAGAAAACTGACTCAAAATAGATTTTCTAATTTACAATGAATCAAAAGAGAAAACATTAGACCATAGCAAAAGTGGCACAAATGTATCAAAAACCAAATGAATAAACATTTGAGAAGATTTATTATTAGAAATTGCAATAAATTTTGGAAAGATGAATTGATTTTAGCTAAAAGGTATAACTGACAATTTATTGGGCGGGAAGATGCATTATTTTCCAATTGTTATCCATCTACAGTAAAACTGATTTGTGTCCTATTGTATTTTATGGAAAAGGAGAGTGCAACTTTCAGTGATTTAGATTAAATGTATTAATCATAACCAGGCACTGTGAACTATATATCTACTATTAAAGAAGATTTTTGACATTTAATTCTGTAGCAATATTTTGGCTCTGTACCACTCTTCCTAAATCCAATTCCTGCTACAGTTGGCAGATTTCTCCCTTTTAATTTTATGAGGCTTAAAGTAGCATTTAACCACCCATGCGGTAAATAATGCGGGATTAGAAATATTTAGTGTTTTGTTTCCCTTTCAAGAGTGGTAATCCATCAAATCCAAAAATGTTCTCTAAAATTTTTCTATATTTTTGGCAATCTCTAATATATGATATCATAAAAACTATAAAATTAAATAAAATGCATTACATAGCCAGAATAGATCTGCTTTTCTAAAGAATTGCCTTAACCTGAAAGAACAGGTAGAAACCTCTTTGAACCAGAAACGTGGAATCCTCATTGAAACACAAAACAAAATAAAATAAAAAATATGGATCAAAACCAGGATAACTAGATTAGAATCTTTTAATTTTATTCCCTCAGGTAACAAATCTTAATGAGGGTGTGCAAATAACTTTGAAATAGCTTAACCATTTAATATCTTTCTAAAACAAACACTCTTGCAAGACAAGGTATTAGAGTTATATAGGAAAACAATGATTGAACACGTAAGGTGTGCTGGATATTCGGCTAAGCGCTCATAAAAGTGAAAATAAATTTT
Source organism: Lontra canadensis (assembly GCF_010015895.1). NCBI lineage: Eukaryota > Metazoa > Chordata > Mammalia > Carnivora > Mustelidae > Lontra > Lontra canadensis. The sequence continues at coordinate 9,886,754 of NW_022631040.1, forward strand.
AAGCTCAGTACATCTATCACATGATGCACATGTACAAATAAATTTAACAATTTTTTAAAACAAGTGAGGTGGCAAGACAAAAATGAACTGATTAACCTATGGAAGTTAATATTCTAACTCGAATTTTTAATAATTCCAAAATATTTTTATATTTAACATGAGCTTAAAAATAATTAAAAACTTCAATTAAAAGGTATAGTCTGTTATTAAGTCAAAATAACCACCAGAAGTAAAACTGACTTTAAACAAAATCAAATTCCAATTTAAAAATTTTAATTCATGTAATGTTAATTCTGGTTATTAGTGAATCCAAATTATTACAATAATAACATTATAACTGCATGCGGTACTTTGAGATCTATCAAAGTAATAAAGTAACCTGTCACACGAGTAATTATCTATATTTAATCTATATATAAAACAAATGGCCCAGAAATGAGTAAAGTCTGTAACTCACTCAAGACACGTTGATGCCATATATCCATGGTGAGAACATCTAATTTCTTCATACATATTCATATCTTAATTCACTTTTAACAAAGTTTATGATTATGACTGTTGTGGAAACAGTGTATGCCCTTCTAGTGTCTCCATGAAATCAAGGATTACCGACCAGCAATAAGATAATCTAAAAAGAAAATATGTATGTGCGTGTTTGTGAAAAAGCCCCTTCTCATATATAAAGTGTCTGCTTTGCCCTCCCTGCCCTTCACAGCGCTAAACTGTAGAGCTGGGAGTTATATGTTGGGAAAAATAGGAGGAGAGAACTCCTCTAGTCAGCTAGTCAGCTAGCACCTCAAGGGGCATTCCAACAGAAATAAAGGCATTTCAATTACAAACATAAGATGCAATATACACAATAACATGTCAGCAAATGTGTTAGCACGATATGCAATACATGCAGTGATTTGTTGAGGAAACAAGATGACTCTAAGATTTTGTTTAATCAAGAAGAATTAGATTAATTGGTATTTCCTATGAACAGTCAACACCAAAGGCTGGGGATGTACTATTATTTTATAAAGCCATCCAAGGAAGTAGGTTAGGGAAAAGTCATGATATTAATAAATATCAAAAAGGCTAATACCAAACTTGCAGCATGAATCAAATTATTTATTTCAATACAATCAGCAACAATTTAAAGGTGTGAATTAAGAATTTTGATGACAAAAATTCTTGACTCCTTCCTCGAAATGAGGATCCAATCAAATTTTGAAGAGGACAAGTTTTACAACTTGACAAGAAATTTAAGTTTTAAGCCCTGTGGGTATTTTCAAGACATATCACTGTAGCTTCAGTGAACAATACAGAAGAGAGTACAAACTTCTGAAAATTTTTGTTTGTAAAAGGGTTGGAATTGAGACCTAGCTCTGATCCTTCTTCAGGAAGCTAATGCTTTGAAAATCTGTGAATCCATAAAATGGGAATTAGCAAAGTACTTATATTACAGGATGGATGGAGACTGTTACAAAATATCAAATGCTATTTAAATATTTATTGCCACACTAACCTTTCTAGAAAGGAAGAAAACCCCACCGACAGGTAACAGAAAATTTACCTTCTAATAGATTAGAGAAAGAAAAGTTTTAAATGTCAGAAAAGACCTAGTAAGTTAAATCAACAGGCTAAATCAAAGGACAGAAGAGAAAACACATCAGTTAGAAGTGAAGAGTTGACAGGAGGAATGGACAGCATATTTACGTGATGGAAACTATTATACTGAAAAATAAAACAGAGATCCAATTCAACACAGTCAACTTAATCAAGCAAACTCAAGACTGACCTGCCCAATATATTCATGAAATTGACCAATTAGGCCCAGACATTTTTTGAGAAACTAAAATTTAAGTGTAAATATGTTTTTTACTCTTGAAGGAGAGGTTGTATAGCTTGGGGATCCATGGGGATCTGGCCATGAGGCCAGAGTTCATATTCTGACACTACCAATTACTAGCTGTGGCCTTAAACAAGTCATTTAAGCCATTTGTCCCTGTTTCCTGGTTTAGAAGATAGAATAATATTTACCCCAGTAGCCTTTTTATGAACATTAAATGAATTAAAATACATAAAGAGATTAAAACAACACCTGGCAAATAAGAAGAACTCAGTAAATGTTAGGCAACATAACTAATAGTAATAAAATATTTCGGTCCTTTAATATTAGTTACGTAAAAGCTGATCTGAAAAATAAATTATTTATTAATACATTACAATGAAATATTATGTAGCCAAATGAATGAAAAATAAGTATAATTTACAATCGCTCTGACTTTAAGATTTATTTTATTTTAGAGAAAGAGAAAGAGAGGGAGAGTGGGGGTGGTAGGGAGAGGGAGGAGGAGGGAGAGAATTTCAAGCAGACTCCTCACTGAGTGTGGAGCCCAATGTGGGGCTTGAGCCCGGAACCCTGAAATCATGACATGAGCTGAAACCAAGCGTTGGATGCTTAACCCACTGAGCCACCCAGGCATCCTTCTGACATGTTTTTAAAGTGTAAACACTGAGGTGCAGAGGAACAGATGCTATCTTTGCACAGATGGGCATGGGAGACACTCGGTACTTTTTTGTTGTGTTTGACTTTTAAAACCTGTGCATCTATTACTTTTTTTTTTTATAACAATGAAAATTACAAGAGAAGGACACTAGGTTAGACTTGCCAATACACATAACCCACTGATCAAACATGGATTTCAGCTCCTCCCAAAGCCCTACTAACATGACTTAGAAAGAAGAGTAAAAAGGCAAAATTCCACGCTCTAGGACAAAGAGAATAGGAAAGAAGGTATCACCAAATAAGGTACTTCAACAAAATTACACATGAAAATCAAAGCTGGCCATTCATCCTTCTTTAGTGTCAGATGGGTGGGGATAGAGTAGCAACAAAAAGCAAGCTGACTAAAGCAGCAGACTTCAGAAAGGTTCAGAAATTGGAGGAGCCAGATACCTTCGAAACAGGGAGTCTATTAAAAAAAAAAAGTTGATCCCCTGATCCCAATCCTTAGCCATGATCTTAACATGTTACTACTGCTACCCTACAGCACAAAAGAAGCTCAAAATTTATGATGTAAATATGCTAAACTATAATAAACACTGGGTATTCATATATGCAACTGACTTCTACCTCTGAAACTAATAATATACTCTGTTAATTGAATTTAAAAAGAAAACTAAAAAAGGAAGAAAACTAAAAAAATAGATAAATAAAAATAAAAATGTTATACTAGAAAGAGGCCATAGTGGATGGGTAACATAATAAACCTTTACTAGGTCAGGGGAATTCAGTGAAAGTCAGCATACTGAGTGCTCCCTGTCTTCTGCTTTGCAATTAGAACGTTGCCAGTGGACTCAACGCTGTCCACCCGCCACCTCTGAAGCAGGAGATTACTTATTAGGAGATTATTTCCAAGGGAAATCCCTACTCAATAGCAACATCTAAGGATTCTCCAACCAAAAGGTACACAAGCCCTGGATCTGCACACCAGGCATCAATGCAGCTTTCTTCTTGTGCTTTGTCACATGAAATCCCATCCTCCATCACATCATGGAATACATACATAAAAGGACAAATTAAAAACCATGAAGAATTTAGACACTACTCTTGGTAGGAAAGGATGTTACTTAAGGTTGAACTGGCTTCATAACCAGCGGTGGAAAACTCCCGAAAAAACAGAGGGTGATAACCAGTAATCTCAAAATTATTCTCAAAATTATTCTCAAAATTATTCAGCACATCCTATGGGCCTGAGCTGGATTCCTGCCATGGGGGTGCTCTATGTACTTGTAGATATAATGCAAACACAAGCAGAATAAAGAATAAAAACAGAGACAGGAGGGGTAATGCCATTTCAGAAGATGGAATGATCTCTTAAATATGACGAGCTGGAGAAGGTTTTGAAGAAAAGGTAGAATCTCAACTCTTCCTTGAAGGGTATGAATTTAACAGTAAGGAGAGAGATGTACTGTTGTGAGTAAAGCTATAGTATGAATGAATGTGGCTGAATAGGAGAAAGCTGAAGGAGGCATGGGCGTGTTGAGAACATAAGATCATCTGGAAAGGAGTAAACTGTTATAGTTCCCACGTGAGCAGTGAAGGTAGAAAGGAACAAACCTAGATTTTATGGTTAAGGCAGTTAAAACTGTTTTTTGGTTTGGGCATAACCACCTTTAAAAACAAACAAACAACAACAACAAAAAACAAACGTTTACTTGGAGTTACATGTGATACAGCTCAGAGGAAGGAAAACTAGAGGACAGACCAGGGACAGACCTAATGTGTTATCAAATGGAATGTTATGAGTAACCACCCTAAAGCACTGAAACAAATGGGCTAACAGGACAGATAAATAAGATTCCAACATGGCTAGATGTGGGAAGAGTGAAGGGTTAAAGAGAACACATAGACTAAAATTTAAATTAAAGAATGAACAACCACTTGGGTTTTGCTTCTCTTAACCAATGTTAGGTCTCCCCTCTCTTGTCTTTCCCAGTTAATTTTTATTAAGCAAACAGTAAGTTACTGAGGATAAAGGTGTATCTTACTTATTTTTGTATTCCTTGCCTTTCCCACAACAAAGACATCATGAGCTTTCATGACGTGTGTACAAATGAACCAAGTTATCTGTGGCTGAAAACACACAGGCAAGACACCGAGTTTCTGAGTTGGATGTAACAGATACGTATTTATTCACCCAACAAATGATGTAAGACACTCTTATAAAGTGTTTCTGTGGATCAAAAAATTAGAAGAGTCTATAAAAAACACATGTAAATGAAATGGAATGGGAGGAAGGCTAAGTAATTAACTGTTTACTTTTTAAAGACTGTAGATTCTAAAGAAGTACTTCTCAATACAAATCTGGAAGACCTCAAAAAGACCAAGTGCTTGCTATTAAATATTACTACAATTACGTTGCAACCTAAAGATAAATGCACCTGCAACGCTATCATGGTGAACTGTCTACAGCCAATGATCAAGATTTCAGTATGACGTTCTAAGAGGAAGATGCTGTATTGGGGATGGCTCAAGTCATCGCTTCTTTTGCATCCAAACAGATCATGAAACTTCTACTTTATTCCCTCAGGAAGCACTCGCCGTTGTTTTAGACAACTGTCATTTAATAACAGAAATTTTACAGGTTTTACTGGCTTAAAATATTTATAAATACCTGTGGGCATGCATCTCTGGTTTGTCAGAATCCTGTTGCCCAGATGACAGGCAGCAAATACCCGCTTGGCATTTTCTAACTCTAGTACAGGGAACCCCTTCTATTTAGGACTTCTTTGTGAATTCTCAGTTGTTCAAACTGACCTTCAGTTGGAGGATTTGCAGGTGACTTCAATATAGAAAGTGCTTATTAAATATTATTTGGAAGTGTTCTACCCATCATTGATTTTGAACTTTTCTCCTATAAGGCATCTGACATCTTTGAAGGCAAATTAGAAAACTGAGTTTTATAGACCATCAGAATAATTCTATCAGCAACATAAAAGGCAGAAAACCAAAGTTGAAGCTTTGAAGAAGGTGAAATGTTTGCAACATTTCTGTTTCTCCAATTTGAGTTAAAAAAAAAAAAAAGAAAAAGAAAGAAAGATACAAGAAAACTGAAATGGGGACTCTGGCAATGTCACCACCATTTTAAAGAGCAATAAGGAAGAGGGGTATTGAATCTCCATCTGTGGAATCAAACAGTTACCAATCTAAAGAAAGAACATTTTAGAACATATTTCAAAGGTTTCTCGGGATACAAGAGAGTAATTTTAAAATGATAAACATAATCCTGACATTTTCTAAAATCATTTGCTTTTAAATGATTTTAAAAATTGATTTTTAAATAAGCCATTTTTCTTTACTAACAATGTGCTAACCTAAGAACTTATGCACAAATGGCAAAAAGAATAAAGATTTAAAAAAAGAAAGCGTGGCAGTTCATGTACTTTTAAAAAAGTAATAGAACAGAACTATTCACCCTGCACAGTATTTAAGTGGCCACAAAAGCAGAACTACTACACCACAGTATCAAATTTCAAAACAGACATCATGATGAAATCCAAAGAAGTAAACCAAACACTACATAAATATTTGGCACCTGAAAACTTTTAGTATTAAAAAAAAACAAATTTTTAAAAAATTGTTTCTTGTAAATAAAATGACATTCTTTTGCCTGTGCAGGCCTACCTATAGTGACATTTAAAAACTGTGATCAGTCTGGTCAGGAAACAGGAGTAATGCCTAGGACCTACCTCAACTTCATGAATACACAGATTTGAGTAATGCAGACCCTGTTTCTTTTCCCAGGTTGTGACAAGAGTGACGAGAAGAAAGCACTAGATTAGCCAAGGCTGAAAATTATTGCAGCCTGCAAATCATATTACCTCCAATCACCTTCATGTTCACATCACCCTGTTCAATCTTCTCCATGGCCATTTCTATTAATTACCCTCCTCTCCTTACCAAGTTTATTTATACTCATTAAAATATAAGCTCCTGGAACCTTGTCTGCCTTGCTCACTACTTTAACTGCCATGGCCTAGAACAGTACCTCAAACACAGTAAAGACTCAGTATTTTTTGAATGAATGGATACTACTCAAAAGTCATTCAGATTATTGAGTCCAACAAAATATAGGGGTTCAGTGTACTGTGGATCTCATCTACTGGGGGACAGGGACAGACCCTAGATCCCTAATCTTATAACCACTTAATGTACCCTCTATACTGCTGTCCATGTGATCTCTTAAGACAAATCTGATTAGCTTAACCATCCCTCCCCTGACCCCTGACATCACATCAGTTCACATGCATTCCCATAGTCCAGAGTTGGAAATGATCTAATTCCTGCCTACTTTGCCAAACAAACCCTGTCTACCATATACTCCTCCACACAAGCATACCTTATATATACTACAGCAGCACTGGATTCAGTTTCCTGAATATTCCATGCTGTTTTATAAATTTAAGCCTTGCCCATCCACGCCTTTCTGTCTGCTAATTCCCCCCCCCCCCCAATGAGTTGGGCTAACTCACACCTGAAGTCCCAGCTAACAAATCCTCTTGTATGAAGTTTACCCAAGTTCCACTAAAAAGGGGTAGGAAAGGAGCAGATCAAGAGAAATACAGAGGCTATCATCACGGTTGAAACAGAGATGTGACAGCTCCTATGGACACTGTACAGGTTTGGAGAGATAACGGGGGACCATGGAGGATAAGCTGAGAAAACAGCAGAAACAGAGAAAGAAAGCAAACTGGAACTGGATGATGCTGAAGACCAAGAATAAGGTACTATATACTACCTGAGAAGCAAAGAAAAAGATTGGAATGGAGGATTTGGTCCCAGTGATTAATGTGATGGGAGCAGTAGTATCTCTTTTACTTATCATTTCTATTATGGCACACAACTTGATTGTGTTCATTCTTTAAGACAGCAAAGAAGGCTGCAGATTTTTCAAAATAACTCACACTTCCGATAGCATTTGGTAACCAGAAATGAAACTATTTTATGAAGAAAATGTATTTATATTTATTAGCAACATGACAACAGAGTGAAGAAATTTCCAGATTTCATTAATTTTGCCATAGCAAAGGAAAAACAAATTTGAAAATGTTTAAGTTGTAAATGTTAATAGGATTAAATGAATTAAAATATATAAATATAGTGTCTGGCATGTAGTAAGCATCACTGTAAGTAATTACTAACATTCTCTTTGCTAGGTTCCAGATTTCTGAAGTATCACAAACCCAAATGACAAGATATGAAACCAGGCCAATTCTAGTGGTTAAGTAGTCAGAAAAGCAAGGACAATTTAAATAGGTAAATAAAAACTATAAGTGGTCAAATTTGGCATTATTAAAATACCAAGATTGAATATGTTTTGTATTCTTTCCTAATGGATTTTAAAAGCTAAATATGGAGAACAGAATAAGAATTCAAGTTCTTGCTGAATAAATAAAAAAATATAATCTGTTCTATTAAATATGTAAATATTCCACTTTTTATAAAGTATAACATGATTAAGACTAAATATCAATATTAGTATTGATATTACTTTTAGTGGAACAGAATGAAAAATCATTAGATTCAAATTTTCAAATATTATAGGTATTAAATTTACATATGTAAAATGTAAAAAGAATGACACCAAAATAGAGAATTTTAAATCAAACAAGAGACACTATTGAAATGTCTTTTGTAGAAGAAATATTATAATTCTACTGAGCAGTACTTCTGTATGATACAAAATCTACTTTATCCCAAAATAAGTTCTAAGAAAAAAGTATTAATTTCCCACATGAAATCTGGATCTGAAGCGGACTTCGAGATAAGATAAAAACTAAATTATTAACATACATAGTAATAGATTAGAATATATATGATATATAATATATATTTAGAATATAAGAAAATTCTAAATATATATTCTTGGATTCTGCATAGTATCTAAAAATGGTTAAAGGATGCAAACAAATAATTCACAGAGATTATAATTAAGCACTTAGTTATTAAATTCCTCTGAAAAATATTAGATGATTAGCACATGGTCAAGAGTACAATTGATGACACATATCCTATGTATTTTTTAAAAATCATTTTAAATTTGTTTTCTATCATAATACTTCTTAGACTAGTCTAAGAGAAAAGTTCATATAGCTCCCTTATTTAAACCAAATCCGTTTAAAATGGCCCTTCTGTTGTAAAAGGCTGTAGATCAGACTACATATTCCCACTCCAGTATCCTAAGAAACAATAAAACAAAGGTTGAGCAAGACTTACAGAGTACGTCATTATAGTATCATTATCATTATCAATATGACACTTATGAAATCTGGTCTGTCTTTCATGATATACTTCAGAGAAAGAATATATACTCAGTATTTCCTTCTCTCACACAATGAAATAACTCAAGATTCTAAACAGATATAAATTATTTTGAGGGCTATTTCATTGTTGAATATAATGGTATGCTTACTTGTACAGAATGACAATTTAAATTAAGGGTTAATGTTCACTTTTTTTTCAGATATTTAACTTGAGAACCATGTATAAATCAGATTCATTTTCTTTGAGAGAATAACCACTACCATCACCACTATAGTTGTTCTCATTTCATCTATACAAAACAAAAACAAAAACAAAAACAAAACCCAAACCAAAACAAACAAACAAACAAAAAATGGACCTAAATGATGATAAAATTAAAAAAAAAAAGACTTATAACCTTTAGGTGTAATTCCTAATGTAATATTAACATTGGATTTTAGGTACTATGTTTTAAACGGAGTCATTTATTTCCTGATTTTTTAACAGACCACTCAATTTGAATGTTAACACTTGTTTTAAGACCATCAGTTTAAAAACTTTAAAAAGAAAAAATCTCTCACCTATAGGAAACAATTAGGATGCTTAGGGTTAGGCTATCTTGGCTATGGTTAAGTCAGGGTAACTGGATTCACTTTATAAGTACCATATCCCAGAACAGATTCTCTGATGGATCATTATTCTGAGGATTATTCACTCCAAATTGTACTTGATGCAAAAATTCTGGAAATACAGGAGATTCTGGAAATACTGGAAATACTACATCTCCTGGATAATGGCCCCAGAATATTGCTCAGAATTAATGATCATTAGCTTAATTCTCCTATAAGGGGTAAATATTAGAGGCTCACTAGCTGGGCTCCAATAAACCAGTGTGTTATTCTAACAGAAGTACAGCAGTAATTAATTTTTTTCAACATTAAATTCTCAGAACTGGTACTGCATTCACCCCTCGTATATGGGCAAAATTATTTTTAAGAATCAGGTAACTCTGGACCAAAACTTCCTAAACAGTGTAAGTCTTTCTGCAAATGAACGGCCTAGTAATTGAAAGTTAGTTAGGGAGAGGTATTTAGAACAGTTTTTAATCTGTAATTAGGGCTTAAGACTTAATGCAGTGGCTGTCATCTAAGATTCATTCAAAACTATTCTTTACACACCATATTAAAGACAAAGGCTGGCTCAAATATAAATGAAGTATAAAGGTAACATAAAAGATTGCAATATAAAGCACTTTAAATATTAAAAATAAAGGTGTATCATATATAAGATCTGAAAAACTTAAGATTCTGCATTTTGACCCGTAATGAGATTCGGTATTTAGCATATCTGATAATAACAGTAACTATCATTTATTTAGTATATACTATGTAACAAAATGGTTCTGGACCTATGATGTACATATAATCTCATTTAATCCTGATAATACTTCTACAGATTAAATACTGTCTCTATTTAAGAGAAAGAGAAGATAAGGTTCAAAGTTGTCATTAAAAGTAAAAAGAAGACCTAGAGTGGGGACTCACCAAGTCCAGACTTCAAAACCTCTAACCTTTTTGTAAGACCACTTTGCCCTTGACAAAACTAAACAGAGCTGATCCTCATTACTATTAGTTCCACATGTACAAATTTACCTACTCACTAACATGTATTTGTAACCCCCAAATCAATTTTTTTTTTCCCAAATCAATTTTTTTAAAAAATTTAAGTCATCTCTCTATCCAACATGGGGCTCAAACTTACACCCCTGAGATTAAGAGTCGCATGCTCCACTGACTGAGCCAGCCCGGTGCGCCGCTCTCAAGTCAGTTCTTGTAGTGCTTCTAGGGTCGTTCAGGAGCAGTGAAAATTTATCCCCTGGTGCACGTGTGCATTCCCGACTAAAGTATGGCATGTAGTAAGCATCACTGTTTCAGCTCTAACAGTGTAAACAAGTATCCTTTTGTGGTTTATTTGGTGCCACATTTTTCAGTTTTGTGTTGGCAATTCATTGTTTTAAATGAACCCCAAGCATAGGGCTAAAATCCCAAGCACAGGGCTAAAATCCTGACACCGGTTCCTAAGCGTTAAGAGGGCCATGATGTGCCTTAAGGAGAAATGCATGTGTTAGATCAGCATGGGTTTGTTCAGGCATGGGTTATTGGGCTGTTGGTCATGAGTTCAATATTAATGCATCAACAATATGTATTAAGTAAGGTGTTTTTAGACACAAAGACGCGTAAGACAAGGTTATGTACTGATTGACTGATAAAAAATGTCATGACCAGAGGCTCACAGGAACCTAGCCTGGCATTTCCCTTAGGAGCAACAGTTCAGTATTTGCTAATTAGTGTTCAGGATGACTTTATAGGACATACCTATGGTGAACGTTAAAAAAATCCAACTGAAAACTTTACCCCCAAAGAATGTATCCATTTATATTTCAGTATAAGAGGTTCTTCTTTCATTTCCTTCAAAGATAATCACTAAATCTGTGTAGTCATTATTCATCTGCGTTCGAGAAAGAAAACTTTTGTTGCCATTGGGTTTCATGGGTTGTAGCTACATGTGTTTGACTTTACTCAGAAAATTAATGTCTCTTCAAAGCAATCTGGCTTTCCAGTGTGATAATCTAAGGAGTTAAATTTCATTCTTATTCCTTGATGTCATGGGTACTATCTAAATATGACCATTCTGGGAGATTATGATTTTTAAGACTAGACTGTTACATACAGTCTAGACAGTATGACCAACAACAATAACAACAACAACACTTCGCAGGAATTTAAGAATATCAGCACAAATTGGAACTCTTACCTTTCTTGTCCAAGTCAGATATTTTATTGAAAAAAAAAAAAATTACAGTACTTAAAAATCCAAACAAGGACAATTCAGGATTGAAAGAAAGAAAACCTGAAGGAGCCCATTGTCTTCAGTAAAATTTGAATACAAGAAAATGTAGACCAGGAAAACAGTTTATGGCCTAATGCACTAGTTCCATGATAAACACACATATATAGTATATCTCCATCAAGTGAAACTTAATCACCTTTTTACAATTTAGAGAGGGAAGGCAGCTTTTACTATGGTTAAGCCATGTATCATCAATACCATGAAGCTAGCCTATCAGATGTAATAGCTTCTATAAAATAGCACAGTGAGATTGCAATAAGCCTAGAAAATGGGCTACAAATCCCAGCTATGCTCAAGCAAGCAGTGAACCAAAAATAAAAATAGGTAAAACTGAACCAAGAACTAGATAGCATTCATCTAGATTCATGATTGGTAAGGCAAAGTTCATAGGCCAAGGTTTTAAAGTGACTTATTCAGATCTCAAAGACAGTCATTATACAAAATAAAATAAAAGCATTTATGTAATTCAGAAAAAGAAAATCATGATTTTTTTACTCCAAAAGACATAGCACAAAAAAGCTTACTTACAATGAGCAAACACCACATTACTGTACCTCTAAAATATCACTTTAAATATGCAAAGGTAAAGATACTCAAAGTTGCACTTTATCAAATTTAAGCTCTCCAGTTTAGACAAGCAATCTAAAAGATGTCACATACTTTCTGCTTAATACATTTTCTGAAATCTTTCAGACTGTAATACCTTTAGGTAAAAGAAATGTCAACTTTAAGTTTCTTTCCCAATCATCATTATTTAAGTTAGCCATTAAATGCTGAATTAACAATTAATCCATACAACAATATAAAAATACATGTATTAAATCACAGTTTTCATCAATGATTGGAACTTATAAAAAATACTCATCATTTTAATATACCATTTTGAAGAATTCAAATGGTCTGAACGTTGTAGAGTGTCTAAATTATACCATCAATAGAAATGTTACATTTTCCCCTCTGCTTGTGAAAACGAGCTCATGCAGTATTTCTGACACTCACGGTTGACCCGTATGGTCTGCCAAGGGTGTGCAAGCAGGTCTCACTTTTAAACATGACAATATGATTCAGAGGCATACAGTATTAGTTAAAATACCAGCTTTCACATGATTTCTATAAGCTCGAAGCCAAAATGATAATTCTGAGTGGTTTCAGGTATCAGACAAAGCAGATAATTTAAAAAGTAATAGCAAATGATTCTACTAGCACAGACTAGTCATCACTGTGGTTAGCTTAAAACTAGGATGATCTTTTTGTAGTACAATGAACACTATACTATAAAATACAATGGGTTTGCAATACAGAGCAGATTTTCCAAGTAGAAAGCAAACTGAACAAAACAGAAATTCTAGTAAAGATTATCAACCTTACCTACTACTCATCTTAGCCCTTGTTAAAATACCCTGAGTAAAATGCAAATATATTAAATAATGCTGGTTATATAAGACTTCTCTAAAAATGAGCCATAAATGTCAATGCATCATGTTTATTTACAACAGTCAGATATGTAAAAATTGGTTCTTAACCAGTCACAATATAAACATTAATACTTATGTGAGATCTGGAAGTTTTCAATTTTCTAGCTGTTGTTAGCATTTTGGCAAAGCAAGTAATACATAAATGGATTCAATGTAAAAAAAAATCATAAAGAGAAAAATATATAAAATTTACAGTAGTTCTACCCACCCTGGGCCAACCTAGATCCCTAGAAAGCCTCCCCAACCACGTTCACTTCTGACTAAAGGAAGAATACCAGTCCTCCAGCAAAAACAGCCCCATCTTTTCATCAAAGAGGCTCTCACTTCAGTGATACTCCTCCAGGGGAAGAGGACAGGAGCCAGGTTCCCTCGAATGCCATTCCCCAGATGTTCAAAACGTAACTAATTTATTAGCATTAGAAGATTTGGTTTATAGGGGAATCTCACTGGTCCAGTTTGTAGCCTACAAAAAAATGGATTATTTTTAAGTATAACATTAGAATATGAATAAAGGATGAGGATGTGGCTTTTTATTCCATAGAAATGGATACATTTCCAAACATGACAATTAAACAAAAAAGCATGCCTACCATTGAAGTTGTGGTCCCTCCTGATTTTTTAATGTTCTTGGAAGGCATTCCATGAAGGCGACTGAGTCTAGCTTGAAAACCTGGAAAATCAAAGTCCTCAATTTAGGAGATTCTATGATCACTGTTCCTATCTGTACAGAATTCAAGATAAGTCTGAGGAAGGAAACATCCTGAACAGTAGTGGGGAAAACGCAAAACACACTTCAACAGATCTGAAGCAACGCCTGGAAGGGCTCTAATGAGGTTAGCACCTAACTATGGATTATTTAAGAATTAGGGTATTATTCAGGGCTTTTCTTTCCTCCTAATTTACCTTTATAACATTTCAACATTTTCACAATGGTCCTAGCAAGGAGGCAAGTCAACCTTTCTAACAATTAGAATGCGTGAGTAATACAGTAGATGAATTACCATCTGACGTATGTCTTTATAGCATCTTGTGCTAAGACGCTTTCATTTCCATTTTAGCCTATCCTCTTTCAGTGGATATTCCTAGATGCACTCTAAGTCCACCATATTCAGCAGTCAGCAAGTGCTACTGACCTCTTCTTCCCGGATGCGACATTAGAGGGAAAGAACCAGTTAAGATACTTTCAAAGACAGGATCTGGTAAATTTTTGTCCAGCTCGGCAGCATCTTCCTTTTCCCACCAGGGCACAACTCCAGTGATGCCACACGCTCCACCTGATTCCTTCTCATAAAACCAGTCACTCTGCTCATCGTCACCTGTGCAAATACAAGAAATCCCCCAAAGATTCAGTTTTATTATCCAAATACACAGAGTTATCAGATTTAAAAAATGCAAGATAGCAATTAAATCTGAATTTCAGAAAAAGGATTTTTCGTATAAATATATAATACCCGCACAAAATTTTTAATATGTCTAAATACTGCACGGGGCACACATATTAAAAAATTATTTATTATATATCTAAAAAATTAATTTTAATTGGGGTTCTTGTTTTTATCTGTTAAACATTTACATAATCAATACAGAAAACTTATTCTACACCACAGCTTCACAAAAAAGTTTTTTAACACCACAACAAGAACTGCCATCAACAAAAACATAAGCTGTTATGTTTTAGAACCAATTAAGAAATGTGAAAAACCGTAATACTGGTTAATTCTAAGGCCAAAACTGTAGAGGAATCCATTTAAGTTACTACTTTTTCCAAATTAAAGAAAAACAAGCCTTAATCTCCTACAGAGAATTAAAAGTATAAAACTATAGAACCCATTCTCTGCAGCTGATAATGGTATAAAATTTGCTTAATTTCATGATTTGTATGGAGTGTAAAAGGGGAAACCATCATGAACAGATGTGACTAAATGAAATTAATCTGATTAAGTTCATTAAGAAATAGTTGTGAAAAAGTTGATTTTAAATGAAAAGTGACAATACCACAGAGTTTACAAAGAAACTATACTGGACTATGACAAGCAAGGTATTTTTAAAGCAAAACACTATCCATAGTAAGTTGGACTTTTGGGAATATCCACGAGTGCAACCACGGAGAAATGATCCATTTCAAATTCAGTTCAAAATGTACTGGTGAATCGATAGTATTTTGTTTTTAAAACAAAATGTGAATCAAGAGTATTTTGTTTTTAGAACACGGATAAGGGGGGAAAATACAGAAGAAGGCATAAGAAGATTCTTATGAAGACTTGTGGAGTCTTCATGATTCTAATTCTGGTTTTTAAGAGGGTCATCACAATTGCCATAAAGTTTTCCCTTTTACAGAAAGAGATTTCTGATTTCCAAAATCTCTTGCTACAAACATTTTTAAAAGCAAACTAGAAAAAACCCAAAACTTCAACTGGAAATGGCTTTATGGGAAAGAGCCGTACTTCAAATTATGAGGGAGTGAAAAGTTTAAAGCATTTGGAAAACCAAAGCCACCAGTTTATTTCAATTGAGGATTTAATAAAAATTAATTTTTTTAAAAAAAGGTACTTTACAAAGCACATAAATATTTAGTACTTTTACTGAGAATTACATTAAAATTTCCTAGAACAGGTATAGGTACAAGAAAAGGGAGTCACTTTAAACTACCCTAGATCTTAACTCCATTTGAGACGTTATTACAGAAAAAATGAGATTATTTTATTTTTGATGTGATACACAACTTTGTTTTTAATAGGGAGATAAAACAGCTAAAGATTAAGAACCTGAGTTCTGAAGTCAGTCAGACCAGTGAGAATTGCAGTGTTCTGCGACACTGGGGAAGGTAGCTCGACTCTATGAGCCTATAGGTTTCACCATACCTCCCAAAAAAGAATCTCCCAGGGTTTTCTTAAGAATAATATAAAATCTAAAGTAAACTGAATGAGGGGGAAAAAAAGGCACTTAGAAATGTAAAACATAATAAGCTCATAATAAATGCTGGTATATTATCTTAAACCATTTGAAGCTTTTCAAATATGGACAGGCTTGTCCAAAAGTTTTTTCATTTCCTTTCATTACGAAATGCAACATTTGTAGTAACTTTGAGCAGGCTCATTTATTTAAACAAGAATTTAGGTATATTATCAAGGTAGTCAAATTCACTCTGAGCTCTGAGGTTCTAGCATATTTCAGCAAAGTCTCTTAACTTTACAAAGTCTATGGTCTTTAAAACAGAATATATATGGGTTTCTAAGTAAGCCAAAATGAATGATCATTTATTTTATCCCTACCAAAAGGAATGAACAGACTATGGGAAAAAAAAGCCTAAGTGGCTATCATTTCTTTTTTTTCTTCCTATCATTAGACTATAATTTAAAACTATAAATCTTGGGGGTTTTTTTCCCCCTTAGAACTTACTGCTTTCCTCTAAAGATTCTCAAGAAAGGCAGATAACATTTGTAGAGTGCCTCCTGTCCTCTTATTAAGGTTTTTTCTATTTTCTTCCCTAATAGATAGTTTCAAAATAATGCCTTCCGAAACTGTGAAAAGCTTCACGGAACTTCAAAGATGTAAAAGATCTAAGTTGTAAGACACGACTGTGTAACAGTTTACAATATTGAATTCATGAAACTGTCTAATTACTTACAAACTAGGGAGGATGAATAAATGTCACGGCTGAATAAAAATGACAAATGACTTGTAAATCCACCTTTATTAATGCTTAAACAGTATTAAATGCATTTGGAATCAGGTGGAGAATCAGAACCAATGTCTTGGGAACTTGAGAAGAGACAAAATTGTAAAGACTGAGGTATGCAAAGCTTTCTTAAGGAAGATAATCCTCCCTTAATATTATTAGCTCCACATACTAGCTTTTGGAGATAATCGATTACTTTAGGTTAGGAAGACAGGATACCCTTCCTAGTATCAAAAAGAACTAAAGGGGCGCCTGGGTGGCTCAGTGAGTTGAAGCTTCTGCCTTCGGCTCGGGTTGTGATCCTGGGGTCCTGGGATGGAGGACCACATTGGGATCTCTGCTCAACAGGGAGTCCTGCTTCCCCCTCTCTCTCCCTGCCTTTCTGCCTACTTGTGATCTCTGTCCATCAAACAGATAAAAAATCTTTAAGGGAAAAAAGAAAAAAAAAAAGAACTAAAGCCCAGTCCACTAAGTAGGTATGTGTGTGGTGAGCGGATTGCTGTCATCAACTTAGGAAGTAACTAGTAACAAGCACAACTTTGAAGACATTTTTCCCGAAGGAATTAAAAAAAAAAAAGAATAAGCATTTCAGTACCTTGTCTTCCCTCATCATTGGTAAATAAGCCAGCATCAGTGCTGCTGAGACTGCTGGAGTCACTGGAATAAGGGAAAAGAGGGGAAAAAAAACAAAACAGATCAAAAGAACAATTGATCTCTCAGTCGTAAAATTTTAAAGAGACATGGCAGCTCAGAGATGAAATTTAAGCCTGACAAAGATCTGAAAGAAAATAAGATGATATTTTTTTTTAATCAAACTGCAAATATTCTGGTTCCATTAACTACAGAGCATATTATTTTTGGCACATAAAACCACAGGCATCTAATGGGACCCTGACAGTAAGCCAGATGTGACTGCAACGAGGGGCTGACACAATTGATGCATTTTATTATCTGCTTTCATCAAATGCTCACTGCTCCTTTCTTATGCCGTGCAATTCAGTCCAAGCCCCGAACACCACCGCTCAATAAAATGGAGAAAGTCTCAATCAAAAGCAGGCTAAGCCTTTCTTCAGCACATGAAATACAAGGGCCCGGGATGAAATTACTTTTCATGACCACATTTGCAAATATTCAGGAAAAGACATTATTTAAGAATTCACAACAACACTATTACCTGGCAAGGAAGAAAAAAGTTTACAATGGTAACAATCCATTAAATCGAAGTTAAAAATCTCTCTGAGCAAGACCAAACTATGGAATACTGCCAATATTAGGGAGGGGGTGTATAACAAATAACAGGTTCTCCATACTTCCATAGAAGTTCGAGTATGATACAAAGTCGTATTTTACATACAAATTTAAAAAAATAGCAGATATTCGATTGACATGAACCATCACTATTAGTTCTAATACAAGCCATGTGTAAATGAAAATCTAGTTAGTTAAAAAAAAAAAAACAAAAAACAACAACACAAAAACCAGATCATGTAATAAGAAGCTTGGCCTCTAAAGAAAATTGACAACATTCTTTAAAGATTCTCATATACTCTCTTCTTCCTGCAATTCTTAATTTTAACCAATCAGGAAGCTCCCCAGGTGAATTTTATTAACACTTTTCTCATTAACAAGTACATCCCTGTAACCTGACTTACTAACAAAACTAATCTGTTTAAAAATTATCCATTTTTAAAATATTTAAATTGAGAGTTCAGGATTAAAATCATAGATGAGATCTAAATCCCTATGTTTTCTGATTATAAAATATCATTACAATTACTTGATTTTTAAAAGTAAAGAAGTATAAGGATTTATTAAATGGCACATTTTCCCAAGTTAGTACCTTTTTCTTTAACTTTCTTCATATTAGGAGAATGTATCAAGCATCCTAGACTGCATAAGCATTGAGGAAAGAATACTTTCTTAAGACAATCACATCTGTAATTCCTTATTTACAAACACGCATGCTCTCCTATGCACAGTGATGTCCGAGTGTCAAAAACACTTTGGAAACTTCATCCTTTTGCTGTTTAGCTGTCCAAACTACTGTTAATTTTTTTTTTTCCTCTTCTGTGACTATGGCATAGTGCTTTCTGTCTGCTTGTTCAATACAACCCTAATATACGGCCTTATCCTGCATACCCTGAGTCATAATTCTTTTTCTGAAATCCTTGAGGCAGCATGATTTTAAAATTCACAATTTTTCAAATTTTGGAAAGGTATGTTCCAAAATGCCTCATAGGGGCGTGGGGTAGCACTCCAGAATCAAACTTATTAATATATTTTTTCAAATAAATGAAGGAATATGCACATTAAATCCAGGTCAAGCTAGGTTGGGCCACAAATGAGTTAGTTTTTCACAGTTTTCAGAGTTTAGATTTACAGATAAACAACTGTGAGATATGCAACTATGTACTTTTTTTGAGGGGGGGGTACAATGATTTTCTAATTCCTGAGTTCAGATTTACCTCTTTTAATATTCTACATACAACCAGACTCATTGTTTACAAATGTAACTTGCAGACTAAAAATATTATGACATCCTGGATGGGATCCTAGAACCGAAAAAGGACATTAAAGAAAAACAAAGAAATTTTAATAAAGTACTGACTTCTGTTAATAATGCATCAACACTGGCTTATTAATTCTGACCACTATACTTATATATTTATATAAGTATATAAGTATATATTTATATAAGTCATATAATATTTATATTATATAAATATATAATTATTATATATTTATTTAATATTAATCACTTAAATATAATTAATAATTATATTAATTAAATTATTTATATTATTTATTCTTATATATTTTATATATTTATTTATATTATTTATTATTATATCATATTATAATATTTATATTATGTTCATAATATAAATATTAATATTTATATTAATTAAATATAATTATATTAACATAATTAATGTATAATTATATATTTATATAAGTATATAATATATTATATTATAATATAATATACTGTATTATATTAACAGTAATGAAGACTGGGTACAGGATATATGGGAACAGGATATACAGAAACTCTGCACTATGTTTGCAACTTTTTTATAAATCCAAAAATATTCTATAACAAAAAGTTTATAAAACACGCACATGTCTATGGATATATAGATTTAATTTATATATGCATATAAATTAAATAAAATAATGTTTCCTATTAAAAATCTAAAATATGGATTTCAAGGATCTGTATGGATGAGTCCTACCTAAATTCTTCCCATCTCCATCTCTGGTCCTTTTATTTATGTTCTTTTTCCAACTCATATCCCAATCTTCTACCTGCCTATTTTTTTTCCTTAGATTTTATTTAAATTCAAGTTAGTTAACATGTAGTGTATTTTTAGTTTTAGGGTTAGAATTTAGTGATTCATCAGCTGCACAGAACACCAGTGCTCATTACACTGAGTGCCCTCCCTAACGCTTATCACCCAATGATGTCCCCCCAACCTCCTCTCAAATAACCCTGTTTGTTCCCTATATTTAAGTCTCTTACCATTTGCCTCCCTCTGTGTCTTTATCTTATTTACTCTTCTTAGAGAGAGAAGGAACAGACGTCCCCCTCTAAGAATGGCTTAGTCCTTAATGATCCTTGTCTTCATCTGGGATTTTTAAACACGTGTTTTAAACAATGTTTCCTTATTTACATTTCACCTGACATCTAGCTAGTTGCTCCAAGTACATCATGCAGTTGCTAGCATGTTCAATAAATCAGAACAAGAACTTCTATGGAAGCAAGGCTTTTCATTTTCGGCATCTGACAACCATTATGACTTATCTCCAAGGACAACTCATCCCACTTTTTTTTTTTTTTTTTTAGCGTGATACATTCCACAAATTGTCGTCAAATTACCATTTGTATACTAATCCCAATCCGCTTATTTCCTGTATTTTTTATTCTTGAAACCAACACATTATCTGAGTATCCTCTTTTTCATTCACGGTCCCAAACACAGTCAACTTTCCATTGATTCCAACTTTTAAAACTGCTCTCCTATTTCCTTCCCCTCTACTATCCCTGCCTAATTCACCCCTCACCTAAGGATGGATTTGAGGTCAAAGCTAAATAAGACATTGTTACTGAGATCATGTTCCTTGAGAAAATATAAATCTGAGTTTCTTCATTATTAAAAATTCTTCACTGGCTTCCATTACTTACAGGATGAAACCCAAACTGCCACAGCACACAAGGCCTTCAAGACATGCCTACTGCTGCGGCCCAACCTCCACTTCGTTCCATTAGTCATCAATTCTAAGTACTTTCCCAGATACGTCACTTTGCTTCACGATCCATGACTTCGCACCAGCTGCTCCCTGTACCCAGGAACATCATTTCCCTCCCTCATGCACTATCTGAACAACACTCATTGCTTGCTTAAACCTCAGCATCTACAGAAAGCCCTCCTTTACCAGTACTTTCTGCTCAGCACACTTCCTTTTCATTGTTTATTTATCCGTGCTATTCCAAACTATGGGGCTGTAGGCCACAGGGTCTGTCGTATTTAGTAATCTTCCCACAAAAGGAATATGCATCTAACTCTAGGTGACACTAAAACTAGTTACACAGCTAAGTTTAAAAATAAAAGAAGGTGCACCTGGGTGGTGTAGTCAGTTAAGTGTCCGACTCTTGGTCTCGGTTCAGGTCATGACCTTGGGAGTAAGACTGAGCCCTGAGTCAGGCTCCACGCTCTGCACAGAGCTTAAGATTCGCTCTCCCTCTCCTTCAGCCATCCCCTCCCCCCGCCCCAGTGTGCGCTAAAATAAATAAATAAACCTAAAAAAAATACCAGTA
The DNA here is from genome assembly GCF_010015895.1 of Lontra canadensis. Taxonomy (NCBI): domain Eukaryota; kingdom Metazoa; phylum Chordata; class Mammalia; order Carnivora; family Mustelidae; genus Lontra; species Lontra canadensis. Next base: position 9,908,431 of record NW_022631040.1, read on the forward strand.
AAATAAAGAATATTTTTAAAAATTATTCTGGAGTGAAAACATCCTCTTTGAAAACTTGCCTGCTGGTAGCCTGATCATAGTTAATGGATACTCAAATATTTTTTACGATGAAGAAAAATGAAGAGACTTTTATCTCATTTTTCTTCCAGGGTAGGTGTCTGTCAATAAAAGGCAGACATCAATAAAGTAAGGGCTTGGAGGATCAATCCAAAAAATAGGTAATCTGTAAATAATCTAGAAATGGACACTTATCTTCACTCCCACACACCTTCCCTCCCCACCACTGAGCAAAATAATCACTTTCAAGTCAAGCTATGTGGTCCTCAGTCACAATGGCCCTACACTACCATACAAATAATTTTCATTCTGGTATAAAAATGCCAACTTTGGGGGAAGAAAAGCAGATATCATAAACTTTTCAAAGCTTTCCTGAAACATTTTTTTTTAATTTTGAGCAATTTGTACTTCTTCAGAAAAATTATATAAATAGCAAACCATCCCTAATAAAGGACCCGCATTTTTTTTTTTTTTTCCTGGATCATAGTTCTGTGTTTGGTTTGAAGAAGACACCTGAAAGGATGAACAGCTTCAATACTTTCTCATTTCCTGCAGTAGCATTAGTTCTATGTAAAAGAAAAATGATCACTTACCTTTTGATGCTGTCAAAATAGTACTTAACAATTATCATTGTGGTGTATACCTGCTTTCTAGAATAAACAGATTAGACTAGCTGCCAAAGGATCATTGCTTTTCTCATTTGTCTAATGACAAGATCAAGTGTTTCTAGACTATAAATTTTTATAATCCATAAATCGTCAGAATTCTCAGCAATCTACAGACCTCTTAAAATATCAAATAATACACAGTTAAGTGGTATCAACTTTTGATTCTCAAAAATCAAAATAAACTGATGAATTGTGACACTAAAAAGCACCGAAGGCTAAAGCTCTATAATTAAACAAATAAATAATCATAAATCCAATTCTAAGAGTTACAAATGTGCTGTTATTCAAAAGCACATTCATTCCCATTGAAAAACCATTTCCTTTCCTCTATAGCTGAAAATTAAGTTTTTACAACATAATCAAAAGACTTCGTGTAAATCAAATAAGCAATTTTGTTTTGTACTAAACATTTTAAGTTATAAGGAAATATAACTATGGTTCAACAGTAATATCACTATTATTATACTTTTTATTATTATAATTTATAATTATTTTAAAACAGAATTAAAATATAAAACACATTCAAGCACAAACAATAGAGACACATATTTTTATACATAGAGAATATAAAAGTCACCTTTCACTCATGAGTTCATCTGAGACTTTTTGCTCTTCATAGTCCATTTTGTCCTTACTGGTCTGGCTTATTTCCTCACTTTCTAAAACTACTCCTTCATCTTGGATTTTTGGCCCTTGTCTAATTATTTTCAATTTCCTTTTTTTGACTTTGTTCTTGGTAAACTCTTGATATTGGTAAGCTCTGTCATTGTCCATGTCCTGATCTCTACAACCTTCTAGGGGCTGGGTCATTGTCCGTTTGTTAGAGATGTCCTGTGGGAGGTCAACTGCCATGCGTTTTACCTTTCTCCTTCTGCGCAGAGTTCTGTTCCCAAGGTTGTCCACAGCAAAATCCGATTCGTGCCACAGAGGTCTTTTTCCTCGTACATTATTGTTTAAGTTTGATGATGGCCTGCGCTTAGCCACTAACATTTGGTCATCAGAGTCACTATGATCTTTTTTATTATTATTGTGATTTTCTCTGTAGTCCTTGCTTGGTTCCTCTAAACTAGAATCAGTGCCTTCACTTAAGCAGTGGCCAGGCTCCCATGGGTGATGAACATTATACGATCTTCGTTTTCTCCCTCTCCTTTTCCTTGCCTGGCGTTTCAGAGGACAAGACATACTTCGAGAATGATCGCCTGTTTCAGCAAATCCACCTCGAGCTTGCTCTGAGCTCTCCTCCAAAGCAGAGACAAGATCATGAACCAGTTCTTCCATGGTTCGACTGAAATGCCTACATTTTTAAAGAAAGGAAAAAAATTAACAAAAATAATGTTAACTGTATTAACCTAGTTTATTATAGCAGACAATTCACTCTAAGTGTAAAATTAATAGTTATTATAAAGAAATGTTTAAAAGCTACTTAATTTTTTAAATTAAAAGCTACTTAATAGTGTTAAGTATTCTGACTCATTTTTAAGCTCCTTTTTCTTGTGTAAATTCTTTCATTAAACATGGGAATTATTTCAAGATACAGTAAGCATAGTATCAGCAGTGAAATATCCCAGTAATTTCATATTTTTACTGTGTTAATTATGGAAAAGTTATTTCTGCTTAAATCATTGTTCATTAGTCTACTCCTGCCCTCTCCTTAGTTTTCCTCCAATAGATATAGAACTTTCTCAATCCTTCCTCCAAACACCCCCATCTCCCTACAATTTCTAAATGAAAAAGGAAGTTGTATAATTCACGACTCACCGCATGCTCTACCCAGTCACTACCATGAAACATGAGGGAGATGGAAAAGACTGACAAGTACTTTCAAGATTTGTAATATGTGCAAAAAAAAAAAAAAAAAAAAAAGACTTTAACCAGATACTAGGCCTATAATTAGGCCACACTAATCTCGTAACTCAGTCAAGCAGAAACTATGTTCTTATTCAAACTGGAGCTTCACTGGTCTAAAATGGCCCATCATTTTTCTTATAATTCATTCTGAGATAGTCTCTCAGCTTTTTTGTTTTTTTTTTAACAAACAAAACCCATTGAACTATGTATGTTACCAGTGAAAAATTTATCTACTTACCAGCTAGGATAGATATTAAGCATTCTTTAGGAACTTCTACAAATTATACTGACCTTTCTAAACCCAGCTCCCAAAGATTCTACATCAGTTGGTGATGGAGAGCCCAAATTCTGATTTTGTATCTTTCTCACAAAGATCATGAACAATCATTTCTGAGTTCTAGGAGCATGGAGCAAAATATTCTCAACTAGAGATGTCTATATAATTTCTAAGTGTATAGCAGGGGTAGGCACAGTTTTCTGTAAAAGGCCAAACAGTAAACATTTTAGTCTCTGCAGTCCATTAGGTCTCTATCATAACCATCCAACTTTAGCCACTGTAAGGTGAAAGCAGCCCTAGGCAAGGCATAAATGAATGGGTATGGCTATGTTCTAATAAAATTTTATTTACAAAACCAAGTGATGGCTGGCCACAGTTTGCTGACTCCTGGTTTATATAGTCTCTACAGTCTATAATTTTAGGCATCTACAAGTTCCCTATAATAACTTTTAACTTTGTCTTTTCATTTTAACAACCTGAGAACACACACACATTGTGATTCAACTGGATTTACCACGTAAGATGATATACACACGCATACAGCTTCTTACACAAGTACTTACTATATGCTAGGCCCATTTTAAGTGTTTTATATGCATTAGCTCATCTCATTCTTGCGTAATAACCCTATAAGGTTGTATATGAGATACACAGAGTCAGAAACATTAAGGGCCATTTACCCGAAGTGACACACCTGGGAAAGGGTAGAAACAGATTTCAGACTCCAGCAGCCTGGTTCTAGAGCCTGAATGCCCAACTTAACTACAGCCAAGAACAGCATTCTAGAGCTACACAATTCCAGTGTCCAGTCTGCATTTTTGTTTTTGAGTGATGGAGCAGCAGGTGATACTATTTTAATTGTTCAGACAAATTTAATACACATCTATGTAAGGCAAATGACTCACAGTTAGGCTTTATATTCTTCTGAACAGAAAAAGGGAATGGGAGACCTGAACAGAAGTAAGGCACAGGGCAGTAAAAGTGGTGAAGGTACGCTAATCTTTAGAACCAGTGCTGTAGCCATCAATAAAATGTACACTGTGACCAATTAACTAAATGAACACAGTCGTTCATTTAATGTCGGTTTGTATTTCCCAGATCTCCTTCAACATTCTGAATGAATAAAAACCTGTATGGACACACATTTTTAAAAAATGTGGTGATTCAAATATGTATTTTAAATAAACTCTGGAGAACTACTAAAAGGGTCCTATATATTACTCAGGTTTCAGGACTTTGCATTTGAGTTTAAGAAATATGTGTCACATAGAAATTAGCATTAAGCCAAAAGAAGGGCTACAAATCTGACTACACTGATAATCCAAATGGGTCTTTTCTCCATTATCTCTACAGTAATAATCACCTTTTTGTTTTCCTTTTATTACAATAAATACATTGTTCATTTCCTTTAATAATATTTCTTTGGAAGAAATGCAGTCTGAAAGACCTATTATCTCTGAATATAATATTGCACCTTTAATAAAATTCACTGGAAAGCAGTTTAACAAGTATTTTAATAAAGATCCTTTATCTAAAAAAGGACTCAGTATTACTTGGTTCTCAAGTAACTTAACTTTTCTAAGATTCAGTTTTCTTATCAGAGGTGAATGACTAGATCTAATTATTAATGTGAAATTAACTTAAAGCATGAATAGAATCTCCACCTAAAATTGCAGGTTACTTTGAAAGTTATAATCTAGCGCTTTACTTTAGAAAGGAAAATGAGGCGGTCCTAATGTTAGATAAAGGTCAGCAATTAGATTCAATCCATTGAAATTTATCTTCAATTAATTTCATTTAAAAAGTACTGCTGTAATAAACATAGCTTAAGAAAATATAACTGACAGTATCACTGAGAATGTAAGCAAGACTTCTTTATAACATCATTAAATTTGTCACATTAGTTGATTTTATATTTTTTTTTGAGAAGATAAAATATCTCAAAAAACTTTCAACCAGAAGAACCTAATTTATTCCATGAGGCTACTCAAATAGGAATCAGATATGACTATCAATCAAGTAAAACAATTACTTTAAAAAGACTTTTTGGGGCACCTGGGTGGGTTGGTTGGTTAAGGTCTGCCTCTTGGTTTTGGCTCAGGTCTTGATCTCAGAGTTGTGAGATCGAGCCCTGTGTCTGGCTCCGTGCTGGGTGGGGAGTCTGCTTGAGATTTTCTCTCTAACCCCGCAACCTCAAAAAAAAAAAAAAAAAAGAGAGAGAGAGAGACTTCTTAAAAACCCCATAAAAAAAAAACAGAAAAAAAAAATACATTTAACTAAGTGCTACTCAGAATTCTAATCACCTTTTCCCCTTCAGTTTCAACTAACCAGACTTCTGCAAGCCAAAACCCCTGTTAATGAGCCAGTAATATTTTATAATCAGTCAAGTGGCTTCACTTGTATCTCTCAGGGAAAACTGGCATCAACTGGCCTCACAGAAATAAAGTCACTGTAAGAGACATCGCATGATCAACAGCTCATTTACTTCCTTGGTAGGTAGTTACGCTGAAGATTATTGAATGGAAACACTTTATCTTCAAGATATTTTCTTAAATATGATCTTTCCTATTGAAGAGAAAACCTGGAAATATATAGCTTTCTTTGTAAAAACCTATGTTAAGCATTCGTAGTTGTAAAGTTTAAATTACAATAAAATTCAGTGAATTACCACTTAGTTAATTTGAATAATAGTCACATTTATGAAACAATTTCTCTTCATTTGGAATTCAATGGAAATGATACCTTTTGAGAATAGTCTGGTTGGGTATAATATCTAAGATAACCATTAACTAATAGTTTTCTTAAAATACTCCAAAAGAATAGAATTAGATTACAGTCCCACTATCTATGTAAAGTTGGATTTTGTAAAAGGAAATGACTTGAGTAGATAAGCATTTTGGTTTTGTGTAGGTGGTATTACATTACGTAATGTTTCTGGTTCAAGAAAAAAGACCTAGGAAGCTCTTAGTCCAAACTTAATGTTCATTTGTTCCCAAAGGACTGGCAGTTAACGGACAAACCAGGGACTCTCAAATGTCAGTCAACAATGTAAAGGCGGGGCACAGTAGATGATACCCAAGAAAGCCCCCAAAACTGATCCCCCCCCAATAACTAACAGCTAACTACTCTCTAGACAACTATTACTTTTTGAAGATTCTCTTAGCAGTAACTACTATTCCTAAGAGGATAAAATATAGCATCTACAGAAGAATTAGGGAACAATTTCCTTGCCTGGACACTGATAAAAATAATTACATAATAAATGACAGATATGTATGTCTACTGAAGAAACCCAAGTTCATCAAAAGACAAAAATCTTTCAGATGTAACAAATAGGGTAATTGACTACAACTGTCAAGTATCTAGATAAGGAAAAAGAAATCAAATATTCCTTACCATCTAGTACATGGCAAAATTCTCATCTTCATCTCTGTAAAACACAGACTATTTCTTCTACAAAGTTAAGTAACTCCAGCAGTGGAATGCTAAAACAAAGTTAAGTGCTGCTAAATACAACAGCTTAACTGGCTTTCAAAAATTTAAGGAAACAGTCATTTCTGTCTTAGTTTCTGTATGATCAAAAACTCAGTATGTACAATTAAACAATGTATGAGCAGAACCAAGTCAAGAGTTATGCTGATAAATGTACACTATGACTGGTCATAAACTTACGAAAATAGTCTTGGAATTACATGTCTCGATATTCATGTTAGCTTTTACTTAAGAAAGGAGTTTGGTCATAAAAGTACAAATTAAAATTAACACATAATAGTATAGATCACGACAATGGGTGATTAAACATGCAAACAGTGATCCTTAAAGATGCCATATCAAGGCTAAATTTCATGACGAATTGAACAAATATGACCTGTGAGAATTATTTTAAGTTTGATGAAAATTTCTGCTGCTTATGAGAATTTATAAATTCCTTTAGTGGTAAATATATTTGTCAAAATAAGTCTTTATCTCAGCTTAGTGACCTATTAAATGATTAACAGAATTATCTCCTTTAAATATTTTTGAGAAGATCATTTAGGAAAAACAGAATAAGCCTAACATTAAATGTTAACATTTAAGCTAGTTTTGAAATTCCTTGACCTACCTATTTAAGCCAGAAGTTCAATCAGAAGTAAACTTTTCTCTCTCTTTTTGAAAGAGGTAGCAGGGAAGTAGGGGAACGTATCTTATTATAAAGCATATAAATAATTAGTTATAACTTTACATGAACACTAAGCAATGCGTATGCAACAGAATTCTCTAGGTGGGGGGGGAAAAGTTGGGAGGAACCTATAGAGAACACTAGCTTTAAAGTCAAATTTATGAATTTGGAAGCTAAATTTGACTATATTCATTAGGCGAGGACCATGAACAAATTACTTATCTTCTGATTCTGTTTATTCATCTTAAAAATGGTATAATTTCTACCTCAAAGGGATTCTGTGGGATGACAGTGGATACTTATGTGTGAGAGCAGTTATTTCATCTTTCAACAATCCCTATTCACAAATAAAGTAGTCACTGAAATACCGAAGCATTTTGCTTTTAAGTAGAACCACACTATGAATCCTGAGGATATCATAAGAAAAGCACAGATCTTATCTGGTCCATGTTCTTGCACCACTCTGAATCATGGGGAGAAGGGGAATAACAGACATTTGCAAAAGTCTGGCATGCAATTTCAAGAAATTCATCATGCGAGTGCATTAAGATTTCCAAGGATCTTAAAAAAAAAAAACAACAAAAAATTAATCCTGTGTATCTGAGTTAGTCCTATCTTGATAATAAACGGATATAAGAAAAAATAAATGATAGAAAATCATCCTTCCCAGTTAAAAGTCCCAGGTTCTCTACGAGAGAAAAACTCATTTCCCATAACAAGAGCAAAAGTTCCACTGACTTGCGCTCAACTGGAGGTGCTAAGGGCAGCTGCTATTTTGCTACTTTTGTTACCACCAGAAACACCCAGAAAGCTTTCTTGCAGTCCTTAATTAGCAATTTTGGGGGGGGGATCGTACATGGCTTTACAAAAAAGTGTTAATTCTACTTTCCAAATAGTGATTTAATAAAGCAAGCTCACTTCTTATTTAAATTTGAAAAACATTCTTGTTTTTAACTTCACTTAACGACTTCAAGAGTCATTCTTATATTCTAATCACTTATGAAATGTAAACTACTGTATATGAAGCTGCCTAAATGAAATAAAGTTGAATTCTATAAAATGAAAATAATTTAGTGTCTAAAAAATAATTCATTCCAATTCTTGTCAACATGCATATATTAGAGCACATCTAGGCAAGCTCCTAATATGTACAAGATGAGTTTCATTCATTGCTCCTACATGGCACTATTCAGTATTTATTGAATATATAATACATTCTGAATTCTAAGAATGAAGACAACTCAATATTAATTACAAGTATCTAGCATAATGCTTGACAAATAACAGATGTTAAAAAAAATCTGTTGGATGAACAGACCAATGAATGACTAAATGAATGAACGAATAACAGGCAAAGTATGACTTCACTAAAAATTCAGACAATTCAGATTTCAAATTTTCTGCCACACTAACACGCCAGACACTCTTAATTTTTTAGCTAGTTAAATACCTTTCCAGCCTGCCACAGGTAAAAATGCTAAGAAGCTATACTAATATTAATGAGTTACTTGGCTAAAATCACACTGGCCATTGCTTTGATCCCTAAGTGTTGAAACAGAAACCTGACTCAAACATATAGGACAGTATGGAACTGACCTCAAGATAAAACACAGAAACACCCAAAAACCAAAACAAAACAAAAGAAAAGGCATTTATTGGGTCACCTGGGTGGCTTAGTCGTTCTCCATCTGCCTTCTGCTTGGGCCATGATCCCAGGATTCTGAGATAGAGTCCTGTATCAGGTTCCCTGCTAAGCGGGAAGTCTGCATCTCCCTCCCCCACTCCCCCCTGCTTGTGTTCTCTTTCTCTCTCTGATTCTGTCAAATAAACAAAATCTTAAAAAAAAAAAAAAAAAAAGGCATTTATTTAAAAAAAAAATTCACATTTTCCCCTTTGCACTTTTTCAGACCTAAGGATCCAAATATGAAATAGGAATGAAACTCAGAAAAAAGAAAAAAAGATCCAGAATCAATATCGTTTATTTCTTAAGGCTTTTTTTTTTTTAAAGCAAGCCACATAAATTTAAATTAATAGTTCAGTATAATGATTCAGTATCTTCATTATCAAGGATTTACTTGAAAATTTGTTTACTTCAACCTTTAAAATCTTAAAAACAAACCAAAAATTGACTTTAAATTGACTAATAAAAAGTAATAAAAATGTATCTAAATTATAAAGGATTTGTCCATTAAATGAATCAAATTTTAAAAGGAAGGTTTACACTTTAAATACCAAAATACTTGTGCTTTTTGGGCTCTAATTTCAAAATTGTATGTGAAAGATGAGGCAGGAAAAGGAGATAGATACACTCAGCAATGTTTTATAAAAATATAAACCACTTACAAGAGTAACTTGCACAAAAATATATTTATTTCCTGACATACAAAAAATCTTAGGATTTTTATTATTTAATTGTATAAAACTTGACTTCAGTAGGAATAAATTACAAAATAAAATATCAGTTCTATTTTTCAACAAATGTTAAAAGAGAGCTAAATCATCTACTATTTACCCATTTGGTGCCTAAAAACTGAAAATCTAACCTCAACGTTGGAGAAAAAGTTGAAGTCAATATGGGAGGTAAATATAACAGGAATTCTAGGTTAGTTAACAAATCTGGGCATCTTAACAGTTCATATATTCCTATAATAGTGTATTAAATTCAGACAAATTGGATGTATGCCAGGATGGTTAAGAATTGGTTTTAGATATACCGGAATCATGCTGCAAATCTGGTAATTGGTCTAGTTATTCAAACTATATTTGCTCCTGTTCCATCATTTCTAAAATGCAAAAAAAACTGTAGCATCCATCTCAAAAGATTTACATGAGATATACGTCCATAAAACCTGGCATCAAGTAATGACTTAGTAGTAGCATCCCTAGTGGCACTGGGATTTCATAACTGGGATAAAACATACACTCATAGTATGGCAAATGTCTAATCAATGAAGGAAAAAAAGAAAATTCCATTGAGAAATTCCCAATTAATGGGATGGTTGTACAGATAAACTAGAAAATTCAAGGTACCAGTTTTCTGCAAAGTGTTTTTTCTAGCAAATCAGGCATGATTTTTAAGAATTTCATTCAGAAACACTGATTAAGCGCTAGGCACTATGTTAGACTCTGATGCCATAAGAAAGAATGAATTCTATCCTGGTAATTGAAAATAAGATAAGCACTTTAAAACAACTGAAGGATGGTTTCTCTGTATCCTAAGGAGGTACCTAACTATAATTTGGGTAGAAGGTAAAAGGGACAGGAAGTCATACTTTTTAATTAAATAATAATCTATCCTACAAATCAGTATCACCACAGCAAGAGCAGACCAATCTAAACAGCACATTTTGTCTTGCTCCCTTAACAAGGTATTGATTGGATGGTAAACATTAAGAAAGGTACCTCCTAGATTACTGGAGAGGGAATTCAGGGGTAATGGAAATGTCCTGGATCTTGTTTTGTGTGGTGATTACACAGTATGATACAACTGTCAAAACTAAAAATACTAAACACGTGAGAAGGGTTTTATTTTATGCTAATGCCATATGACACCATTTAAAAAAATATAGCTCATTTAAAAAAACTACTCCCTGCTTTCTCCCTGGAAAACGTGAGAATTTAAAAGTATAACCAAATCTATCCCCACTATGAGAGGAACTACAGAATGATTTAATCTCATTCAAAACATTTTAGGCAAGGTAGTCTTAACTTTTAGCAATAAGTGATGCAAAGAAAATCTTTGAGAACACAGACTACTATAATCCCTCATGGTCTCATGGTCTCATTCACTGCAGAATCCAAGAATGTACATACATTTTTTCAGCCACAGTTCACCTGTTTTTCAATCCTTCATGTTTGACATTGAGAGGAGGAAATCTGCATACTTGTTTCACTGCTTGTTCTATCTATACTTGGAAGAACAGGGCTGGCATCACAGAGTTCTCAAACAGAAATCCAAAACCTAGCTTCTAGCTCCAGAATATGCATGGCAATTGGGGGCAACTCATTTAAATGTTCTGTGCTCGTCACAATCTCCTATCACAGGACTGTCCCAAAGAAAAAGCACATTAATTTGTGAATGCACTTTGAAAAGTCAAAGCAATTATTCCAAACTGGCGCTAGTGATGTGGTACCGCAGGCATAGCCAAACCCCTAACCAAATCCTGGCATTTATATGTTCTTAGGGAACACACAAATCTCATCTGAACTAAATGGAACGTTCAAGGAGCAGAAACAGGTCACTCCCAGTGGGGAAAAAAAAGAAGAAAAAAAAAAAAAAAAGAAAAGAAAAGAAAGAAACGGGAGTGTGTGAAGAGGTCTCTTCCAGTACTAAAGTTCCAGAACTCTAGAATACCGGGATTTGATCTTCCAGGACACCTGCTATAATCTGGCAAATTAAAAACGGGAAGTGAGGGAATCAGGCCTGTATCAAGAGAAATTCTGTCCCTAGCCTTGTCAACAATCAACGAAGAAATGAACTGCTCTCCAAGTACGGAGACCTCTACTCCCAAAACATCGTGGAGTGTCAGGCAATCAGCAAACGTTCACTGTGTCTCTTCCCAAATCTTCAGCGCACACAGCTCCACGCCTTCCTCAAACCGCTTCCATCCCAGGCAGGAGCCACAGCAAGGCCTAAGTGTCTTCAGCTCACCCATCCCAACTCCCTCCCCCTTCCATCCCAGGTCCAGCGGCCTCCGGCCATCACACCCTTTCCTGATCTCCCATCCCCAGGGCCGCCAGCCTCACCAGCTGTTCCCGGCGGCTGGAGCTCCGATCGGTTGGCGCCCGGCGGCCCCGAACATTAACGACACCCAGGAGCCTAGCCTCGAGGCTCAGGCCCGAGAACAGACTCCAACTAGCACAGCACCAGAGACTTCCAGAAGCAGTTCAGCATTTTGAGCTGAGCTTCCGGAAGCAGACGGGAGGCGGAAACCGGAAGTCCGGAGCAACCATGACCTCTCCTCCCCCCACCGCCCTCCGCGCCTCGAATCGCCTCCTTTTACTCACAGAAAAAAGAGAAGCGAATCTCAGGAACTTTTTCCTACGCAAAGTTTCTTAATTTTCTTGCTAGTGTTCTGCAAAATGAAACGGAGTGGAAAATAAAAGTGGGATAAACGAAAAGTTGAACCCCCCGGGACTGGCTTTATGGTTTAACCCAGTTGCCGTGGAGACCGGTCGCAACACCCGGGCTCAGGCCGACGCCTGGAGGCTATGGCCACGTTAGCTCGGCTGCAGGCTCGGTCGACGTTCGTGGCACATCAGTACTACTACAGGAACAGGTGAGGCGTCAGCAGGGGTACAGCGCAGAGAGCTGTCTTCACCCCAGCCAGGTGTTCCTCAGAAGGAGTTTCCTGTTAACAAAATTCCCGAATCAGTAAATACCACGCACTTCTCCCCTTCGTTTGTTGGCCTGAAACTTAACTCACAAGTTTACAAGTAGGGTTGCCATTCAGGGAGAGTATAGATGGGAGTCGGGGCGAGACAGCGTTCCCAGCGTGAGAGGATTTAAGAAAGAGCCCACTAGAGAGAAAGCTAGAATAAAGTGTTTTTCTTTGACGTCATCACTCCACAGTTTGATGAAACCAGTGTCCTCCCTGTTGAAGTTGTAATAGCCTGACGGGACCATCCCGGCTCCCTAGCTGGGTGGGGTGTAGGGGTGGGCGTGGTGTGGTGTGTGTGCGAGGGTGAGTGATCTCCCTGGGGATTTGAGCCTCCATTATTTCACAAATAGTTGAACTCAACTGTTGTGAGGACTCACTGGTGTTCCCAAAGGGACAGTATCTAAGCTATTCTAACGAGATTATCAGTATCAATCTGTTAACCATTAGTAGAGGAATGAGGAAGATACGGGTAGCCTTATCCATCTCTATACACCCAAACTTCTTCCTTAGGGAAGAGTTTTGCTTTGACCACGGCTTTCTGGAAGCAATGCCTCAGGGGATTTTTCCAACTTAAGAGAAACGGTAAAAGTCAGTTAGATAATGGTAGACGCAGGAAAAATGTGTCGATCAGTTGGGATTTTGCTGAACTGTTCTTAGTCTAACATTTATCTCCCCCACCACATTCTTACAGCACTGCGTATTTCTTACAGTATTAATCACAATTCAGTTTTACATTCTGTTTGGAGATATCTATCTTGCCTCTTAAACTAGAAGTGGGTAGTGTCTGTTTTTTGCTTATCATTTAGGTTTCTAGTGTCTATCGTAATTCCTCATTCATGATAGATGCACAATAATTTTTTAATAATTCCATACATAAGTCTTTGAATCAATCGTTAGTCTTGGTTTAAGTAAACTACTAAAAAATGCTAAGGGTAGAAATTACTTATTATCTCTCTATTACTATAGTTATAGATTAACACCTTAACCACTTATTGAGCATTCATTTAAAGGATGTGTCCTGTGTTCATGACATGCCTATATAAAGAAGTAAGCTGCATCCCTCCTGATGTTCACAGTCTAATGTAGAATATAGGCATTTAAAAAGTAATTACAACAGAGTAAGGATGAATGGAAGTGAAACAACTAACATTTCTTGAGCACTGATTATATGCTGGGAATTTTACTAGGAACTTTTTCATATAATACTTCATTTGGTTATCACAATGTCACATGTTAATATATTAAACTCTTTTTAGAGCTCAAGAATACTGTTCTAAAAAAAGGCTGGTGAAATGCCTTGGAAATGCAAATAGATGTGATTTTTTCCCTGCAGGTTCCAGTGTAAACTTTTGTCCCCATCTCTTGGCTTTTTGACACTGGATACATTTTCCCCAAATTGGAGATTACTTGGAGAAAAGATAAGAGCTATGAGAAGGCCGTGATGAGAATAGGCTGGCATTCCTTACATTTCATTTTTAGTAGTAGTAGTAATAGTTTCAGTATAAAGGAAAGTCTCTAAAGATCATGAAGGAATCAAAATTCCAAAGTTGTCCTAGTTAAAACAACAGCAGGATATTGATAAATTTGGAGAAGAAACCAGAACAGGTGGCTACTGTACAGTTAGAACTAATGGTTTACACTGGGGTAAACTTTAATATAAATGTAATGAGAAGTTTTGCAGAAATAAAAATAAAGGAAAAAGTTATAACCAATTTTTAAGAAAATATTTTCAGTTAAAAATAAAATAAATGAATTTAAAAATAGTTACTACTTGAAATGTAAATGTTTTAGGAAAGCAACATGGAGGACATATCCAGGGGATTAGTATGTGAATGGTAGTCACTGAAGAATTGGGGAGTGGGAGTGAGAAAATGACAAATTAATAATGAAAAAATAATCAAAGAAAACATTCCTAAACTGAAGAAAAAGCATGGTTTTGAATGGAAAGGACTCTGAGTACCAGACAGTATGTTATTTTAAGACAGTTTTTAGATATTACCTGGCAAAATTTCAAGGATACAGAAAAAAATTTTATAACCTCCTAATCTAAGACAGAAAAGAATAAAGTTATTTGCCAAGGAAGAGAGAAGCATCGAATGGCTTGTGTGCAATACAGGGATGTAGAAGAGAAAAGGACAGTAATTACTGATTATTCAAGGCAATATCTAAAAAACCTAACCCAGCAAAGATCTTACTCACTTCTTTTTTTTTTTTTAAGATTTTATTTATTTATTTGACAGAGATCACAAGTAAGCAGAGAAGCAGGCAGAGAGAGAGAGGGAAGCAGGCTCCCCGCTGAGCAGAGAGCCCGATGTGGGACTCGGTCCCAGGACTCTGGGATCATGACCTGAGCAGAAGGCAGAGGCTTTAACCCACTGAGCCACCCAGGCGCCCCCTCACTTCTTTTTTTTTGATGAAATAAAGACATTTTCAGATACATAAAGACTCAAGAGTTCTGTCATCCATATACTTTTATCTGAGGAAATGTATTCAAAAACACACTGTGAAATCAAGTGAGTATTAAATTAGAACAGAGATCTCAAGATAGGGGAAGAAGAGCAAAAGAAATAATAGAAACAGTAATGAACAATTATACGTGTAGTATTTATAGTTAAACCTAGATGAACACTGTTACTGAGATTTATGGGATACCCCTAATTCTATGCAGTTAAAGAAATCTAATAGGCACTTGCAGTTTGCTTCCTAGATACCTCCTTGAGCAAGTTCAAAAATTCATCAATACATTGCACCTTCCAAGTGATACAGCAATAGTCTTGCTAATTGTCTCACTAATAGTAATGCAGGTCATTCTTTATCCAGCTTGTAGTACCAATTTCCTCCTCACTCTTCCAGCCTATGTGATAGTAACAATTACTCTGGAGACCAGTCTCTTTAGTGACCCTAGAACTCCCCACAGTCTCTCCCATCACCCAGTCCCAAAGACAGTGCTGTATGTTTAAAGTTTAGAGTACTGCTTGCCATAGTATCTTTCACTTTTTTAAAGTTTTATGAAGCCAAAGTTGTCAAACTGTTTTTTTGACTTCAGGGATTTCACCTCTCTTGGAATGATTTTTTTCTCAACCCATGGTTATAAGAAAATATTCTGTGTTTACTAATAATATTTTAGAAATTTTATTACATTTTTCTTCACTGTGCAGTTGTGTTTATGTGCATATATCATGTGAGAGAGGGGCTTAACTCTTAGTGTAGAAATTGTCTCTAACCCTTAATTGAACATTCCATACTTTCTTTCCTGGTTTTAAATATTGCAAGACAAATTAAAGTTTTAAAAATCGCAAAGGAAGAAGCAAAATTGGCTTTATTCACTGATAACATGATCGTGTGTGTAGGAAACTAAGCTGTGGGGGAGCCTGGGTGGCCCAGTTGGTTAAGCAACTGCCTTAGGCTCAGGTCATGATCCTGGAGTCCTAGGATCAAATCCCACATTGGGCTCCCTGCTCAGCGGGGAGTCTGGTTCTCCTTCTGACCTGTCCTCTCTCATGCTTTCTCTCTCTCTCAAATAAATAAATAAAATCTTAAAAAAAAAAATAAAATAAACTAAGCTACCTACAAAAAAGATCTAGAAGTAAGTGAATTTAGCAAGGCTGTAAGACACAATACCCAAAGACAAAAAGCAGTTGTCTTTTCTACATAATAGTAACAAGCAATTGTGATTTAAAACTACAAAAACAATTCAATTTATAGTAATTTATCAAATGCATGTCACTTTATTTGTTGACTTGTAGAAATCTCTTATGTACACAATTTGTGCACAAAAGTATTTTATGTACAGTGTTATGTATAAAGGTGTTCATTAAAGCATTCTATCTTTTTTTTTTAAGCATTATTTCTAATAGGAAAAAAAAAACAACCTGAAAATACCTTGTGTGTATTTGTAACTAATCTGATTAAATAAATTAAGGCTTATACACATGATGGAATATTAAGTAGCAGTTTAAAAGTGAAAGTTTTTATATATAATGACAACCCCCCCCCAAGACAGAGACAGATTAAGGTTAAAAAATAGGTCATAGAAAAATACATAGTACATTTAGTGCGAAATTTTTATGTATTTATGCAGAGAGACACAGTATATGAAATCATAGATAACAAACTGTTAATAGTGTTTAGATTTTGAGATTTGGAGGATAAGGAAGGTTGATATTGTATCTTAATATTTTTCTCTATATTTTTCTGTACCGTTTAAAATTTTATGTCGAGCATTGGGTATTTGTGTATTACTTATAAATAAATAGTAAATAAGGAAAAAATATTGAGACAAAAATTTTATTTTGCAAATATAAAATTCAACATATAAATTAAGTGGTCATGAAGATGTAGTGGGTAGAAAACTTGGCTTGCCACTGTGAAAAATCAGAAAACTGAACAGAATAGGTGGAACATTATTTTTAGACATTGTGATGCAACAGTCAATGTAGGATTATGATCTCTTGGTGAAAGGAAACAAATGAGGTTATCTAGACAATTACTCCAGTTTTATGACTGGCAGTAATTTCTGAGCAAAATTCAAACTCAACAGCATAGCATTCATGTTGTCTAGCATCTATTTCTAAATTAATAGTAAGACAGAAATGTAGCAAACCATGACCTATAACCAGGAAGAAAAAAAAATTGATTAATAGAAACAGACCTAGAAATACAAAGATGATAGAATTAGCCTACAGTGAGTTTTAAATAGCTCTCAAAACATGCTTAAGGACGTAAGGGAAAATATAAGCATAATGAGGAGTGAAATGGAAATAAGAAGCAGATGAAACATTTAGAGACACAGAACAGATGATCTGAAACAAAAAATTCAGATGGACTTAATATCAGATTAAAATCCTGCAAACAAAACGTCAGTGAACTTGAAGACCTTAGATAGATATTGTTGGGTAGAATGTTCTTTAGAAATTGATTAGCTTCAAATTGGTTGATAGAGTTGTTCAGGTCTTCTATATTATTATCGATTTCTTGTATAGTTGTCCTGTCAACTATTCAGAGAGACATGTTGAAATATCTAACTGTTATTGTGAATTTGTTCTTTCTCCTTCTAGTTTTGTCAGGTTTTGTTTCACATATTTTGAAGCACTATTATTAGGTGCATACTCATTTAGGATTATTACATTTTCTTAATTAACCTCTTTATCATTACAAATGTTCTTATGCATGATCATTTTCCTATCTTTAGTTTACTTTGTCAAAATTATTTTAAATTCTGAAACTATTTGAATAAAATAAAAGTTCTGAGATGCCATTCTTTTGTGTATGTATACACATATGTGCATATATATACATACATATATATTTAAAAATACTGAAATAATCTGAAACTTAAAGAAGTTGCAATACAGTACAGAGGTTTTGTTTTTGTTTTTGTTTTTTCACAAATTATATGAGGGTAAGTTGCAACCTCATGGCCCATTGCCCCCCACCCCCCATTCTTTCACTTAAGGACATTGTATAACCAAAATTCCACCATCAAAATCAAGAAATTAACATTGATGCATTTCTGCCATCTAATCTCCAGATTCCATTCAAGATTTGCCAGTTGTTTCATTAATGTTCTTTGTAGCAAAAGGATTGTATGCATCTTATCTCTTTAGTTAACTTTAATATGGAACATTTTCTCGGTTTTTCTTTGATTTTCATAACCACCTTATTTTTGAAAATCACAGATCAATTATTTTGTAAAAGTTCACTCAATTTGGGTTTGTCTGATTTTTTTTCTTCTTGATTAGATTCAGCTTCTGTATCTTTGGCAGAAATGTCACAGAAGTGATCCTGTAATCTTTTTTAATGCATCCTGCCAGATACTGCGTAATTTTGATTTGTCCCATTACTGATGGCAACTATTTGGATTGTGAACTAAGATAGTTTCAGCTAGACTTCTCTACTGTAATGGTCTCTTTTTTTCCCTTTGTAATTAGTAGGTATTTTCAAAAGTAGGTGATTTGACACTGTGTATGTATTCCATTCCTCATCAGTTTTTCAGTTTATTTATTATGCATACCATTATGGACTCATAGGTTCCTATTCAGAGGGTTAACATTACTTATATTACTTATGTTCATGCTAGCGTTGTCTTAGATTTGTCCAATGGGAGCCACTAGAAGATTTTCTTTTGTGTCCTGATGATCGTAATACTTTCCTGCTTTCCGATGCACACAAAAAATGTTCTAGGTTCATCTTTTTCTTTTCCCACCCAAGCTCTGGAGTCATCCATTTCTCCAAAGAATGCCTGGTGCTTTTAGTGGATGCTCATGCCATTGGGTGTTGCCACTTTCACGGTCTCACAAGTGGACAGAGCAAGAAAAGATGTGTATATATGCTTTGTGTTCAGTCTGCATTTGTACTTCATTTATCCATCCATCCATTCATCCATCCATGTATATATTGAAATCCATGTGTTTACATTGACAATTCCATTTCAAATCCAGCATCACAGGATTAACTCTAGTTTATCTCCTTTTCCTTTTCTAATGCTGCTGAACCTGGCTCTCATTATCTTTCATATATTCACTTATTTGACCAATCCTTCTGTATATAACAAAAATTCTGTCACCGTAACCATAACTGTCCTCTCTTTTATGGATTCCCTTTTCCTGGAGTGTCGGCTCCACCTCTCCATGTTGGATTATCACTCATTCACCAGTTTGGATACCCTTTCCATCATTCTTGGCTTCTTACTCCCTGTTCCACCCATCATTCTTGGGTTCTTATTCCCTGTTCCACTCAACCTTGTGGAGGCTTTCCTCACCTTTCCTTGACACCCAGAGTTAGGCCTTCTGTCCATGGGAACACTGTCCTTAGATTGTGACATCTTACCCCAGCCCAGGGCTACATGTAGATAGATGCCCACCTTACCTACATAGGCTTAGCTGAGCCACTATAACTGCACATCCCCCAACACTCTCAACCCTCTAGCACAGATTCCTGGTTTCCTTCCCCACTGACAATTTCTTTAGGACTTAATTGTTCAGGAAATGAAGAGAAGGTAGAAGGAAGAGGTAGAAAAGTAAATAATCAAACATTTTGCAAATATATTGTGAATCTGCATGTTAATTCCTACTTTATGATCTAATACATATGTATTTATAACTCATTATTCATTGAGCTGTGAAATAATAATAATAATGAGGACTATTAATGAAAACAAAACATGGCTTCTAGATTCTAAAATGTAGTTTATATTTTTCAACTAGTTATTGACCTCTTACTAGGCACATGAGTGATAATTAAAACACAGTATAGATTAAACATATTTTGTGCCTTTAAGAAGCTTGACATCCTTGAGACCTAATAGTAAAGTGAGAAGCAAAAACTGTTTTGCACATCAATATATTTCACAATGTGGGGCAGCTAATATTGGAATTTTATTCCTAGTATCTAAAGTAGTTAAAAGTCATATGGTAATGAGAAGCAAAGAAGATTGGGTTTTTAATCTAGTTTTAATTCAGGAGCTAGTAAACATAGGTCAGACTAAACAGTATGTTGATGTGTAAAATGTGTATTTTCTGCACATTACTGGAAAGACATTTAACTACACATTTTTTTTCATTTTCTATTTATTGTCAATTAATTTCCAGCCGCTAATGATACACATGAATATAGTGTTATCTGGGGTTATAGTATTTATTTCTAGTTGATGATAAAGTGACTGGAAACTTGCCGCTTTTTTCAGTGTTTTATTACATTCCTGGTAATACTTTTGGTCTTTCATCATTATTAATTCATTTAGTATTCATTGTGATAATACTGATCATAATAAATTTATTTCAAATTCATGTAGATGTCATATTTTATTCACTGCTATAGGATTTTCATTGTAATTTGGAACTAATTAATATACCATTAAAATAAAGTGTTACCCACATTTTTCATTTTAAACACAAAAAGTCTAGCAGTTCATGACATATTGTATGAGTATTCAGCATCCCAGTGGTAACCCAAGTATCTGTAAATTTCATTTTTTAAGCAGTTAAAAAAAGGGCAACAGAAATGTGTACGGAAGTTGAATTACAGCATAGAAATTAAAACTTAGCAGTAAGTTAACTACTAGTTATTTTAAAAATATTTCCCTTTAATTAAGATGTATAGTTCTTATTAGTGTATCTGTGCTTATGTTTATATACATTGGTGTTCATAAGTTTAAGAAGAAATAATTTAATCTTCTTCTTGACTATATATTACATGTTAGCATTATTACCAGAAGAGATTAGAAAACAAAGTCAAAACAGAAATATGATTGCTTAGTCCACATTTCTAATGATAATAATAAGCGCAGTGTAGGTTCAAGCTATACATTAGCTTAAAAGTATTAGATGTATTCGTATATCTTACTTGAATATTTTTCTCTTCCTTTTTAAAAAAATATTTTACCTATTTATTTTATTGAAAGAGAGGGAGCATGAGCAGGGGAAGGGGCAGAGGGAGAAGCAGACTTCCTGCTGAGCAGGGAGCCCTTTGGAGGCTGGATCCCAAGCGCCTGGGATCATGACCTGACCTGAAGGCAGACGCTTAACCTACTGAGCCACCCAGGCACCCATCTCCTGTTTTGAAAGACTTGTTGATTGTTGGTGGGGTAGGAAAGACAAGTATTTTCAGTATTTCAAATAAAGTATATTAAAAACAAGGAAAACAGATCTATAATCATATTAAATGTTAGGTTAAATACCCATAAAAAGCTGTTTTATCTCATCATGAATTTCACTTCACATCAGCGTTACTGAATAAAATTTTTTCCTTCTTCACACTCTATCATCTTTGAATTGCCTGCTCTACTGGATGTTGTATTACTGTATGTTTTCTATTTTTGCTATAATGACATTTTATATTTTGCACCATCGTATTTTACTGGCTGGGATACGATTTTAAAAGAGAAAAGATTCCCTGTAATGCTGCAACTCTTTGAAACACTGACCTTGTCTTCATGACTTCTTCACAGCATTTGGTACTGCTCAACCATGGTCTCCCTTCCTGCTACCTTACTATTAACTTCTATGATACTGCAAAATACTGTCTCTTAAAATTGAGCTTTCTTTTTTCTTTCCTTATTTAACGTCCTAAACTTTTGTGAGCTTTTTGTTCATATAAATGAAAATTTTCTGTATGTGTTTAAAGGCTGAATTATTTACCAGCAATATCATGAGTTCCTATTGCACTCCATTCTCACCCATACCTGGTATATCTGAAATTTTTGATTTATTAAATAATTTTTATTAACATATAATGTAGTATTTGCCCCAGTGGTATAGGTCTGTGAATTGTCAGGCTTACACACTTCACAGCACTCACCATAGCACATACCTTCCCCAATGTCCATAACCCAACCACCCTTTCCCTCCCCACTCCCCCAAGCAACCCTCAGTTTGTTTTGTGAGATTAAGAGTCTCTTACGGTTTGTCTCCCTCCAGATCCCATCTTGTTTCATTTTTTCCTTTCCTACCCCCTAGACCCCCCACTCTGCCTCTCAAATTCCTCATATCAGGGAGATCATATGATAATTGTCTTTCTCTGGTTGATTTATTTCACTCAGCATAATACCCTCTAGTTCCATCCATGTCATTGCAAATGGCAAGATTTCATTTCTTTTGATGGCTGCATTATACACACACACACACACACACACACACACACACACACACATACACACACACACCACCTCTTCTTTATCCATTCATCTGTTGATGGACATGTAGGTTCTTTTCATAATTTGGCCATTGTGGACATTGCTGCTACAAACATTTGGGTGCACATGCCCCTTTGGGTCACGACATTTGTATCTTTAGGGTAAATACCCAGTAGTGCAATTGCTGGGTCATAGGGTAGCTCTATTTTCAACTTTCTGAGGAGCCTCCATGCTGTTTTCCAGAGTGGCTGCACCAGCTTGCCTTCCCACCAACAGTGTAGGAGGATTCCCCTTTCTCTGCATCCTCTCCAACATCTGTCATTTCCTGACTTGTTAATTTTAGCCATTCTGACTGGTGTGAGGTGATACCTCATTGTGGTTTTGATTTGTATTTCCCTGATGCGGAGTGATGTTGAGCACTTTTCCATGTGTCTGTTGGCCATCTGGATATCTTCTTTGTAGACTTCAACTCTATTACAAAGCTGTAATCATCAAGACAGTATGGTACTTGTGCAAGAACAGACACATAGATCAATGAAACAGAATAGAGAGCCCAGAAATAGACCCTCAACTCTATGGTCAACTAATCTTCGACAAAGCCCAAAAGAATATCCAATGGAAAAAAGACAGTCTCTTCAACAAATGGTGTTGGGGAAATTGGACAGCCACATGCAGAAGAATGAAACTGGACCATTTCCTTATTCCGCATGCAAAAATAGATTCAAAATGGATGAAAGACCTCAGTGTGAGACAGGACTCCATCAAAATCCTTGAAGAGAACAAAGGCAGCAATCTTGTCGACCTCAGCTGCAGCAGCTTCTTCCTGGAAACATTGCCAAAGGCAAGGGAAGCAAGGGCAAAAATAGAACTATTGGGACTTCATCAAAGCTTTTGCACAGCAAAAGAAGCAGTCAACGAAGCCAAAAGATAGTTGACAGAATGGGAGAAGATATTTGCAAATGACATATCAGATAAAGGGCTAGTATCCAAAATCTGTAATGAACTTATCAAACTCAACACCCAAAGATTAAATTTTTGATCTTTTACTGTAGATGTTGATGTCTTTTCATATCTTAGTCCCAGTTTATAGACTGATGCTCTTCTATGACACAAAATTTTAATATTATATTTGAAAATGGCTTACATGCACTCTTCCTTTTCTTTTTTTTTCCTTTCTTTTTATTCCTCCTCTTTCACTTTCCTCCCATCTCCTATTTTTATCCTTCCTTCCCATGCAGTGATGGTTAAGAATCCAGCTTTTGGAGCCAAACTATGTAGGATAAAATTTCAGCTCTGACATTTATTAAGATGTGACCTTGGACATATCCCTATACCTCTGTCTCCCTTAGTATCTTCCTTTGTCAAATGGGGATAATATTTTAATGTTGTGAGTAGGTATAGTGATAGAAGCACCTGTGTGGCAGTCTTCACAGGGATTAAATATGTCTGTAATAGACATGCTATTCCCCAAGAGAAAGCAGCTTTGGTAAGTCATAGACTGTTAGGAGAAACATCAGTTCCCTCTGGAGCCACTGGGGATGCATGTGGGAGAAAGGGGGTAATATTGTGGATTTTTGGATTTTAAAGTTTAGTGGAAAGACCATTATCAATCAGTCATGATACATGACTGTGTTAAATATTAAGAGCTATTGGAGTATATGATGGTAAGGCCTACCGTGGTCTGGGGAGTCAGGGAAGGCTCGGGGGAGTGTAATACTTCAAGCTGTTCTCTCTGCCATGTGGAGCACAATCATTTGAACCAAGAATATGGTTTATACATGTCTCTCCTGTAATTTTGTAGATGTAGAACAAACATACAATGATAATCGCACTTTCATTTCTTAATTGTCTAGAGTGTCCTCTTAACCTTACCGATTTGTGTAATTATCTCTGCTACTCTTCATATCTGGATCACTGACCAATGCATAGTTTTTGTTTTCCGTTTTGCTTTTATGAGTCCTTTAGAGTCCTTTCTAGGTAACTCTCTTTGCTGCTTATCTAGGACTATAATCCATCTACTTGTTTCTCCAGCTTTTTGTCACTGACAGCGTTAACTGCTCATCCTAGTTTCTTTCTCTTGGCCAACTTCATAGTATTGTTTAAGAATTTTATTGTTTGAGGTTTTTTTCCCCCTTCTGTTTCTGTTCTAATTATAATATATAAATTTAATGAAATCTATATAGTTAATCCAGAATATAATGACCACAAAAAAGTAACCAGTCCAAGGAAACACTATTTTGAGGGAATTAAAAGAAAATTAAGAAATAAATGGTTAGCCATTCTTTAGTCATTCAGCAAACATAAAGTGCTAATTAGGTGCCAACCAGCATTCTAGGGAAGAAATTACTTTGTGGTACACAGTAATTGCCTTAAGCAATATCACATCTAATAGGGATGGGGAGGGAGAATTATAATGACTGGTAAAATTAAAATGGAGATCTGTCTTGACAAAACCTGTCTTTGCTGTAAATCAGTAAAATCTAACAGCTGAATTTCTTGTCTTTATAAGCCTATGGCCCTGCCCCTGCATTAGCTTAAATGGAGTTTCTGAGAATTCTATCTAGAATAAGCATTCTGAGATGGATTCATGTTACTTAGAGGCAGTTCAGTTAACTGATGAATTGAGTCAAATATGCAGGCATTTTAATCTTGCATGATATGTGTAGTGGCATTCAAATAGTAAATTCAAGTAATTATAGTTTTAAAATAATGAAAAAAATGCATGTTGTTTTATTTCCTTATGAGAATCACTGGTAAATTAATTAGTTGCAAAATAGGTGATTACAAAAATGAAAGAAAAAGTAAAGTTGTTGAAAGCACATGGCCTCTCAGAGAAAGGTTAATTTTAAAAATATAGCTCATGATTTCTGAAATGCTTTATTTCATATTTTAATTTTATTTAAAATGACATTTGAATTACAATTATAATTTTGGAAGAAATTAAAGGTTTTAACAGGTTGATTTGCTTTGGAATTATATTAGTCACTAATGAAATGCTTTAAAAAATTTCTTTTTAGTGTTGTAGATGTATTTAGGAAAAAGGAGTATGATGCAGCAGTTAAAATCCAGAGCTGGTTTCGAGGATGTCAAGTTCGGGCATATATCAGGTATATGATTTTGTTATGGGAATGTCAGATATATGATAAAAACATACTCCTTAGAAAATATGATTTATTCATGTAAGTGTTGATTACAAATAATCTTTTCCTTATAATGAACTTGATAAATTATATGATGTCTTTTTTTTGTTTTAAAGATTTTATTTATTTGACAGAGAGAGATCACAAGTAGGCAGAGAGGCAGGCAAAGAGAGAGAGAAGCAGGCTCCTTGCTGAGCAGAGAGCCGGATGCAGGGCTTGATCCCAGGACCCTGAGATCATGGTCTGAGCCGAAGGTAGAGGCTACCCAGGCACCCCTGTATGATGTCCTTTTTTTTTTTTTTTTTTTTTTAAAGATTTTTATTTATTTATTTGACAGAGATCACAAGCAGGCAGAGAGGCAGGCAGAGAGAGAGAGGGGGAAGCAGGCTCCCTGCTGAGCAGAGAGCCCAATGTGGGTCTAGATCCCAGGACCCTGGGATCATGACCTGAGCTGAAGGCTGAGGCTTTAACCCACTGAGCCACCCAGGTGCCCCTGATGTCCTTTTTAAAGAAATAATTCTTTCTGGTCTTTTCTTATATATCAAAAAACTAAATTATATCAACCATATCTCTAATTTTAAAAAATACTCAATATCATAAACACACTTGATTAGATTCTTTCCTGAATTCCATAGGATATGACAAATGACTGGACTTTATTTATAGCAATGAATTCACTAATTGTTAAGAAAGGAAAAACAAAATAAAATAAAACAAAGGAAGTTGTTCCAGTCTTCTCCAGCATGTTGATCAATAAGGACAAATGATATCAGAATGCTGCCGTCCTGATTGTAAAGAGACTGAAGCCGTTCTCCTTATCGTAATCGTTCTCACTTTTTCTTCAACACTCAGACTTGCCTTCAGTCTCTTGCAATTCTGAAAAGCATTGCCCTGGATAAGGTGGAAGAAGAAAAAACCTAGTACATAATAACTCATTCAGATGATCAACTGGGGATTATATTGTATAGTGCCTTCTGTTAGCTTGTGGGAGCCAGACTTGCATATCAAAGTGCGAAGATGAGAGTTCTCTTTTGGTCCCCCCATATCAACGAGGAACATGACAACAAAGAGAGTATTTTTTTAATTCAGCAGATCAACATGTCATTAGCTTGGATTGACTGGGAAATATAAGCTGAAAAAGGAAGTGTTTCCTTACCTCAAGAATTACTTCTAAGTACTTAGGATGACTCATACCAATATTGCCTGGCTTCTCTCTTGTTCCTTTGACCTGTTTTATAGTCTTAACATTCAAAAATATTTCCAAGAATTAGTATTGAGGAGTATTTGAAATTTAAAGATATTTAATCATAAGCCCAAAAGGAATACTGAATATATATTTCTGTCCCCTTTTTTACTTTTAGAAATGGTTAATTCTATTGCAGAATGATAGCTCTACCCTTTAAAAAGTACACAAAAATTTGCCTTTGAATGTGAGTTCTTGAATTGTAGAAGATACAGTCTAAGAAAAAATTTAAACAATAATCTTGTTCAAGGAAGCCTACTAATAAGTCTGTTTTTCACCCAGGTATTTACATAGAGTAGCAACTGTTATTCAAAAATGGTGGAGAGGTTACTCAGGCAGAGAAGAGTATCGGCTACTTGTAAAGGTAAATATAAAATTTATGTATGTTAGCATTTGAATTATACAATGTACTGTAACTTTAGTCATATTTACATGCAGTGTGGAAGTTATTGCTATAAATATTTACATAAAAAGAAAATTGGGCTTGGGACGCCTGGGTGGCTCAGTTGGTTAAGCCGCTGCCTTTGGCTCAGGTCATGATCCAGGGTCCTGGGATTGAGTTCTGTGTTGGGCTCCTTGCTCAGTGGGGAGCCTGCTTTTCTCTCTGCCTCTGCTGCTCTGCCTGCCACTATGCCTCCTTGTGCTCTCTCTCTCTCTCTCTGACAAGTAAATAAATAAATAAAATCTTAACAACAACAATAACAACAAGAAAATTGGGCTTAAATTTTAGAATGAGACCTCTTCTGAGAAGCCTTTTCTGATTTTCCATGGAGAATTGATGACTCATTTCTTCGTTCCCAGATGACACCAGACATTTTCTTTTTGTTAAAGTAACTTTCACAGTTACTTTGTATTTATGTGCACTTATTTGTCAATGATTTTCTCCAGGTTTTAGGTGGTGAGCCCTTTCAGGGTAGGCACGGTGGCTTGTTCATTTTGGGGCCATCAACATTTAGATTAATCCCTGTTTCATAACATAGTCAGTACACATTAAATGAATTAAAGTGGCCAAAATTAATTCTACAAAATATAAAAATAAGGTGATTTTAGCATTGTCTGTTATTGGCTGTGGGGATATCGGCTGCTGGGATATTTTGAAGATTTGCCATCAATGTGGTATACCACAACCATCTCTATGCACTGATAGTCTTGTAGAAGTATATGGTAGCATGCCAACTTATACTTCAGCTAAGAGCTTTAGGATATTAAGAAAAAACATTTTTTTTTTAAATACAAAATGAGAAAGTGGCCTTTCTCTAATCAGTGGCCTACTTCATTTATTTTTTGGTTTGTTACTATTTTTGACTATAATAACATAAATTTGTTTTTCATTTGTTCTTGATTAGTTGCATCTAAGTGAAATTAAAAGATATAGAGAGGGAAAGATAAAAGTAAATAGGTAAGTAAGCGATAAACAATTTACCTTTAGCGAAAAAAACTTTAAAACATGTTGAAAAAGTATAGGAACTGTTTGGAGGAAGAGCCTACTATTTTAGATTTAGTGAAACTAAGTATTCAAACAGTAATTATGCTTGAACTTTCTGTAACTGTTGGGTCTCTCTTATAGCTAGTTTTAAAACCACAGTGATGCTTTTACAGCACAGATGCTTAACCAACTGAACCACTCAGGGGGATATTTTAAAACTCTGTGTGTGTGTGTGTGTGTGTGTGTGTGTGTATCTTCTTTCTCATCAAGCTTTTTTACACTAGGTTTAGCATTCACTGATGGCTTTGTCCAGAATCAATTATTGTATTTGTTAAATAACAATTTTCTAACTCTGTCATTTCTTCTACATTTACTTGTTTGCATGTTAGTATAAGAAAAAGCTCTTTTCTTTGTTTGTCCTTTTTAAAATTTTTTATATCAGTATGAACTCATGGATTCCTGTTTTATTCAATGGGCTTTAATAAATTACTGTCACTAATTGGTTTGGTGCTCAAATTGATTTGGCCAGCAGAAGCTCCTTCAAACCCACTTTTAATAGAATCAGATTACTTAAATGGGATGATCAAAAAATTAAGGTATTTTCTTTGGAGTGCTGAGTGATCTTTAGCCCCATTATTCATTCATAGTTGGGGGTCTATGTCAATGTATAGATAAGACAATAAAATATATGTATGCATATGGCTTTCCATGAGCATTACTGACTTAACTTCCATTGCTGGAATTGCTACTTACAAGCCACTAGTAAGAAGGTTATGAATGATTGAGACCTTTTTTATCAAATATACAGGAGTATAAACATTTCAGGGGCTATTGTCAATGTATTCAACTTGGGAATCTGTATTCTAATGATGTTGAGATTGCTGAAAAAATATTTTTAAAAATTCATATAAAGATCCATTCTAGGAAATTTGTTTTGTTACTTTAGTGTCTTAACTGAGTTTGATCAAAAAGAATATCACTCAGCATGATCACTAAATTATTCTTCAGTTTTGGATCTAATTATCTTTGAGCTCTTGGGGTAAAAATTATAGAGATTTTCCTCATTTAGACTGGTTCTGATAGTTTTTAAGTCTGTTAAGCTATAAGCTATTTTAGAACAGGTCTGTTTTATTTATTCCTTTTTTGCCATTATGTATACAGGACTTAACATAAGGATCATAAGGATCTCAAATAACATAATTGGACCTCAATAAGTAATTATTGAATGAAATTAAAATAGCTGCCGTTTACTGATTGACTACTATGACTAAAATATTGTAGCAAACATTTTTTTTAAAAAGATTATTTATTTATTTATTAGAGATCACAAGTAGGCAGAGAGGCAGGCAGGGGGCGGGCGGTGGGTGGATGGGCAGGCTCCCCGCTGAGCAGAGAGCCTGATGTGAGGCTTGATTCCAGGACCTGAGATCATGACCTGAGCTGAAGGCAGAGGCTTTAAATTTAACCCACTGAGCCACCCAGGCACCCCTGTAGCAAACATTTTTGTGTTTAATGTGTATACCAACTAAAGTCTCACACAAGTCCTATGAATATTATCACTGTTGTATAGATGAAGGATTTTAGTCTTAGATATGGTTACTTCCCCAAAGACATACTGTTAGTGATGTGTGGAGAAAAGCCAAAACCCAATTCGATGGGATTCCAAAACCCTTATTTACTGAAGCTGATAGGCAGTTGAAATTCAGCTCATTATTGAAGAATTCCCTCCTTTGGCTTATACAGAAGTCCACGAAGCTTAAGTAGTGCTAACATACCAGAGATCCCCACCTTTGTGGAGCTTCATTCAGAGGAGGTCCTTTGTCCTGGCCCATGTATTTGATCTTCAAGGTTCATCCTTTGAGAACTCTGTGGCTGGTGGGCCACATAAAGAGAATGGGAATTTTTGTTAGAGTCAATATCCCGATATCCCTAGTACTTCCAGTCCTGTCTCCTTCACAGGTGCCACCAACTTTATTCCTAGAGTTTTAGCCACCTTGGAACACTGGAAAAAATAAAATTAAGGTGTTAAAAAAAAAAAAAAAAACAGAAGCAGTAGTAATGCCAAATGTTATGTTTCCTTATTTTAAAAAGCTAATGCCCAGCTCTTCCCCAGGCATGTGGAATCTTTTATTTCTCTTTCTCTGCCCATATCTCTCCTCTTACTATCTCTCCCATTCCAGCATAATTTCTCAGAGCTCAGGTTTTAAGAAAGTGAAGCTCAGTAGGGAGGCACAGTCACACACAAGCCATCTGAGGCAAGAACGCATGAAAGGACCTGCTACTTTCTTGGGTTGGGGGGTAGGACAGGAATTAAAGAAGTCTACAGGAATTGTTTAAGTCTACATTAATTATCCTGTCACACACATTAGTACACATTGTCACACACATAGTCTTTAGTAACTGTGTTTAAATCGTCATTTCCCAAATTTATTATGCATGTATATTTTTTTGACCTAACAGCTATATACAATAATAACAATGCCACAAGTGAGGCTTTGAGATTGAGAATGAGCATGGTGTGATGGGAGGCAGGAGGGATGTTGATCTGGGTGGCTCAAAGAATTTGGGGAATAGCAGAAGGTTGCTGTGAATGTGACTTTTAAAAAGTAATTTCCTACATTTTAAAAGGAATTTCTTGTTTAAAAACTTTATATTCATAATACCCACTGGGTGTGGTACATAAACAATGAATTTTGGAACACTGAAAAAAAAAAACTTTATATTCATTATTTAATATTTTCCAACAATCTGTTAAGTAGAAAGTGCATGTGTTATTTTCATTTTATAGATAGAAAAATGGGAGCTCAGGAAGATTTGGTGGTTTGCCTCAAATTCTCAGTTTCTGATCCATATAGATCCACATGCTAACTCCTTATTAAAATCTCTGTGTGTCCCTCAGGTACCCCAAACCTGTTCCTCCTTATGTATTCCTTCATTCAGATAAATGATACAACCATTCAACCAGAAATCCAGTCATCCTAGACTCTCCACTATCTCCTTCTCACTACCCTTTATTTCCTATCAGCCATCAAACACTTTCCATTTCCTCTCATAAAAGTCTCTTGTCTTCAGTCCAAATATCATCATTTTACTTGCATGCCTACGGCCCTTGCCATAGCATACTTCAAAAAGTTTACATCTTTCATGTAACATGTCAGGTTTTTCATAGTCTCTGATTGCTTTTTCTCTAACCTCGCTTCTTGCTACACCTGTATAAAATATACTTTGGACACATTAAGTCATTTGCCATTGCCAAAATATGCAGTGTCCTACAAGGTTTTTACAAATGCCCTGTACCTTGCCTAGAATGTCCTCACTCCTTCACTCTGACCTGCCTCTCATTGGTTCAGAGCCCTACTTACTCTTCCAGACTTGACTTAAACATTAACCTTCCCTGATCTCCTGAAGCTGAGTGTACAATCATGGGGGACTGCAGATACCAGGTGTGCCTTCCTAGCTTTTTCATGTAGGCATTTGTCCCACTGTTCTTCATCTACGTCTCTTATTTGACTGGGAGCTCCTGAATGGCAGTAACTGTTTAATTTTACTGTATCACAAATGTATCACAGCAAATGTCACAAAGAAAGCCTGCTGACATTTTTGCTAACTGATTACATGATTCACAGGGATATATATGTTGGAAGACTTTTGCTATGGTCAACACAGCTGGTGATTTTATCAGTATGCATCAAAATTATTCACTACCCCCTTCTTCATAAAAGAGTGATTCTTTCCCATCTCATAGATTTTGGGCTAAGCCATGTGTTGTGGGCGGATAGGACATATGCCACACTCAAGATGAAGCTTTTAGAAGCCTTCTCCCTCTTTCCTTCTGGCATTAGAATGGCACACGTCAGTCTTGGGCCACTCCTTCATCCTTGGGGTTAAGAGGAAGAGGCGTAGAGCATAGATAACTATAGGGAACCCTAGTCTACCCCTAATGTGAGGGAGAAACTTTTTGTTTTGTAAGCTACTAAGATAGCTGCATTTTTATCTCCGCAGACCTGAATAATGGCTATAATGATAATAAAAGTGTGCATGTTTATAAGAAACATTCTGAATGGGGCACTAAGTGAAGCTTACAAAAAAAGATGTTTTTGGCTTTTTGAGTTTGTGATGATGTTAGGACACCTCCATGTGGTGGTATCTTGTAAGGCGATTTTGTAGAGTCTCTCAGCAGAGTGTTTGGCATATAATAATTAACACTCCACAAATGCTTATTAAAGTGAACACTTGAATGGGAGTTTAGATTAAGAGTCAGAGCTGGAGACAAAGATTTTAGAACCATCTTTGCAAGATGACTGGATTTTCTACCTAATGGGGAAAAAATATATCTCAAGAGTAGAGCAGAGGGCCAAGAATTAAGGCTTGTGGAACACATTAAGTAGGATTTAGGCAGAGGAAAGGGAATTATAGACAGATAGTATCTAGAAAAGCAGAGACACAATATCACAGTAACCAGAGGAGAGAACGCCTAGCAAATTTGGCATTGTCAACAGGCTCAGATGTGGCAAAGTCACACAGAAAATGAACTGAGAAAGATCCTAGGATCTCCTTAGATAGGTTCAATAGTTTTAGACAACCTCCCTCAAAATTCTATTAACTAAAATATTTCTATCTAGCTTTTAAATAATTTTCCTATTGACACCAGCTAGCTTATCCAGTCCTGAAGGATCAATGGGTTCTCCACTACAGTGCCTTCATTAACTCAGAATAATAGATCATTTCTAGGTGTTGGTTTCTCTTTGTGCGTGCACGCGCGCGCGCATGCGCGCACGCGCTTTTGTGTGTGTGTGTGTGTGTGTGTGTGTGTGTGTGTGTGTGAGAGAGAGAGAGAGAGAGAGAGAGAGAGTGATTTGAGTCTTGGTTCCTTCATGACTATCGTTTTTGCTTCTTTTTATGCCCTACCTCCATTTCTGACCTTCCAGCTTACTTCAGGGCACTGTACCTGGCAGTATAACCCGAATTTGTCCATCTTAGGGGTCTAGGATTGTTGATTCACATCCTTGAAAATATTTTCCTGTTAGTGAAAATTGATGGTATCTGGTGTGTGTGCTCAGTGCATATGGGTTTCATACCTGCTGAACTCTAGTTTTACTGCAACTTGTTTTTCCTACTGGATACTCAAATGGTCCTGCTGTTTTGGGAGCTTTCTTTCTTTCTTTTCTTTTTCATTTTTTTTTTTTTTTAAGATTTATCTTAGAGATTGAGTGTGAGGTGGGGAGGGGCAGAGAAAGAGGGAGAGAGAAACTTCAGCAGAAGGACCTCCAAATCAGTAATAAGCTAATTAAGGTAACATTTATCACCCTTTAGTGTCAGAGCAGAAAACTGAAACATATTTTTTCCTTTCAGGGTCTTGCAGTTTAGATAAATACTAAAGGCTGGATAATGTAGGTTTCTGACCTGGTATTAATTTAAAACTTTATTAATATATTTTCATCATAATTATGAAATGAATTTAGAGTTGGTTCTCCTGGTTTTAAAGATTATGCTAATAATACTTCTAAGAAATAATATACTTGGCATTTAATTTTGTATGTGGAAGAAAGAAAGGGTGTTTTAAAAATCAGCTGTTGATAATGAACAGATTGGTATCATTTGCCAACAAACAAGGCAAAGCATATGCACAAAATACTCACGATTATTTGATAATAAATCATTTTAACGATTATACTCAAAATTATGAAATGAGGATAGCACTGATGTGGAAAATAACAAAGGCTCATGCTCATCATATCTGTTATCCATATGTGCATGGCTTCTAAAGGTTCCATTGTCATCACTTTAATGCAAGTGTTTCCTTTGTACTGTTCAGTCTAAAAAATAAAGCCAGCTGATCTGGTTGGGTTTATATAGCTGTATTACTCAGAATTATTATGAATATGTATTGCTTTCAGTGTTCTGCTTTTGAGGAGCAAAGGAAAAAAAAGAGAGAGACAGATAGAAATCAAGAAACAGACTTAACATGGAGAACAAACTGATGATAACCAGCGTGGAGGTGGGTGGGGGATGGGTGAAATTGGTGACGGGGATTAAAGGTTACTCTTACTGTGGTAAGCACTGAGTAATGTGTAGAATTGTTGAATCACTGTATTAATAAGAACACTATATGTTAACTATACCAGAATTAAAGTGAAACCTTTAATTAAAAAAAAAAACAAACGAAGAAACCTTTTTTTAGAGTGTTGTGCTTTTGAAAATGATTGTTTCCTCCTGAAACTCACTTTTTTTGGTGGTTTTAACCTAAATACTCAACAGTAAAGGAAATATTAGGTCATCTATGGTATGTAGCAAAATACCATGTAGTCTTATAGATAAAAATATGTGAACAAGGAACTTAAAAATGGGGAACAAGAAATATCTGTATTAAATCTGTCCAAACCAAATAGAAGAACCTTTAAGAGAAATCAAGCCACTAGGGGTTGAAGGAGAGGAATTTGCATTTAGAGTTTAAGACTTAAGACGGGGAACATTTCTAGTTCCCAGGGTCTGGAACTTGGCTGTGGATTTAGTAATTAAATGTGTTGCCTGTATGAATTTGACCATTAGCTTGATGCCAAAATTTTTAGAGCGTACTTGGGGCAGTCAGGGAGAAGTGAGGAGGAGGGAGGAAGGAGGTTAATAAGTAATGGGATACCTGAAGTATGATGATATTGAAAGGGATAGAGAGTCTTAAGTGTGGCAAGCTTGAGATTAAAAAGTAAGGTTTCTTGTTCTTTTGGTTTGTTGTTGTCCTTTTTAATGGAGTACTTCTTACTGGTATGGAATGGTTTGAAAGTGCTTTGCAACTAGGAGAATGCCAGCTTCTTCTCTTGGAATAGGGGAGAAAAGATAGTTTCTTTGATAAATGCTTGCAAGAAAAACAGGAGAGAGAAGGTTTGGACAGCTGGAAAAGAATGGTAAGACATTTCAGGCAAGGGAAGTAATATGGATATGGAGCTGAAGAAATAAAAAGAGTAATTTGATCAGATAGAGCTTTTAAAGGAGTG
Source organism: Lontra canadensis (assembly GCF_010015895.1). Classification (NCBI taxonomy): domain Eukaryota; kingdom Metazoa; phylum Chordata; class Mammalia; order Carnivora; family Mustelidae; genus Lontra; species Lontra canadensis. Next base: position 9,943,250 of record NW_022631040.1, read on the forward strand.
GAGTAGTAACAGATAATTGAGGGGAGAAATTGGGACCTGATTGTGGTAAGCTTTGAATATCACTTGACCTCCAGGAGGGTGGTTCTCATTTATCTCCAACCACCCTCCCATTGTAATTCACCTGATAGAAAGAAAAAAGAAAGAAACTCAACATATGAAACATGCTTCCATTGGTAATCATGGTCTAGTCCCAATGAATAGCAACCCTGTCTAAAAGATCCACATAGATACCAACCACGCAGAAGATTATGTTTTTAAAAGGAATAAATCCTCCAAAAAAAATTTCAGAAACCTTGTAAAAATTGAGGGGGATGACTTGGCCAAGGCCATACAGCTAACAAATGGTTGACTTAGTGTTCATCCCAGAAATACTTCCTGTGCTATCTGTTGTAAATGCAACATATCAGTTCTGTTTATCCTTCTTCCTCTCTTTCTGTCCCCTCTTTCCCCTCTCTTTCCCTTTCTTTGTTCACAGACATCTGGGGAAACATCTGTAATTGAGTATCATATTTTCACTACAATGAAACTATTACCATTTATGCTTTCACTCCAGATTTTTAGTCTTAGTAGACTTAGTATTTTATGATAAAATGAGAAATTAATAAATAGTAAGAAAAATTTTAAGAATTTTGTCTGTTGAGAAATTACAATAGCTTGTCATTGTTGGATAGACTATTAATATTTAGTAGCTAGGATATTCTTTGCTTATCCAACTCCCATGCATTGGAAAAACAAATTTTGAGGACAGAATTCTAGACAATAGTGTTAGGAACAACGGCTTTTGTATGATTTGTATTTTAACGACTCATATCCCAAAAGAACAGATACTAATAAAACGAGTAGTATCATTGTTCGGAATGGAAATAAATGGACTTAGATGAGAGGAATTTTACAAAATATTTAAGTGTCTAAATGTGTCTCATAGATAGCTTAGGAAAATGAACAATTCATTCACAAATGATTTTTTTTTTGGTGTTTTTAAGATTTTGGTAAAATACACATAGCATAAAATTTATCATTTGTACCATTTTTAACTGCACTGTTACTCAGTGGCATTAGGTATACTTGTGTTTTTATGCAACTATCACCACTACCCATCTCCAGAATTTCTCCTTCATCTCAAATGGAGACCACTCATTTAACGATAGCTGCCCCCGTCCTCTAGCCTCTGGTAACTGCTATTCCACTTTCTGTCTCTGTGAATTTGACTATTTCACATACCTCTTATAAGTGGGAATATGCAATATTTTTCACATAAATATATTTTTGTTACTTTCCAAAGCAAATACATTTAACATCGGTGATTCACATGAGAATGATAAACTAGAATCAAAGTGCTATTTCACCTTTAGCAATGAAAGTCAGAATTCGTACACTTAAAAGCTAGATTGCTTTTTTCTCTGTCTTCAGAATAAAATTTAACCTCTTATATTTTGGAATTTTACTAATTGTTAAATCGCATACTTTTAGCTACAAAATGTGTTTAGCAACAGCAGTGATCATCCCTTTTATAATCATCAACTATGTCCCAAGCCCCTTAAAAATTTTATCTCATTTTATTCATTTAATCTTCACCTCAACTCTTCAAAGTGCTGTTCCATATTGTGAGCCTGGAAGTTAAGACTGGCTGGCTTTGAGTAACTTGTCCAAAGCCACACATCTGATAAAAGCAACATCAGCACATGAACTCAGGTCTGTGACTTGAAAGCTCACATGCTTTCAGTGCTGCTAACTGAACAGCAACATAATAAGGGTAAGAAACATTATCTCTTTCTGAACCTAGACATTTTAGATATGTAATTTTTAGTGTGTTCCACCTGTGTAAAATCATTTAATGGTTATCTCTGCATCAGTATAACTTGAAGAAATAAGGTATTAAGGTAAATCTTTTAACTTCACCACAAATGACAAGAACTATGCCTTACTTGCTATGACGAAGAATGAGAATTTAAAATGAAGTAACATCACTGTGTTCATTTGTAAATAACATATTGCAGCCAACTGTTTCTTAATTGCTCAGACTGTTGATAAATAATCCAGCCCTGCTGCTCTCCACAGACAATTTGCTTTGGATCAGACCAGGCAATTCAAACAATCCTAATTACAGTGAAACCCTTTTATATGAATTTCTGTTTATTGCAGGGAAGAAAACCCCTATATAAAAGGTTAAGGCACTTAACTCTGATTTTTGACTGAAACACAGCATCTGTTACCTAAGCTCAAGTTATGTTATTCAAATGAATTTTGATTGAATAAAAATGGATAAAATAGTATTTGGATCAAAAATGTATATTTCATTGCTTTTACTATTTATTATACTGTCATGAATTATGTTAAATTTATGTTTTTAATTAAAAGATATAACAGATGTAGAAACTTCATTTAAAGCAATATTTGTCTTGAAATAAGCTATGTTGCTAAATGATTATGTACTGTAACAGAGATTTGTATATTAATAGACAAATGTATCTATACTAGAAAAAAAACAAGACCTTAGGAAGTCTTCCCTATATCAGGGGATTTGCTGTAACATGATATCATTGTATTTATGATTTTATGGTGTTAAAATGAATATTAAATGAAACAAAATTCCCAAGGATTACTCAGGAGGCAGCTAAGTACATAACATTTTGTACAGATGGTTGGAAGGCACAATTTTGCTCCATCACTGCATCCATATCCTTGAACGATTTCGACTGAAGACAGCATTTCTTTGAATTTTTCATTAAACCAGACGTCTTGAAATATGAATTCCTTTTATGTTTCTGTGAGTTTTGGCTAAAAGAACCCCAGTGAATAAATCATACAATACTACGTGTCACCAGCACTTGTGAATATTTCTGCTTTGTTATTCTATTCTCAGTAGAGCACCATTGATTATCAAACTCAGCGGAGAGCATTTTATGATCATATATCTCCATTAGCTCCTAGTTTGACTACCATAGATTTTTCTGGTTAAGCCTGCATTATGTATTAGGAAGCCTATCTCTTCAATACAAAGTTTGATTTCATTTTTCTAACCCCAGAACTCTTATTATGTATTATGTATAAAGATTCTTATCTTTTATATGTAAAAATAGGCTTCACTGTCTTTGTGTAACTGAACTATAGGCCTTTTTTTCTTTTTTCCTGATTCACAGTTCGCATCTTGTGCTATGAAGATGAATTTCTACAACGCAATGGCTGTCAGGGTAAATATTTCTTCACTTGTTAAACAAATGAAAAGTCAATTGTGCCCTGAATTCGCTTTTAATAAAATGAGCAAGCCAGAATAATGCAAATTTGATTGATATGCTAATGGTTAGAGAGAAGAGTACATAGTTAAAAAGTTAGTTATACTAAATAATCTTGGCAGTATTAAAAATTAGAGTAAAATGTAAAACATGTAATTATCAGTGCTTATGTTTTAGAATGTTAAATATCTCTGAGCCATAACTAGAGAAAGACTGTAAATATTAATGAAGCAATGTATTAGTTTCCATATGTCATATAGAATATTGTGATAAATAGATGAACATGGTTCTGGAATATAAGATTCCGGTCCAATACAAATCAATTAGGAATTATTCATATGATTTAGTAGTAATAAAGTCAGTTTCCACCTTAGAAGTTTAATTTCTATTATCTCTATGTTCATTTTTACATGTTACTTTCCTAGTGGAATGCTGAGCTAGTGATTATGAGGCTGGCTTGGTTTCTGCTCAGATTTTGGGAATGGGCACAACAAAAATATTATTTCTCTTGTCTGAGATAGTATGGTAATAGCTTAATTGTGGAGCTATTATAAATGGAAATTACTTTGGTGAATTCCATTAATGTTCTTAAAACTTATGTTGCCTTATTATATTCTCTTTCATTTATCTATTAGTTCTTACTTCTGCTAATAATAGATTTTATTTTGGGTCAAACAGCGTAGTAAAATACCTTCTGAAGGTCCCGTGCAGAAATATGGCAGGTAAATTAACATTTTTTGGTTATTTATACTGCTTTGAGAAGGGTACTTTCCTCTGCAGGTATGGGTGTGTGCCATGAGCCTATCGCAGGGTTGGTCTATCTGTTCTGTCCCTCCCTCCTTTCTTTTCCTTCCTTCCTTCCTTTCTCTTTTGCTCTCTTTCTCTCTCTTTCACTCTCTCTCTCTTCCTTTCTTTCACAATCTTATCTATTCGAGAGAGAGAGACTGCATGAGTGGAGTAGAGGGATAGAGGGAGAGGGAGAAGCAGGCTCCCTGCTGAGCAGGGAACCCGACATGGGGCTTGATCCCAGGACTCCAAGATCATGACCTGAGCCAAAGGTAGACATTTAGCCAACTGAGTCACCCAGGTGCCCCTCTGTCCACCTTTCTGTTCCCCTGTGGTTTAGGGAGAAAAGCAAGAGGAAGAAGTAGATCTTGCTGCTTTTTCCTGAGCCAAAGGCACATACTATAGTAGCAATGGGCTATTTACTTACTAATAATATAGTAGTATAGGAAAATTATTCGGTCTTCTTCTTTCAGTGGGAGTGCTTAAATCTGGGAATTTCGGAGATTTTGATTCTCTGTATAGCTCTGCCAAAGACTTGACTTCTGAGCCTTTAACACTGTTAGATTCTTTTCTTTTCTGCTTACTTTGTGTCGGATGTGTCTCCAAAGTAAAAGGCAATAGATGACTGACTGCAAGCATAATGTACTTGGACTTAAGACTTAGATGTCTACATAGATCACTGGGGAAGATAGAGACATAGAAGACAGGGGTAGAAAAATGCATTCTGGGGGTGCCTGGGTGGCTCGTGGGTTAAAGCCTCTGCCTTCAGCTCAGGTCATGATCCCAGAGTCCTGGGATTGAGCCCCACATCGGGCTCTCTGCTCCGAGGAGAGCTTGCTTCCCACTCTCTCTCTCTGCCTGCCTCTCTGCCTACTTGTGATCTCTGTCTGCAAATAAATAAATAAATAAATCTTTAAAAAAAAAAAAGAAAAATGCATTCTGTTGTTTGCTATTTAGCCCTCCATCTTCCTGTTCAGTTTTGATCTGGCTTGAATCATGATTCTCTTTACCTGTATTAGGCATATCTAAGAAACCTATGTCATTATAGGCCACTTGGAAGGCAGAGTTTTTGACATACTCCCAACATTGAACTAAAAGCTGCATTTCCTACTAGCATCGCCCAAAGTCAACTTGTCTTTGATTATTGTTAGTGAGCAGTGTTGAACTTTACCTGAGTCTTTTGATCATGGAAGACAACAAAGTTTAAAAATATCTCCCACCCTCTGGAAACAGCTTACTGGAAAAAAAAAAAAAAAAAAGAAAGAAAAAAAGTTGCCCTTCACCACATGACTTAGATAAGAGGCACAGATCTGTCCCTTGTTTACCTATGACAAGACCAGGCACAATGCCCCCTTCCCACATTTCTGCTCCTTACCTCATGGATGATGACCACAACTGCTTGCCTCTATCAGTCAGTTTATTAACCAAACTATGGTTAAAGTTCTCTCCTTCCCCGTGTCCCTGAACTTCAGCCAGCATATAATACCTCTTCCTGAGAATAGGCTGGCTTCCTGGTAAAGCATTTTCTGATCTATCCGATTATGCACCCTTTCATCCAACATCTCCACATCTGGTTCTCTCTAGCCTTGTTTATATCTTCCTGTTAAACACACACACACACAAAACTCTTTGTGTCTAATTCTTGACATGCTTATGGATCTTACGGTCAAAGCACTCTGCCTATTGCAGTAGTCCTCTTCATTTGTCATGTTGGTCATTCACTCCCTCCCATGAAATAAAGTCTCTCTTGCTATGTCTGGATTTATTTTTTATGCTACACATTCCAGGAGAGGAGAGGAGAGGTGGGGATGCAGCGATCAATAAAGTGAGGCAGGGGAAGACTTTGAGCTGAGCCACTGATGACACACAGGAATTTTTATAATGAAAACACTTCTCTAATGAAGATGTTCAAAGACTGCCTTCAGAGGTTTGCATGAGTTGACTTGGTAATAGACTGGGTTCTTATTTCACGTTCCTGTGATAAAGCATGAGGCTTACTCGCATGATGGCCAAAATGACCGCCTATCAAAGATTAAATTTTAGGGGCGTCTGGGTGGCTCAGTGGGTTAAAGCCTCTGCCTTCAGCTCAGGTCATGATCCCAGAGTCCTTGGATCGAGCCCCGCATTGGACTCTTTGCTCAGCGGGGAGCTTGCTTCCTCCTCTTTCTTTTTCTCGGCCTTCCTCTCTGCCTACTTGTGATCTCTGTCAAATAAATAAATAAAATCTTAAAAAAAAAAAGATTAAATTTTAGCATTGGTTGATCACAGTGACGAGAACTGAATTTATTTGTAAAATGTGCAGTTCTGCAGAATGGCGCTCTGAAGGTTTTGCTTTTTGCAGGAGTGAGTGGGTGAGGAGACCAGTGTGTGGTCCGCCTACCTTGATGTTGTGCACATCTGAAGGTTACGATCCTGGTTAGAGAGCACTAGCTGAAGTTTTACTTCTAACAGCTATACCTCTGCCTTTTCAGCTCATCAGCTACCGAGTAACCCTGTTCAAAACAACTATCCCTTAAATGTGTTAAATATGGGTGGCTGTGCTTGTCCAAGAAGAAGAACTTCTGAGAGTCCTAGATAACTACCCAAAATTTTTATAATATTCACACAGATCCATGTGTACCCAAATCTCAAATAAGGTTTTCACATACAGTAGAAAAGAAAAACTTTTGTCCTAATTTGCCTTATTACGGAGCTAATTACAAATTATGTTTGACTGCTGACTCTTAGCATGACAGATTATCACCAGTTGCTAATGAGGCTAGTGGAGCATTCCTGAAAATAGAGGGATTTAAAAAATACACTTTTAGCCTATCCATTCCTATATAGATGTCACATTCTTATAATAAAGAATAAATTATATGTATATGATTTTTTAATGTAATAAGTATTCATATCCTGATCTGCTGCATTTATTTTTTAAAGGGTCACCTTCTTTCTAAAAGCTTTATGATCACCCTACCCATGTAGAATTGATCGCTCTCCCTTTTTATGTCCTATTTTACCGTCGACATACTTCTGTTATAGAACCTGTAACATTTTATTATCCTTACTAATTTATATGCCTGTATCCACCCCTTCACACACTGTAAGTCCCTTGGGGCCCAGATCCTATCCTCTTAGTCTTTGTATCTATAGTTCCTGGCTTATAGTAGGTGGTTAAATAAATTTCCCCGAATAAATCAATGAACACTTTTCTACACGAGGAGTAAAACAGTCATTTGTTGTAAATACTTTTTGTTTAAGTCCCTCAGTGTCTGTTGGCAATTATTTAAGCCTTTGCTGGGGGACCTTTAAGACTTTTTTGAGAGGTTATGTGGTATAGATAAATTGGAGGTTATGTGGTATAGATAAATTGGACATGGTAAAGTACTATTTGGTTAGTGCATTTCTCACGTGAATGGAAGAGCTCATGAACTTTGGGACCTTGCTAAAGTATCTTAACATGTATAGGTTTGAAGGAGGTCTGCTATGATAGAAGCTGCTGTCAGAACCCACAGTATGCCTTTTCAAAATCCTGTTGCTGATACGCTGCTAGGCCAGTGACAGTCAATTAATACAGCAATAAATTGCTCAGTAAATTTTTATCTTAGCTCTGGGGGCCCTGTTCCTCCTGTTTCTCTGTGTGACACTTTATTGCCTCTTTGGTCTTTAATTCATCTTTACTCCAGATTAGGGTTCTGCTTTTCCTCCAACATTTTGGATATTCTGTTGTGGATCTTGTCTATATTTGGCCCCCAACTTTTTTTCTTAGTTCTCTTTTTATGCAGCTTTTAGTATCTTATACAAATGTCCTGAACTGATTCAGTTCCTAAACTCATTTCTTTCCACATCCCATTTAAACACACAGTTGTCTATCCTTTTACAGCCTGGCATAGAACTGACTCTCCATTTCTGATGCCAGGGGGTATCTAATTAAGTTCTTGGGTGTCACCTCAGGTCCACCAAACACTGGGCTTAGCAGCTCAGCTTCCTAATAACAGTACTATAAAGAGGCAAGATTACTTTATGTATAGAAAGCCCATTAAAAAATATCCCTAAGTAGCAAAAAAAAAAAAAAAAGTACAGTTTAGTGGGATTATTTCATCCATCCTAGGGTCTATTACTTGTTCCTTTTCCCTGGTACCTTGATTCGTGGTTCTCAACCTTTAGTATTTTCTCTTGCTTATGACTTTTGTTTACTGGCTGCTCCATCCCAGATGAAGCTTCGTCTGTGGAGTGGTATATATCATATACTTAATTCTTCCATTGGTAGGGGGAAGGTCACCTGAGAGGCTGAACGTATATCCAGCCTCAGCCTTGTCTTTGAGGCTCCTATTTCCCCAAGAGAATGGCTCCAGATTTTCACACTTACTACCTGAGAAAAAAATATATAGATATAGATATATAGATATATTTATGTATCTATATAAATATTTTGCTGGCAGATATTTGAGCATACCTTAGTCAGACTGATTGTCTGTGGGAGCTTTATGTCGCAGAGACTGAGCAAGAAAAAGATTGCAATGCCACATATTCCCAAATCTTGGTAAGTCAGAACCATTAGTAAATAATAATAATAAAGAGTTAGCAATTACATGGCAGTCACTACCCTCCGGGCACCAGTCTTAAATATTTTAAATATTTTAACTCTTCTCTCTAATCCTCACAGATTTCATTTAAAAAGATGAGGAAATAGAATCGCAGAATGCTATCTTGCCCAAGGTCCCACAGCTAGTAAGTGATACTGTTAGGAATTGAACCCCAGAGATCTGATACCCACATATGTTCTCATAGTTGAGAACAACTATGTGAACTCTGGACTGAGCTTTATGGGAACTTCATTACTTATGCTCTGGTTTACTTGGTAAACTGATCCCTGGTCCTCACAAGTCAAGAGCATCTTACTATCAATACATTCTACTTAGGGACTTCTAAACTTAGTGACGATTAGTAGGAGACCATGTTGAGTGTTACATGCTTCCCCTTGTAGGCAGAGTTGGATGATAAACCTCTCATTGTAAAAAAAGGCTGGGGCCTTACGTACTGCTCTTGCCAGCATCAGGATTTGTCCTCCATTGTCACCCCAGGACTGCTAGAAACTTCAGCTGCTAATCTCTCTATATGTTAACTCTAAGAATATACTGGTTTTTAGTAAACTAATCATAATGAGGATATATAGTCTGTCACAGAGTTGGAAGTTAACAAAAGTACTCTCTGCAAATTATATGTTCCTTATAATGTCTTTAAAAAGTTTCCATTGGCTTATCTTACACATCTTGAGTCCTCCTTTGCTTGTCTGTTCTGGGACACCTGGCACAGTATCATAGGAATACAAATTTCAGGAAGTGCTCATGTGTAGTATCTTAGAGATCTCTTAAAAAATATGTTCTATTTTTCTTCTCACTTTCAAAATTTATGAGAAATGAAAAACGGAAATAATCTAAAGCTTACAGATTTAAAAATGCTACAGATATAATTGATTATTTCAAATAGAATTCCTTTTACCCTGGAAACTTTGTACATATTACTGATCAATCATATATCCTTACATAATGACACTCTTCTGAGAGCATCTTGGCTGATTCTTTATTATTTCAGTTATTTTAAATGATTTGTCTTGAAATTAGTGTCCCAAAATATTTTAGTTCAGATAGAAATCTTCACTTTAAGAAAAATAAAAACTGTAACAACAAGAGGATCACTAGATTAAATATCACTTAAAAGAGCCGATTTGCAAAGTAACCATAACTTTATTGGCTCTTTCTTCTTAGAGGTCTGGATCTATGAATATAAATTTAAACTTACAAACATTAATCTAGCTTGAAACATCAATTAACCATTTTCTTTTGTTTCCCAATTGTGTCTAAAATATAAAAATATGAGAAATGATTTCTGCGGTGGCTTTAATTAAAAAATAGTTGAATTTGTGTCAGATACATAAGGATCCATTTCAATCTCCTAAACTATTTATAATCCAGTTTTTCTATTTGTAATACTATGAAGCATGTACATTTAAAATAATGACTTCATGATTAGAGGGATAGGGATAAGTAGGAATTTATCAGGAATAATTCAGGAAGTAATTAAGGAAATAATTTAGGAAAAAAATATGGAAGGTCTCTTACATACTAGATATAATTTTAAGCTCTAAGAATACAAATTAATAGAGAAAGATATCCCGAAATGTCAGCCCAAGGAGTAAGAGGATCAGGATCAGATAGACCACCCCAAGCTTTTGCCTAATGATGGATGGATATTTAAATTTTCCATCACCATGCAAAAGAATATTTCTTCTTTCTTCCTACTACTTGTAGTACCAGTAACATTGTGAAATAATTAAATAAATTTGTAGTGAAAGGGAATATAAAATCATGTAGAGTGGGGAAACAATATTGAAGGGAAGAAACTGCATATAGAATGATTATCCAGAATCTTATCTTAGTTAGAAATATCTGGTTAAGATTTCCATTTATATGTATGTTTTTGACATCATAATTCAGTGACACCTAGTATGAATTTTTTTTTTTAACCACACTGCTCTTTTATTCAATGGAACATCCCCCTTTAACGCAGTGTTGAATCATACACCGAAAAAAAAGCCCAGAGAAATTTCTGCAGATAAACCAGTGAGAAGAACGCACGTTCTACATTCTTGTCAACATAATCACTCCACGAAGAGGGAAGGGAAGAAAAAAGCAGAACGAAAAACAAGGGGCTCAAACCCCTAGACACTGCAAAACATTTAGACGTTTGGGATTAAAATAAAATTTGAAAGGAAACCTTCCAGGAAGGAGAAGAACAAATGGAATCTGAGGCAGCTCAGGCGCTCAGGGAGCAGAGAGAGGACTCTCTGGGATGGCGGACAAGCCTGAGGCGGCCCCAGCGATCACCGGCAGGGGTGCCAGGATGGGTTTCGGCCCCGGACCTGGAAATTAACCCACTACCCTATAAAGGTGGCAAAGACAAAATGTTACACTACAAAAAAACAAAAAAACAAAAAACAAAAACAAAACCAACAACTCTGGGGTGGTCGTGGCAACCTTAAAAATCTTAGAACCAAAGGACCTTCTCCCCCCACCCCAAACAGACTGACATTAATGGCCAAAGCTTGCACCTAAAACCATTTGCTCCCTCCTCTCCTTGGGAAGAGAAGAACAAGGAATGGAGAAAAAGGAAAGGAATCTAATTGCAGCAGAAGATCGGGGAAGAGCATCTCCTTGGATGGAGTCTGAAGAAAGGAAGAGATAATCTAGTATGAAATTTTGATGTTACTGTTTTTTAAAGACCTTTGAAAATTTAGTAAACCTACTTTTCTGTGCTTACTGTATAATCTAGAATGTTGAACATTCTAATAAATCAGAGCATAGTTATGAGTAAGATTCTGTTTGTATGCTCTCAAATACATTTAGACCATTGATACTAGGTAGGTTATTATCAGTTAATAGAAATTTTGTTTTTCATGTCTTCATTTTAATTTTAGGTGAGAAGACTTTTTTTTCTTTTGATAACAGTAATGTTACTATGAATTTTGAGGAATAAAAGTAGACCAATGGAGGGGAAATCTTTTCTATGAACAGATGGCTTTTGGTATATCAAGGTTTTGCCATTTGTTTTAGTGCTTAAAATAAACATTATTTATAAGACCACTTACATTTTGATGTTACTTAATGAGGAATATGCATCATTGATTTGACTAGCTTAAGAGGTCATTTAGAACTTGCCAGTTAACAAGCTGTAATCTGCTGAACACACAATGACTTTGTTTAAAATTATCTATTCAGAGCTGATCAATGACAATAATTGTTTTATACCAATCACTTCTGAAAGTTGCTAATTACTTTGAAGGACATGAATACTAGTCTTTTTTTTTTTTTTTTTTTGAAGTCATAACCCATTCACCTTGAAATTAAGAAGAAATGTTATTGAAAAGTCATCTTGCCTCTTGAAAGAACTTTTTTTTTTTTAATTGAAAGTTGATTCACTATACTGGAATATCAACAGGAAATGTAGGCAAAATTGAAGATGTCATTTGTTCTTATAAGAAAAAGTATAGTAGAATCTCCACGGTATTCTATCTTATATCAGTTAAGGATTGGATAAACTGGACTCCTTATAGCATAGGAAAATGGTATCTTTTAAATGAAAAAACACATGCACGTACTTTAAGATTATCATGAGAATTAAAGCAGTTAATGTATACCTGGCATATTCATGAGCTCAATAAATTTTAGATCCTTCTTCACTTCACTGGATGGTAGCATCTTCACTTGGTCAAACACCCAGATTCTTTCTTCTTTTACCTACTCACCTCTAGCAAGACCATTTAGAGATAGATTGATTATCAATCAATATTATTAACGTGGGTGAGTTTTAATTTGTTACTTTAACCATCATTTGCTTAGTATGTGCCTTAATACCCAGGTTAATACCAGTCTGAATAAAAGGATTTGTCTTGAAAAGGACTTTTAGCCTGCCTTTGGGTAGGTGTCTAGGGAGTTCGGATATTAGAAGATCCCCTGGAGAACACACCAATAATGTACTCTGTGGAGTGGTTGGTGCTGCTTCTTTAGGTGTCCTTCCTGTTCACATGGATTCAGTTTCAGTTTTGTCCTTTAAGACTTCTTTTCTCAGAATGGGCATACACAGCACTCTAATGTGACCTAGTCATGAATCAACATCTTTCCTTTTTCCTTCTCAGTACTCCAGCATGCATCTTTTATGTTTTCTGGCACATTGAATCTTGTTTTATTTAGATTTTAATGATGTTTTCATGTTACAAGTAGTTCCTACCTTAATACTATTTGATATGCTGATATTTGTCCATTCTTCCTAAATCACTTCTATTGCTGATGATGAATTTTCTGTCCGTACTTTTGTCTGAAAGTGTTCTCTTCTTTTATTGTATGACTGTACATGCAGTAGAAGTATGGTATAATATTTGAAGTCATCCCACCAGCTCTATGACCAAAAGCAATGATTTAACCTAGATATCAGTGTCCCCTCCTTTCAATGAGACTAATAATAATCTCTACCTCAAAATGATTCTCTAATGATTAAGTTAGATGAGCCAGGAAAATATTCACTTATTTGCATGTATGATTTATATACATACACATATTCCAACTGATTATTCTTTTCATTAGGAAAGTGGTTTGTATTAGTTCCTCATCTTTCTTTGTCATCTTTAATACAGTTTGGTCGAATTAGAGGGAAATAGTTTCTAAAATGAGTATACACCTTTAGAAAAAAATAATTTTTCTTATTTAATGAATTTCTAAAGATCATTTGAAAAGTATTTGGAAAGATGCATTTTATAACATTGTTACACTACCATGCTTTTCTACTTGGTGTTACTTTCTAGAATTATTATCTCTGATTTCATTGTTCTTACAAGCTACTTTGCATATCTTCAGTGATTTTTGTCATTCTCATAGTGGGAGATTAACTAAAACAGTTCTTCAGAATTTTCATGTTCTGTATCTTAGATTGTAAAATACCTTTTAAATGGCCATGCTTTAAAATACGGTAAAATATAGGAGAATACAAATAAAGCATTTTTCCTGTATATTCTTACAGATCCAGCATTCAAGTTATAAAAAATTTTAGGCTCAACGTATTTAGTGTAAAAAGAATTGGCTTTTGGGATAAAGCACATTGGACAAATGTAGAGTGTCTATATTAATCACCCTTTGCTATTTAAAAAAAATGTTTAGAGAAGGTGTGTGTTCTTAGCTTAGCTAACTCTACAAAACATTGGAAGGACTTCATATCCAAAAATACATGTACACTGCCATAAAATTTTAGGGAATGAAGTTAAATCTTCATGTAAGGTTAATATTTTTTTTTATCTTTTGTTGTTTTGTCTTCCTTTACTTCTTTAAAGAAGTTGTGTTTTTATTGTTGTTGTTTTTCACAAAAGTAAAATCTAGGCATTATTATGTTTTTGTTTTGAGTTTTCTAATAGAGATTATATTAGCAAAGATAAAATGGAAAGAGATTGATTTCTCATGACTACTAGAGCATAATAAGGCATGAAGTAGCCCACATAAGTTTGTTCTTTGAGACCCCCCATACTCCTCCGATCTAAAAAAAAATAGGTGCTTTCAACAGAAATGTTTGTCCATTGAAAATTGCATTTCAATCTATTCCCAGTTCTGTATTTTAATGGCTTAGAAGATGGTCGCTGAAGTCCTAATGTAATTTCTGGATTCATCACCAATGGCTATATAATTATAAGGAAATTTCTCTTTTTAGCAGTTTTCTCATCTGTAAATAAGAGGATAAGAGTCTTTCTCATAGGAGTATTCGAAAGATTACTACAGGGGCACCAGGGTGGCTCAGTGGGTTAAAGTCTCTGCCTTCGGCTCAGGTCATGATCCCAGTGTTCTGGGATAGAGCCCCACATCGGGCTTTCTGCTCAGCAGGGAGTCTGTTTCCCCCTTTCTCTCTGCCTGCCTCTCTGCCTGCTTGTGATCTCTGGCTGTCAAATAAATAAATAAATAAAATCTTCAAAAAAATTTAAAAAATAAAGATTAATACATGCAAAACTCTTAGAATAGTGCCTTACACATAATAAAACAATAAATGTTAGCTATTATTATTGTTAAGTACTAAAATGTCATGATGAAGATATAAGACAACATTTTGTTTAAAGATTTTGAAACCACCAAATTTTAAAAGCCCATTTGAAAATTGATTTTAATGAGACCAAATATAATCTTCAAGTCAGTGATTTATGAAAAATAAAAAATCGGTTTTGGAAGGAAGTGGAAGTGGTAGAGATTGATAAAGCAAAATTTTATTTGTTCTGTAGTTAATTTCACATTTAGTGTTTGTGAAAAATTATAAATTTTTAAAAATCTAATAACCTCTAAGTATGTTTTGTCTTTAAAATATTTTATAATAAATCTGAGTACAATACATTTGCACCTATTTATACTGTTATATTAGTTGGAAAGCCCAAGACTTTGTTTGATGTGAGTTATCATCCATCACTGCCTTAATTTTGAAGAACTGTTAATGTTTTCACTAAAAATGCTCACTGGCATATTTTATCTTTTTATTTACTTCAATAGATTCAAAGGCGATGGCGAGGCTATAGGATTCGGAAATATTGCTTTAATTATTTTTATTTGAAGGAGTACCTGAGAGCTGTTTCAGAGACCAACGATGCAATTAGGTGAGTATTCTACTAGAGACAATTTCAAAAAGGTTACATAATAGATGTTGATCATTATCATACTTAGGAATACTTGTTAGAATTCAGTGATGTTTTAGACAGAAATTTATTGGTAAGATAGAGATAGATGATTCTGTTTACCTTAAAATTTATTGTTGTCATATTTTTAAATATATTATATTTTTGACTATAAATGAGATTATTTATGTGTTCAGTAGGCCTCTCTGATTCTATGCAAAAATTTTGGTAGCATTATCTCATTTTGAGATGGATTTATCTATAAAATGATTCCATAGATGAAGATTTAAAGTATGATAAGCCTCAGATGCATTTTGAGAAATATGATCAATAGTAAGAACTTGCCTCTCAAAGGAGAAAATATTACGGAACATAATTAAAATGGACTATTTACTATCAGCTTTTTTTTCTTTGAACACATAGAAGCACCTGGATTTAGATCATAGGATGATGTCTTCTGTAAATTTATGTAAAGTAAGCTATTGTAACACTCTTCAGTCAACTTTACCAAAGCTCTATGTGTAAGTTTTCACATAACTTCAAATACATATTTTTCCCTTTTGTTATAAGCCTGTTCTAATAACATATAAGTGGCCATATGCTTTTAATATGTTTAGATAAAAAAAGAAATAATAACAGTTGCCGTTTATGTAGTCATTTTAGTGTTTTCCCCACATACCGTATCTTATTTTACTCTTAAAATTCTTTGAACTAAAAAGAATAATTGCACAATAAATTGTTAAAATAAGATTTTTGCCTGAGACCCTAAAGTTACATATACCACAAGAAATATCTGAAAACTGATTTTTCTAACTTTTAAATTTCCCACATATGTGTACATATGTGATAGGTCATATGTGTACATATGTGTACATATGTGATGTGTACATAGGATCTGGTCTTTGGAGATTAAATGTCGGGTATTTGTAAGGTTGATTTCTTTGGAAATCAAAAAAAAAAGGTCTGGAAGGGTTGCAGCAGGATTTGATCAGTTGGAGAAGCTGGAAAACTCAGAAATGTGGATGCCAGGTGACTGCTATTTGATTTCTTCCTTAAGAAATCCAAGGTCCTGGAGATGGGCTGGCTTTCTGTAAATGGCAGGCTTGAGCCGATCTAGAGGAAAGAGCTAGCAGAATATGCAAGAAAGGGAATTTGAGCAGGGCAAGGACTAAGGTGAGATAAATGAGGCTCCTAAGGCACAAAAGTTGAAGAGGTGTTTGCTGGCAGGGCCATGCAGGTACCAACTCTGCACTTTTACAGCCCCAAAAGGGCATCCTTAAATTGTACACTGGAGAGGCCTCTCTTGCTTCACCCTAGCCCATCACTGGTAGAGGAAGGTTCTCAAAGAGACAAGTATGTGAAATGCTGACTCAGAGATTCCTAGGACCTCCTCCTCAAGATCAGTCATTTCCTAGAATTGCTCAAGAATTCAGGAATACAGCTTATTTACTAGATTACTGGCTTATTACAAAATGATACAACTCAGAAACAGCCAGGTGGAAGAGATGCATAGTGCAAAAGATGGGGCTGTCAGACCATCCTCCTAGCATCTCCATCTGAATTCTCTTAAGTTCAGGGGTTTTTATGGAGGCTTCCTTAGTTAGGTATGATTGATTAAATCTTTAACCATTAGTGATTACCTCAACTTCCAGCCCCTCTCCTCTTCAGGTATGTTAGAAGTGAATTGGGGTGGAGCTTAAAGTCCCAACCTTCTAATCACATGATTGGCTTTCCTGGCCGGCCCCATGAGCATGCACCAGTCATCTCATTAGCATGCTGAAAGACACTTAACCACTTTGAAGAAATTTCTAGGGTTTTGGAATTGGGTGTTGTAAAAAGACAGTGTTGAGGAAGGACCAAAGTAGTGCTCTGGGAGTATTAGGAGGCCTTCTTGGCTCAAAATATAGCCCTACAGATAACGTGTATGTCTCTATGTATGTGAACGGGTTTAGCTTTTATTGTTCTTACTGCTTTTACAGTCTCCTCTTGTAGATCTATAGCAAAGATAGCGTTCCTGTGCATTTCCTCATTTAGTTCTGTGTCCCCTGCCAGTCTGGTGGTGTAGTTCAGGAAGTCTGCCACAGTCAAGTTTTGCTCTACAATATTCTTCTGACCAAGGAGAGTTGTTTTTCCCCAAGTATGCCAGCTATTTTTAAGAATTATGCACCTCTCTCTGAGATGTGCATCTTAAGATATCTTGTCTCCGTGACATCTCTAATCCTGGTTGAATTTTAACTACTCTTGGTGGCCCTTCTTCATATATTACTCTTAAGTGTTTCTAATTTTACTGATGATAGGGTTTCCTTTTATTTTCTTATTGCCTTTCTTGTTGTATGGAAGTTTAAGAGAAGAAGGGGTAGAGACATATCTATTCCACTATCTCAAAATTGGAAATACGTAGTTTACTTTCTAATATAAATCACAGTCTATTTTCCTTTCTGTTGCATATGCAGTTTTATAAATGTAATGAAAGCATGCTACGGAGTACCATAGAGGAAACACAGAAGCAGAACATCTAAGGCAAAGATAGGTGTTAGTCAGTGTAAGAGTGGGAGTCTGAGATTAGGGACATTTCTCAGAGGCTGTGAAGCTGAGCCATGAAGGTTGTGCAGAAATTAGGACATTAGCACAGGAAATCTCACTGAGGTTGATGCAAGGAAGATGATAGAAGGTTGAGTTAAAGATAAATCCAGGCAGTGTAGTAGGAAACATATCATAACAGTGCATTTCAGACCATGTTAAAGAACATTGGGGTAGACTTCTCTTTTAAGAAGAGCGACGGGCGTGATTACATTTGTGCTATGGCATCCACATTTGATTGTATTTTTCATAATATTTATTTTTAAATAGTCTAGTGATTATTAAAAGCATCTTTAGAGTCATAATTTTACTGAGATAGTGTCATTTTCCTTCTCATAGAAGAACATAAAACATTTGTTTGGATTATTTCTTCACATTTCTTTATTCTGTTTTTCTTTGGGAATCATTGGAATTAGGACTCTAATCTACTAGAAGCAGCTCAAAACAGTACACAATTATTAGCCCGTCACTTTGTCAGCCAAGAATCTGGGAGGTGCTTCAATGCCTAGGCTAAGGTCTCTCAGGAAGTTGCAGTCCTGCTGTCAGCCATAGCTGCAGTCTTATATGAAAGCTCAGCTGGGGGAGAAGCCTCACTGATGCAGGTCTCCATTATTCTGGCTGTTGCCTTGAGTCCTTTGGTTTCTTGCCAAGTAGGCTTCCCTGTAGGGCAGCTTACAACATGGAAATGAGTAAGTGAAAAGAGGACATAAGAGAACATAAGGATGGAAACCACATTCTTTTGATAACCTAATGTAAAAAGGGACATTTCTTCACTTTTGCTACATTCTGTTCATTTGAAGCAAGAGACTGGGTCCATCCCACACTTAAAGCAAGGGGATTACACGAAGGATGAATACTACATTGGGAATTATTGGTAGCCATCTTGCAAGATAATTTCCACATTCAGTGACTTGCATATAGAATTTGTTCAATAAACGAGTTGCTTTTAAGCGTTTTGTCTTGGATAAAAGTTACTTCACATTTACTTATGGCAATATTTTTAGGTGCTGTTTTTTCAAGATTCTGTTTCAAACTTTAATATTGTATCAAACAATTATGATATATCCTGATTACTTATACCAGCAGGGATTAAATGTATAGTTTCTGAGTTTCAAAGAGACAATATAAGATCTAGTGCATTCTTCTGTCTTTGGGCAGGGTAAAATAATTTTCAGAACAAAAAGTTAGCAAAGTGTGTTCTATATGAGAATATAGATATGTGAATGTGTGAATTTGATTTGAATTATGTAGGATACCAGACAACATTGGTCTTAACTTTCTTTTATCTGCTCTTTTATTAATGGAAATAGTTTATTATATAGTTAATAGTAAAAGAAATTATGTATAATTATATAAGAATACATTTTTATAACCAAGAGTGGACCTATCACAAAGATAAATGGAATTGATTAATTTGAGGCTGAGTTTGCACTTGGTAGACATGTTCCTTTATAATATCTAGCCTGATCTGCAAAAACTGCCCCAGGTTATGAATAAGGAAATTATATAATGAAATTAAAAATTAGCTACAGAGTTATAGATTGGTAGCATTAATAAAACATTATTAGCTTGAAGTGCAGAAAACTGACTTTTTTGACAGAAATTTAAGCTGGAAGTAATATATTCCCCCAAGTTTAATGCTTCATTGTATTTTTTTGGTTGTTAATACCTTATAAACAATAGTGCTGTTTTGAATGTAAATTTGTCATTCATCAAAGTGAACTGAAGTTTTGCACCATGTTGATTTTGTATACCATGGTTTGGCTAGAAAGATTTTTATGGATTTTTTTTTTACCTATCTTTTCATGTATCATGAGAGATTTTTTAAAAGATATATTTGTTTTATTTTATTGAGATACTATATGGTTCATCCATTTAAAGTGCACTACTCTATAGTGGTTGAGATATTCACAAAGTTGTGCAGCCACCACCACAATCAATCTAAAACATTTTCATTACCTTAAAAAGAAACCGTATGTCCTTTAGCAGTGACCCACTCCCATTCTTCCCAGCCTGCTCAGCTATTGGCAACCACTAATCTATTTTTTATCTCTATAGGCTTGCCTATTATATACATTTCATATAAATTGAATCTTACAGTCTGGTTTTTGTGACTGATGTTTGGCCCTTTGTTTTCCAAGTTCATTCATGCTGTAGTATATAAGAGTACTATACTCCTTTTTCTTGCTAATTAATATTTCATTCTATGGATAAACCACATATTATTTACCCATTTATCATTTGATGGACATTTGCGTTGTTTCCACTTTTTGACTGTTATGAATAATGAACATTTATATACAAGTTTTTATGTGGAAATATGTTTCTGTTTCTCCTGGGTACTTCATGAAAGCTTTAATTTAACAAGTGTAAGACATGAATAGCTAGGAACATTGACTTTGAAATGAGATTGATGTGGACGAGTCATGGTTCTGCCATTTTCTAATTGTGTGAACTTGAACTAGTTACTTAATCTTACAGAAATTAGGTTTCTTCATCTGTGCCTCAGAACAGCAGTATTTACTTTGCAGAATATTTGTGAGGCATGGAGTACGTGAAGCACTGGGCATATAATTGATACTCAACAAATAACAGTTATTACTATCAAGGAATAAGAGCTAATATTTGTAGATATACTTCCCTATGATGTTATAAGAATAACATTCAGTTTTATGAGGCTATTTTTAATTCAAAGTAAACAAACATAAAATTTCATGAATTAGCTTGTATATTTTAGAAGAATTTGTAGAAACATTAATTGCTGAGTATAATCTAAATCATCAGTATTTTGGGGGTGCCTGGGTAGCTCAGTTGGTTAAGCAGTCTGCCTTAGGCCAGGTCATGATCCTGGAGTCTCAGGATTGAGACCAGCAAAGGGGACCCTGCTCAGGGGGGATTCTGCTTCTCCTGCCTGCTTCTCCTTCTCCTGCTCCACTGGTACTCTGTCTCTCCTTCTCTCAAATAAATAAGTGAAATGTATTTTTTGTTGTTTTTTTAAAGATTTTATTTATTTGAGAGAGAGAGAGTGAGAGAAAGAGCATGAGAAGGGGGAGAGTCAGGGGGAGAAGCAGACTCCCCATTGAGCTGGGAGCCCGATGCAGGACTCAATCCCAGGACTCTAGGATCGTGACCTGAGCTGTAGGCAGTCACCTAACGAACTGAGCCACCCAGGCACCCCAAATAAAATCTTAAAAAAAAAATCATCGGTATTTTTGTGACATTAAACCATGGCTAAAAATTTTCTTTCAGAGAACTGGAAGGAAAAGCAAAGAATGGAACATAGAACAAAGTTGGGAAAAACGCAGTAATGAATACACAAACATCTTTTTTTTTTTTTCCAAATCCAGAAGTTATTTATTTATTTATTTATATCATGAGGGGAGGGAGAAGCAGGAAGGGGGGAGAGAGTGGAATCCTAAACAGGTTTCACACCCAGCATGGAGCCCAACATTGGGGTTCAGTCTCATGACCCTGAGATGGAGCCCTGCATTGGGCTCCATGCTCAGCCAGGAGTCTGCTTGTCCTTCTCCCCCTTCTCTTCTCACCTGGCACTGTCTCTCTATCTCTCCCTCAAATAAATAAATAAAATCTTTTAAAAAATAGTGAAAATGAATATATATCAACAGAATATAGGCATATTATTATATATATTACTTTTTACCAAATATTTATAATAGATAAAAGAATTGCTTTGCCATACCCTTACTATGTTCCTAGTGGTGACCATTTTTTTCTTTTAGCTATTACTTTTTACACTAAATGTTTCTAAATTATATGCTTATCTAATACTGTCTGATTTTATGTCTTAGGATCTTTTACATTACTTTCACATATGGTAGATGAGGGTTTAACTCATATTCTTCCCATCTCCACTTCCATCTATTTTCAGAGAAAACAGTATCAATGTTTACATTATCATGATTATAGAAGCAGAGTTCCTTACAAAGGCAATTAATGTAGGGTGAATATATTTACCTTATTCCATTTTTAAATTAATTTCTATTTTCCTTATATTTTCATCTTGCCCTATCTGCAAATTATATCTACCATTGATTATTTCCCAGTACTCTATCCTATCAGGAAATCTAGTAAGTCCCCTTTTCCTCTGGAGCTTGTCCTCTTTGACCTCTCCATCATCCTGCTCCAGACAGACTGCATTTTCTTTTGATATGATGGAGATTTCTTGAGAAGACATCTCTTAACTTTCTTTCTCTTGGGCTGAACTCACTGTTTTGTGGACCTGTGTTCTCTTTTATGATTTATTTTCTTGTTTTTCTGGAGCAACTGCTATCATCATGTGCATGGAAAGCAATTTCAAGAGTTTTTACTTGCTTTAAATATGTCTTATTCTACCCTCAAACTTGATTAGTAGCTTGTCTGGGTAAAACATTCTCAGTTGCAGATCATTTGCCCTCAGAGATTTGAAGACACTGCCCTGTTGTTTTCCAGCATTCAAAATTGCTAACTGCTTACTTGTCTGTTTCTTCTTCCTTTTAAAATGATCTATTTTTTTTCAACATTTGTTAGTTCAAGTGTACCAAAAGCAAATACTAAGATGGAATTAGATCTGTAAGAAGTATAATTGATAGAAGCAGCAGGCAAAGGTGGGGGAAGACCTTTAGTCCACAATATAAGTCTGACACCTATGAAAAGAAAGAGAGAAAGAAGATTGGGAAGAGATTGGGACTGCAGTACATTTTCAGGAAAGGCTGATGGGCTCTCTTCAAGCCAGTTACCCTTTGGAAGAGTCCACTGTCTTGCCACATTATCCTGCCTTAGTACCTCCATTCCCCATTCTCAATCACTGGCTGAGGAAGGTGTGACATTGGTATGATCATGTTGGTGGATTCACTGGTACATTTTTATAGGCATTACAGATTGTTTTGAGTTTTTTCTTCTGGAACTTTTGAAATTTTTCAGAATTAGGACTTTTGTAAGTATTTTGCCTCCATTGTTTGAGCAGTCAATGTATCCTTTATTTCTAAGATATTTTCTTATATTATTTCTAAAATAATTTCTTCACTTTTATTTCCTTCTATTCTTTCTTCACATGGTTCTTATTGGTTGGATGTTGAACCTCCAGAAGTAATGTGCTAAGTCTCTTAAACCTTTCTGTCCCCATTCCCTTCACCTTGGGCCTTTGTCCTTTGTATATTTGTGAGAGACTTCCTTTCTACCCTACTAAAATTTTTGTTTCAGCAATAATTTTTAACTTTCATTAAATATTTCTACCATTTGGATGATTTCTTCTTTTATATCATTCAGTTATTATTTTGTTAATGAACTTTATCATAGTTCTCTAGAAGTACCAGAGCAGTTAGGGTCTTGGCAGGAAGCAGAACCCACCTCAGAGTTTGTTTTTTGAATAAAGAAAGTTAAATGAAAGGATGAGATCAGAGATAATGTGCAGGGTTAAGGGTGCAGCAAAGGATGTTTTAGCAACAGAAACTGGCAACAGTAGGATGTTGCTACTGCCAGGGTCAAAGAGTTAAGGCAAAGAAATAGCATTAATGGTTATAGTGAGAGCCAAGGGGAAGTTTACAACCTCCACCCGTGGCCGTGATCTGTACTTGTGGAGGAATGCAGCTATTTCCAGAGGTGTATGGCATCAAAGGGGAGAGGGAAATGAGGTAAAAAATACCCTCAATTTCTTCCTCCTAAACTTTAGTCTTCTGTTAGATTAAATCCAGCTGAAAACTGGCCTAAATGATAGAGTTGGTAGGGCTTAGCCTTTTTGGTCACAGTGCAGGTCACAGGTCACAGAAGTATGTAGAATGAATTGAGGGTAGCAAATGAAAAATAATCAGCATAGGTAACAATAGAAGTTTAGAGTTTAAGTTTTATTTCATCTCTGTGTTCTGAATTTCCTCCACGGTGTTTTTTTTTTTTTTTCCTTTTTTTCCTTTAAGTTGACTATTTGCATTTTCCCTATTATACTAGAATCTACCCTTATACAACTGGTGTGTGTGTGTGTGTGTGTGTGTGTGTTCATTTATACATGAGTGTGAGAAATTGTAACACCAATTTCAATGTGTACATAAATTGAAGATTTTGTTGACTGGTAGGTTTCATTGCTTTTAAGGTGGTAAGTCAGGGAGCTGATACCTTTTGCTAGTAGATGCCCAGATGCCAGTATGTGGAGGTTATTTAGTTTCTTTTAGGCTATTTAGTTTCTCCAGAGAAACTTCTGTTGCTCTACTGAGGGAGCAGATGCTGTCACTGCCATTGGATGTAGGGTAAGAGAAAATTTCATGTGCCTCACACCCACAAGGTACTGTACTCTAAGTCCTATGTATTTTCTCTCAGTTTCTTCAGAGCCCAACCTTAATCCCTCACCTAAGAAATTGAAGTGTGAATGCTGGCACTCCCTATGTATATGTGCTAAAGAAACAAAATTGTGTGGCTGTTGTAGAAATGTAGCTCATGGTTAAACTGCTACATCATAGTAGAGTGGAGCTGAGATTCTACATCTTATGATGTCAAGGATAGTGCATTTTCCAATGTCTTACACTACTATCTGTGTATATAGAACTAATACAAAATGGTAGAAAGATCTTAAGAAGTTAAAGTTTCTCAGCTGGACTACATTTGTTGCATAGTTAAATTCTGGATGCCACTATTTTCGGTGAACATTGACAAAAAAAAAAATCCACATCCAGCAGAAAACAACCTGGAATATAAGAGATGTGGAAATCATGAAGAGTTGGTTAAGACTGGAACACAGAAGCTCAAAGTAAGGCATGACATCTGTCTTCAAATTTCGAAGAACCATTATGTTCTGCATTTATAAGGGGAAAAATTGAGACAAGTTAGTTCAACGTGAAAAGCATATTTCCAATAATTAGAGCTATTCAGTAAGAGGCTGACTTATGAAGTATAAAACATCTGACAGGATTCATCTACAATGTCAGGACTTGTGTAGAAAGAATTTCTGAATTTGATGACAAACTAGAAGATTTCTAATTCCCTTTAAATCTGGGATCACTTGTTTAACATGGCAATATGTTTAAAAGACACAAATCTATATATTTATTTACCTCAAAACTTAAAGTACGTCAAATTCCATAAAGGTGCTAGGATAATTTAAATGAGACTAATTTATGTCATAAGGGATTCACGGAAAAGTATATGGTATAAAATTATCACTTACTGGGGTGCCTGGGTGGCTCAGTGGGTTAAGCCTCTGCCTTCAGCTCAGGTCATGGTCTTCGGGTCCTGGGATCAAGGCCTGCATTGGGCTCTCTGCTCAGCAGGGAGTCTGCTTCCCCCTCCCCCTCTGCCCGCCTCTCTGCCTACTTGTGATCTCTCTCTCTGTTAAATAAATAAAATAAAATCTTAAAAAAAATTATCACTTACCATAACTAAGATGGATATGATAATCCATGTAAATCAAGAATCTTGTATATGTGCATATATTATAATTACATATTTACAACCTTTAATTAATCTAAAGTTAAAAGTTCTCTAAGTCTGTCATGAAATTTTAAAAATATTTTAATACTAAATGTATTATTGAAATATATATTCCTGGAAGATAAAGGCTGCATTGCATTCCCATAGATAGAAAAAAGTTTTTGCAGGTGGCAACATCTCCTCAGATCACTAAATTGGTCCTTCATAATTTTGGAGAAGAATGACTAATGGATTTATCATTAAGAGGACTATTATTCTAAATTTAATATTATATTTATGAATTCTTAGATTCATTGACATGCTTGCCAAAATACTAAATCACAGAAGGAACAGCTTTTAAAATGCTTTTTTGACTTTTTATGATCTGAATAGTGCTGATGAAATAACACATGTAAGAGAACAGCATCTAGTTCCTTCAAGATCCCTATGCAGCTCTGCCATATTCGCATGGACTGTGCTGTGTGCCTCGTTTCTGTGGTTATTCTGAAATCCATTGATCCATACCCATAACTTGGCATATTAAAAACTGACGTTCTCTTATTTGCCTGTTTCTGTTATTTTTATGTGAATAACTTCCAGCTGAACTATGAGAAATTCTCAGTTTCTAAAGTTCATAGTTCCTCTCTCTCTCATGTTTCCTGTTAAACTATCAGTGTTTGCAATGAAGATGGTGATCATTTAGAACTCACAGCTAATAGCTTGCTGTTTCAAAATATTTGTATCAATATTTGTGTTCAATGCTGTCTTTGTAGTCTGCTGATTTGCATTTGTTTTAAAGGAGAAGCAAAAAAAAAGTTGAGTGATTTTTATGAATATTCATGTAATTTCTAGGAAACTCAATTCAAAAGATTTGAACATTATCTCTCATCCTTATAATAGTTATCTAGGATGCTCAATATGACCACCATTATAGTCTTTAAGTAATCTTTCTCTGGTATAAAACCATACAGAGTCAACAAAGGCATTAAGCTAATGACAAAACTGAAGAGCATTGAGATCACTTAACATTGCATATCAGGGAAACACAGTACATAGATTGAAACACAGTAAATAGATTTCTAGTTCTCTGGAGTTAAAAACTTAATACATTAAACTATCTAGGAAGTACATTTCTTTCTTTTTTTAAAACAGTTTATGTATTTATTTGACATAGAGATACTCAGCGAGAGAGGGAACACAAGCAGGGGGAGTAGGAGAGGGAGAAGCAGACTTCCCACTGAGCGGGGAGCCTGATGCCAGGCTTGATCCCAAGATCCTGAGATCATGACCTGAGCTGAAGGCAGACGCTTAATGACTGAGCCACCCAGGTGCCCCTAGGAAGTACATTTCTAATTGTGCTTTAATTAACAAAGAAATAGAAACATGAAGGAAATCAGCATGTCTTCTCAGATTGGTAATATGTGCAGCCCCCAAAATCAAAGGAGGAACTGCTAGAGTAAAAACCTATAGAGTAGTGTTGGTATTCATCTTTCTTGTGCTGTCACATATGGTTTCTTCAAAAGTTTCACTAACTTCATTTTAAAGTCAATTAAAATGGGAAAATACTAATGCAAGCAATAAGGTCTGCATTATATCTAGTCTATCAATACTGGGCAAATGCTTGATAACTTCCTCTTTAGATTTATGCGCAATGTAGACAAAAAGCATTATAATTGAGTAGTTAACTTAAATCTTGTAAAACATAAACAAAAGAAATTGTTAATTACAGACTCAAAAATTTCTCTCTTTTGATGTAGCATGTCTGTGTTTTTGATAACAATAAGAGGAAGATCAATCTTTTATATGATAATTATAAATGTCATAAATATCAAGCTAAAAATTTATATGAACAGGTTTAGACATTATAAGCAATGACGAACTCAATAAATAGACTAATCACAGTAAATTCTATTTACTAAGCATCTATTGTGTGCATGATGTTTTGCATGTTATCTATACAAAACTCCTTAGGGGATATATATGATCATATCTTAAAGATAAAAAACCAAAACTCAGGTTTTAAGTAACTTGGGTCACACAGCTAAGTAGTGGTAGATCTGGAGATTTGAACTCAGTTTTGGTTTTGTTTTTTTTTTAATCAAAACAGCCTCTTTGTATTTTTGATTTATTTCAAGTTGTATCAATCATATCTCAGTGTCATATAGCATCAGCAGGCTCACTTAAAACCCATTACAAACCTCTTATAAATGCCTTTTCTGCTGCTGGGGCTAGAAAAAACTTGTTAGACTTCCTTTCAGTAGTGGTATCATATGACTTGGTCATGCCCAGTGAAATAAAGTATTAAAAGTAATAGAACTAAATGGGAATTTGTCTATTGGAGGCAATTTCCTGTCAGACTAAAAACCATTATTATGTGGTGTTAAATATTTTTTCAGATCCCATCTGTTCTATGCACCGTGTGATATAAAGTCATTAACAATTGAGGCCTTGGTATTAATTGAAATAGTGGGTAGATCTCACAATATTGGTGTACGTTGCCTCTTCCAGCAAGTTTCTGTGAGAAGTAGATGAACTTGGACTAGATATAGTTAATCTGCAAGCAGAGCTGGAAGGTAGTACTGCTTAGCTAAGAGAACTGCCTCTGTACGGTGTGTATTTTTTGAGTGTCTTATAATTTGGAACTTTGTGGTATTGTAAAACCCAACTGGTTTTGTATCTCAAACTGATGAATTTATTAGCAGTGGCTATGAAGTTTAGGGACTTAGCTGTAGATAACCACAAGACCTTGGCAAGTATGTGAGCCCAGGACAAATATCAGAATTGGGATATTATCTTGCTTGATAATGGCTAATTCAGACCAACCACCCTCATAACAATATCTAAGCATCAAAGAGCTCTCAGCATAATAAACAATTTATTAGCCAAAATATAAAAGAAGATGAGTATTCAGAGATGTTAAGTCTATAATCAAAGCTGCTTTTGCCTTGAGGGCATCAGTAATTTCTTTTTTGATTTCTTCTTTGCATGACTTTAAAAATAGTCACCCACATTTCTTTTGATATTGTAAGGTTTCTTTTGTAACTTTTAATATTGAATCCAGTGAAATCTATTTAATATGAGGAGTAAATTTAAAATTGAGTTTAAGATTTTTGTAAATGGCTAATAAGTTATTACAGTAGCATTTATTAAATAATTTAATTATCTCTCACTGTTAAGTGTCATCTTATCACATACTAAGCCCCACATGTGCTCAGGTGTATCTCTTGGCTATCGATGACCATCTGATTTATCTCTCTTTTTGTAATCCTGTATAATATTACATTGCTTAAGTACCTACAATTTACTTTTGTTTTTCAGAAGATGCTATGGCTACTTCAGCTTAATTTTCTTCCAACTAAATTATAAATCATTTTGGCATGTTTCAAAAAATACCAAATTGGGATTTTACAAATTTTTTTTTAAGATTTTATTTATTTATTTGACAGAGAGAGATCACAAGTAGACGGAGAGGCAGGCATAGAGAGAGAGAGACAGAGAGAGGGAAGCAGGCTCCCTGCTGAGCAGAGAGCCTGATGCGGGACTCGATCCCAGGACCCTGAGATCATGACCTGAGCCGAAGGCAGCGGCTTAACCCACTAAGCCACCCAGGCGCCCCATCAAATTGGGATTTTAAATCAATTTAAATTAAATTTATAGAATAGAGTAGGGTATAATAATACTTTCATAATTCGAGTCATCTTGTCAAGGAAGGAAGGATATATCTTCATTTATGTGGGTCTTTTAAAATGTTCATTAGTGAAACTTCATTATTTTCTTAATAAAAGGTTTGCTTCTTTGGTTTGTCTCTCTCTCTCTCTTTTTTTCCCTTTGTTCCTTTTTTTTTTTTTTCCCCTAAATTCCACATCTGAGCGAAATCATATGGTATTTGTCTTTCTCTGACTGGCTTATTTCATTTAGCATAATAGTCTAGCTCTATCCATGTCATTGGAAATGACAAGATTTCCTTCTTTTCTGTGGCCATATAATATTCCAGTGAGTGTGGGTGTGGGTGGATGGGTGTATCACATCTTTTTTATTCACTCATCTGTTGATTGACATTTGGCTGCTTCCATAATTTGGCTGTTGTAAATAATGTTGCTATAAACATAAGGTGCATGTATCCCTTAGTGTTTTCATATATTTTGGGTAAATACCCAGTAGTACAATTACTGGATCATAGGGTAGTTCTATTTTTAATTTTTTGAGGAACCTCCATACTGTCTCCCACAGTGGCTGCACCAGTTTACATTCCTACCAGCAGTGCAAGAGGGTTCCTTTTCCTCCACATCTTTGTCAACACTTATTTTTTGAGTTTTTGATTTTAACTATTTTGACAGGTGTAAGGTGATCTGTCATTGTAGTTTTGATTTGCATTTTCCTGATGACGAGTGATATTGAGCATCTTCTCACATGTCTGTTGGCCATCTGGATATCTTCATTGGAGAAATGTCTGTTCATGTCTTCTGCCCTTTTTAATTGGATTATTATTGGGGTTTTTTTGTGCTTTTTTTTTTTGGTGGTGTAAGTTTTATATATTTTTTATATATTTTGGATACAAACCCTATATCAGATATGCCATTTGCAAATATCTTCTCCCATTCTGTAGGTTGACTTTTATTTTGTTGTTTGTTCCCTTTATTGCAGAGAGGCTTTTTATTTTGATGTAGGTTATTTTAATCCCCTTGCCTCAGGAGACATACATAGAAGGATGTTGCTGTGGACAATGTCAGAGAAATTACTGCTTGTGTTCTCTTGTAGGTTTTTATGGTTTCATGTCTCATATTTAAGGTCCTTAATCCATTTTTAGTTCATTTTTGTGTATGGTGCAAGAAAGTGGTACAATTTCATTCTTTTGCATGTAGCTGTACAGTTTTCCCAACAGTATTTGTTGAAGAGACTGTCTTTTTTCTGTTGCATGTTCTTGCCTCCTTTACTGAAGATTAATTGAACATGTAATTGTGGGTTTATTTCTGCGTTTTCTATTCTGCCCCACTGATGCCAGTACCATACTGTTTTGATTACTATAGCTTTGTAGTATTACTTTAAATTGGAATTCTGAAGCTTCCAGCTTTGTTTTTCCTTTTTAAGATTGCTTTTGATGTTTGGGGTCTTTTGCAGTTCCGTACAAATTTTAGAATTGTTTGAGTTCTGTGAAAAATGCTGTTGGTATTTTGATAGGGATTGCATTAAGTTTGTAGATTACTCTTGAGTAATACAGACATTTTAAAAATATTTGTCCTAACCCATGAGCATGGAATGTCCATTCATTTCTTTGTGTCATTTTCAACTTCTTTCATCAGTGTTTTATAGTTCTCAGAATACACATCTTTTACCTCTTTGGTCAAGTTTATTCATAGATATTTTATTATGTTTGATATAACTGTACAATGTGATTATTTTTGATATAATTGTACATGTGATTATTTTCTTAATTTCTCTTTCTGCTGCTTTACTATTAGTGTACAGAAATACAATGGCTTTCTGTGCGTTGATTTTATATCCTGTGACTTTACTGAATTTGTTTACCAGTTCTGTAGTTTTTGGTGTCCTTTGGATTTTTTTAATATAGTATCATATAATCTGCAAATAGTGATAGTTTTACTTCTTCCTTACCAATTAGAGATGCCTTTGATCTATTTTTGTTGTTGTTTGATTGCTGTACTGGATGTCCAGTACTATGTTGAGTAAAAGTAGTGAGAGTGGATATCTCTGTCTTGTTCCTGACCTTAGGAGAAAAACTCTCATTTATTCCCCATTGTGTATGTTGTTAGCTGTGGGTTTTTCTTATATGACCTTTATGTTGAGATATATTCCCTCGAAACCTACTTTGTGGGGGCTTTTTGTCATAAATGAATGTCGTACTTTGTCAAATGCTTTTCTGCCTCTATTAAAATGATCATACGATTTTTATCCTTGTTGATGTGATGTAGCATTTGATTGATCTGTAAATATTCAACCACCCTTGCATCCCAGGAATAAATCCAACTTGATCATGGTGAATGATTTTTTTAATGTATTGTTGGGTTTGGTTTGCTAGTATTTTGTTGAGGAATTTTGCATCTATGTTCATCAGGGACTTTGGCCTGTAGTTCTCTTTGTTTTGTGGTGTCTTTATCCCGTTTTGGCACTAAGGTAATGCTGCCCTCAAAGAATGAATTTGGAAGTTTTCCTTCCTCTTAGATTTTTTTTTGGAAAAGTTTGAGAAGAATAGGTATTAACTCTTCTTAAAAAGTTTGGTAGAATTCTCCTCTGAAGCCGCCTGGTCCCAGACTTCGGTTTGTTGGGAGTTTTTAAATTACTGACTCATTTTCATCACTAGTAATTGGTCTGTTCAATTTTTCTAAACTGAAGGTTGTATGTTTCTAGGAATTTACAATTTTCTTCTGTGCTGTACAAGTTGTTGGTATATAATTTTTCATAATACTCTTTTATAATTGTGGTATTGTTACTTCTCCTCTTTCATTTGTGATTTGTTTATTTGAGTCCTCTCTCTCTCTCTCTTTTATGAGTCTGGCTAGAGGCTTACCAAATTTTGTTGATCTTTTCAAAGAACCAGCTTCTGGTTTCATTGATCTGTTTTTGTTTGTTTGTTTGTTTTAGATTCTATATCATTTATTTCTGCTCTAATCTTTCTATTTCCTTCTTTCTGCTGGTTTGGGGTTTTGTTTGTTCTTTTTCTAGTTACCTTATGAATAATGTTAGGTTGTTTATTTGAGATTTTTCTTGCTTTTTGAGGTAGCCTCTATTGTTATAAACTTCCCTCTTACAACTGCTTTTGCTGCATCTCCTATATTTTGAATCATTGTGTTTTAATTTTTCTCCATGTAATTTTTCATTTCTTCTTTGATTTCTTGGCTAACCTATTCATTGATTTATAACATCTTATTTAACCTTCATGTATTTTTGCTCTGTCCAGATTTTTTTCATATGGTTGATTTCTAGTTTCACAGTATTTTGATCAGAAAAGATTCATGGTATGACTTTGATCTTTTTGAATTTGTTGAAACTATATCCCCTAATATGGGATATAGTTTGGAGGATGTTCTGTGTGCACTTGAAAAGAATGTGTATTCTGCTGTATTGGGATGAATGTTCTGAAAATATCTGTTAAATCCATCTGACTCAGTGTCATTCGAAGCCGCTCTTTCCTTGTTGATTTTCTGTTGGATGTGTCCAACAATGTAAGTGGAGTGTTAAATTCCCCTACTATTATTGTATTACTATTCATTAGTTCTTTTATATTTATTATTAATTGTTTTAGGTATTTGGATGCTCATATGTTGGGTGACTGAATATTTATAACTATTACAACTTCTTGTTCACTTTGTTATTATACTTCTTTATGTCTTGTTACAGTCTTTGTTTTAAAGTCTATTTGTCCAATATAAGTATTGCTACCCAGGCTTTTCTTTGCCATCCATTTGCATGATAAGTGTTTTTCTATCCCCACACTTTCAGTCCTTATGTGTCCTTAGGTCTGAAGTGAGTCTCCTGTAGGCAGCATACAGAGGCATCTTTTTTTTTTTTTCCATTCCATGACCTGTGTCTTTTGATTGAAGCTTTTAATTCATTTACATCCAGAGTAATTATTGATAGATGTGTATTTTTCACCATTTTTTTTCTTATTTTGTGGTTGTTTTTGTAGTTCTTCTTTCTTCCTTTTTTTTCTTTTGCTCTTTTCTCTCGTGGTTTTCTGGCTTTAGTGATATACTTGGTTTCTTTTCTTTTTATTTTTTGCATATCTATTACTGGTTTTTGATTTATGGTTACTATTAGGTTTGTAAATAACATCTTCTGTGTATATCAGTCTATATTAAGTTGATTGTTGCTTAAGTTTGAACCCATTCTTTGTTCCTCTCCCCACCATGTTGTAGATAGATGGTGTCATACTTTACCTCACTTTATTTTTTTTAGTTTCTTGACTGATTTTTACAGATACACTTACTTTCACTACTTTTAAGCTTCCTGCTTTTCTTACTCTTACTTACGGTCTTTCCTTTCCACTCAGAGAGTCTCCTTTAACACTCTTGTAGGGCTGTTTTAGTGGTCATGAACTCTGTTAGCTTTTGTTTATCTGGGAACTCTTTATCTCTATCTCTCCTATTCTGAATGATAGCCTTAATGGATACAATATTCTTGGCTGCAGATTTTTTCTTTTCAGCACTTTGAATATATTATGCCACTCTCTTCTGGTCTGCAAAGTTTCTGCTGAAAATCCTCTGATACACGTACTGGGTTTTTCCTTGTATGAACTGCCTTCTTTTCTTTTGCTGCTTTTAAGTTTATTTCTTTATCACTAGTTTTTGCTATTTTAATAACTGTGTGTCTTGGTGTGGACCTCCTCAGGTTGATTTTGTTGGGTGATCTCTTTGCCTCCTGGATCTGGGTATCTGTTTCCTTTCCTAGATTAGGGAAGTTTTCAGCTATTATTTCTTCAATAAATGTTCTGCTCCCTTTCTTTATCTTCTTCTTCTAAGATCCCTATAATGTAAATGTCATTGGCTTAATGGAGTCATGAGTTTCCTAAGTCTATTCTCATTTTGCATATTTTTTTTTTCTTTGTCACTTTCCCAGCTTCATTACTTTCCATTACTCTGTCCTCCAGGTCACTAATTCATTCTTCTGCTTCTCTAGCCTGCTATTTATTTCATCTAGTGCATTTTAATTTCATCTCTTATTCTTCATCTCTTATTGGTTCCTTTTTATCTTTTGGTAAGGGTCTCACTTATGTCCTCCACTCTTTTCTCAATTCCAGTAACTATTTTTACTTTAAATTCTCTATCAGGCAAATTACTTACATCTGTTGCCCTTGAGTCTCTTGCTGTAATTTTGTCCTGGTCTTTCATTTGGAACATATTCCTATGTCTTTTCATTTTATCTAACTCTTAGTCTGTTTGGAAAGTCAGCTATATGTACTGCTTTCGAGAGTAGTGACCTGAAGAAGAGGTCCTCTAGTGCCTTGCAGTACAGTGTCCTATGTTTACCAAAACCAGGTGGATCTTCTTAGGGGAAACCTAAGGGGGGGGCGGGGTTCTCTTATGTATGTTGCATGTGTTCTGGTTTTGTGGTCTGGCTGCTTTTTCCTTCAGTCCAGTAGTGTAGAGTGGCTCTCCCAGCCTGTTGTGGGCAGTGTTTGGTTCCTGGCCTGGGTAGGGTGTGCAGCCTTAACACGGTGCCCACTGGTTCACTTGCAAAGTGAGACCTGCCACTGCAGATGCCACCTGACTGGGCCGTTGGATCCTGCACAGCACACATGGGTAGGGTACACAGTTTTAACCAGGTGCATAGGTCTTCTGTGGGGCTTGCTGCTGGAATTGCGAGGACCAAGGTCCCACAAAATGTGTGGGTCAGGTGGTACGGTTTTGGCAAAGTTTGTGGTGGTCTATTGGGAGAGGGGACCAGCAGCACTGGGACTGAAGAAGCTCTGTCTGGAAGAGGAGTGTCCTTAAAGCCCAGGGGGATGGGACTTGGTATAAGCAAGTTACATCATGACTGTCTGCTGTGCTTGTTCTAGCAGGTGGCCCTGTGTTTATGCTGGGTGGTGGGGGAGGGAAATGGTGCCTGACATCTCCTTTGTGCCTGGAGGAGTTTTCCTGAGAACCTTTCCCTTCCCAGATAGGCTCTGAGTAAATAACTCTCCCTCTTATATGCCCTAGGTGTTTTCCAACTTGCTGCTTCTAAGGTGTATGTCAGGGGGCTGTTTTCTGTGCTAGTGCTTTAAGGGTGGGGACTCAGCTTCCAACAGCCTCCAGGCTCTCCCACAACCCAGCCCAATGATTTTTATTTTTATTTTTTAATTTTACATTTTTAAATTTTTATTTGTTTTTAAAGTTTTGCCTTTTTTTAAATTTAAATTCAGTTAATTAATATATAATGTATTTTTAGTTTCAGAGGTAGACATCCGTGATCCATCAGTCTTATATAATACCCAGTGCTCATTACATCATGCTGATTTTTAATATTTCAGGCTTTCAGTCCCAATAATTATAAGAACTCACAAAGGCAACTCTTGCTTTCAAATCTGGTTTTTATGGGGATTGTCTTCTTTGTGCAGGTTCCCTGGTGTGATAGTCTATTTCTCTCTCCTTTCTGTGCTTGTGGCTTCCTCCCTCCCAAGGTGAGTTTGTTTAGCTCCCCACTGCATCTCTGCCCTTCCTACCCCCTTTGATGTGGCCTTTACTCTACCTTTAGTTGTAGAGTTTCTTGTACCAGTCTTCAAGTCATCTTCTGGTTTATTTACACTGATGTGAGTGTTATCTAGTTGTATCTGTGGGACAAGGGGAGCTTATGGCCCTTTCACTTCACCATTTTTCCAGTCTCTCTGTTATTATTATTTTTACATATAGGAAAGCAATATGTTTTGAACAAAGTAATTTTATACTTTACTGAGTTTTTAATTGGGTCTCAGAATTCTTGTACTTTTTTTAGTGCCTCACCTAGGTATTGATGGTTTGTTTTCTCATTCAGTCATTCAACAATCTGATGACGGGGTGGAGAGTAAACTGGAGCTATGGGAAACTGTGCTCTTGACACTGTCCTTCCAAGTCCTGATTGACCTCCTGTCACTGTGAATATTGATTTCATGAAGCAAGATCAATGTGAAGTTCCATTGCTCATAGACTCTTTTCTTTTCTAGGTTTATTTTATTCAGCAGCTCTCAGGCTACTTTTCCTCATTCTCCTCTAGCCCAGATTTGCCATCTGGTCTCAACTCAGTCAGAAGCTCTGATCAACAAAAAAAGAAATTACTTGGCTGCAATTTCTCTCCTTTAGTCCTGCATCTGGTTATTGCTATCTTTATTCCTCTTGGTTGGAGCTCTTACTAGATTCCTCAGACTTGTTCAGTTATTTCCCACATACTATACTGACTTTGTGATTAAGGAAAATACCCTGTATTTGTGGTCTAAATTTAATTGAAAATGAATTTAATTAAATATTCTTTTTTCATTCAATTCCTACTTACTCTCTTGAGTTGATTATGGGTACTGTGGCTGTTCCTTGTTTTCGCCTATATTTTTGTTTCTTTTTCTTCTAATTTATGACTTTGGAAATAGATTGTAGGCAAAAGAACACATTCACTATCTTCCTAGAAATCAATACATAATTATTTTAATAAGCACTCAGTATTAGATATTATTTTATGCTTTCTTTAAGTGTCATTTCTTAACTTTTTAAAATCTTACCTTCTCTTCAAGATGTGGAGCCTAAGTTGTTTTACACTTACAAAGCCCTTTTTTTTTTATTATTTATATACATGACTATTTTCTTATTTAAAGCAGTTTTATTTTAACCCTTGATTATGGTATTTTCTCATTAAGATGTGGAAGTTTTATCTTTATAATACTATTGAAAATTTTCCTATTTCCTATTTTTGATATAGAGTACTCATTAAAAAAAAGTGTATATAAGTAAGTGTATAAATGCATAAATTATTTGAAGATTGGTCGTATATTCTTTCTTAGTTCATAAATATTTGTTAATTAAGTTAAATATTATAAATTTTGAGGAGCCAAATTAGATTTTCAGTAATGATAAAATCTGATTCTCTTAAAATATATACTACTTCCTTTATATATTGTTTCATGTTTTATGGTAAGTGTATAATTAAACAAACATTTACAGTAATATTGTGATACTATCTGAAAGGCCAGTTCACACATTTTATAACCTCTGAGCTTATGTGAGTTAGGTGAAAGAGTGAATGTAAAGTCTTAGCAGATCTCAGTGTGAAGCTCCCATTGAAAACACTAGGCATTAATTTTTTAATCAAATAGAGCAATTGTCAGTCAAACACATTATCAATCACTAACATATATTGTGCACTTATTGTATACCAAGTATTGTGCTTAGCCCTTTATTCTCATCATCTCCTTCAGTTTTCACAACAAACCTATGAGGTAAATATTATTACCTACTCAACTATTAAAGTAGAAACATTTTAGTTTTGTTTCATTATGTCTAGACCTCCCTCTGAGTGATATTTTTCATAGCATCCTTAGTTGGAGTGGAAATATTTGCATAGATGTTTGATAAAGAATGAATAGTTACCTTAAAATAAGGCTGAGCATAGAATATAGGTAATGAACCATTTCATCATTAGTTATTTGATAAAATAACTTAAATGAAACATTCAGAGTCAATATTTTTTTAAAAGAGCTTATTTATTTATTTGACAGACGGGGATCACAAGTAGTCAGAGAGGCAGGCAGAGAGTGAGAGGGAAGCAGGCTCCCTGCTAAGCAGAGATCCCAACACGTGACACAGGGCTCCATCCCAGGACCCTGGGATCATGACCCGAGCCAAAGG
Source organism: Lontra canadensis (assembly GCF_010015895.1). NCBI lineage: Eukaryota > Metazoa > Chordata > Mammalia > Carnivora > Mustelidae > Lontra > Lontra canadensis. Next base: position 9,980,722 of record NW_022631040.1, read on the forward strand.
CAGAGGCTTCAATCCACTGAACCACCCAGGAGCCCCATTCAGAATCAATATTAAAAGTAATTTCTGTATTGTATTTATGTTCTTCAATAAAGCCCATCCATTTCCTTTTGAAAATACATTTTAATTTAAAGCTGGTCAATAAAAATCATTTATTTTTACTAACCATATTATTTTAAGCTAATGAAAAGAGTAGTAGATACATCTATTTTAGTTATATGAGAGATATATGAATCATAAAAACTGGCTGTTTTGTAGATTTGTTTGGTAGGTAAACTCTCAGGTAGTCTCCATAAATGGGTTGTCATGTTGTTTCATTTATTTTTATTATTTGAACTCAAATTAACTTTGCAGTTTCACACTTTATCTATTGTGAATCTGAACTAAGTAGGACAGAAGAAAAGGTGCAGTTCCATTAAGCTCTAACATATCATTGGCTGTCAGGTAAGCCTTGTTACGCTGTCCATCCTCATTTAACTATCCCACAAGATCTCTTAATGAAGTTAAGCCCCAAGTTCACTCCAATAATTCTGTGGCAAGAGTTTGTGCAATGTAACAATTCATCACTTGTCAGGAAGGCACTTTTAGTTTATACATTTAATAAGGGCATCCTCTAGCTTGGTTAATTAGAAGTGAACAGTTTGCATATTTACTAAATGCAGAGTGTCATTGCCACCACGGCCTATTGCCTACATGAATTATTTCTCTATCTGCAATAAACAGCTGGGTAATTATTACTGCCATAATCAGATAAATTCCCTCTGTAAGGCTTTTCTTACATGGCAATTCTTTGAACTCATCCAAAGCTGAACAAAATTTATGAACTCCAGCAGCTAGGCCACTTTTTCATACTATGGTGTCCCTGTTCACTATTTCAAGGACATAAGTAGAAAACCATTCGTATTGTGTAAATAAGGAGAATAAATATGATTACCTGAAGATAACATTTCAATAAACCTCATTTAAAAAGTATAATATTCTGATCTCAGCCTACTAAATGATAGTGGTTTGGCTTTATCTAATTGTATCTAGATGACAGGCTCTTTTAGTAAGGAATAACCTGAGATGTAAAGAAAACAACATTTTCGTTTTCAAGAACCAAATTAATCTGTAATGTTAGCTGTACATGTGACTTTTTCTCTGTAGAATCATTTTATATGTAAAGATACAATTAGTATAGCAATTAATTTGGTAGAATTTAGATTAAAACACACTAGAGTGTCTAAAATACAGTGCATATTCTTTGCTTTAGAAACAGTCTGTTGCGTATCTGTAATTAGTAATTAATGACATAATTGATATAATCACTTTATGGACTGATACCCACTCATCTTTCCATATACTATATTTTTAATATTCTTTTTTTTCCCTATACTATATTTTTAACAGGAATGTATTACCTTTAATATATTGCTATTTCAAAAAATTTTCTAAGCCAAATATATAAAAAGAATAAAAAGCTTCATTCCTGAAATAGAATTAATAAAAGGAAAAAGCTTATCCCATTGGATATAATTTCTTTATATATATGTATTTAATTTTTTTCAAATTTAACTCTTTACACAATGAATTTCAGGCAGTTTACAAAAGTTACATTAAAAAAAAATAAGAGAAATAAAGACCACAGTAAAGGAAAATACAGAATGATAACTATCTTGGGGTGATCGATCAGGAAATATGATTAGTTAAATATGTCCCATGGTGAAAATGTAAAAAAAAAATATGCATATGCTAAGAAACAGCTTTTTCTAGCCCTGATAAAAAAGGAATTTCACATTCAAATCTTCGGTAGGATACACTGGTAATGTAATGAACAGTGACTTCAGTAACTTTTTATTTTAAATGGGAAAAAAAGCCTTCTGAATTTCAAGCGTCTCTTTTTTGTGGTGATATTTAAAAAAAAAAAAAAAAAGCCAGAGTATAGCATTAAGTTATTATTCATTTGAAAGCAAGGAACTAAAATATGTTGGTTTGTGGTTTTAGTACAACTTAGAGGAATGGATGAAATGAAGTTCTTATCCCTCACTTATCCTAGCTGAGATCCTGAGCTCTTGATATGAGATGGGTGGAAGAGAGTTCCTTCTCTTTCCTTTTTAATTCTGTGATAAAGACTGGTAAAGCTATTGTTAATATTGTTGATTGAGAATGTATTTAGTGGAAATCCGATTGGTACTTGATATATTTCTGTACAAATTTTTTCACTCAGTACTTGAGGATATGTTTAAGTTATTGAGAAAAGGTATTGAAAAAATGCAGTTATTGCCAAAAAATTATTTTTAACTCTATCAGTAGGCTTTTGGGCCTTCATATTATTGGGTTCTTTAAAGCATAAGGCACTGTTGATCCTTTTTTTTTCTCTAATCTCTCTTACAGCTTAGATTCTGTAAAGCCACTCTCTCCTGGTTTCCTTTCTACTTTTCTAATGGTTTCATCTTTGTTTATTTGTGTATTTGCATTTATTTGCCTGATCTTGAATATTAATTTTCTCTCTTTGATGCATTTGCCTTTTTGCTGTTTGTGCTCTGGACAATCACTTCCTCTTCTGGGATTTCAGCTAACACTTGTATGGTGATGATTCATAAATCTGTATACTCTCCTGCTTTGACTTCTTAGACTGATTGTAAGATAAGTTGGTCAATAAGCAGTATTCTAAAACTCAGATAATTTTCTGAAATTATATGTAGTATACTATTATATGTGATACTTCTTTAAAATATGTTGACCTCGTCCTGTCTTATTGTATTGCTTTAGGAGACAACCCTGATTAATTCAGAGATGTGCCTGGATTGAGTATTGAGTGTACTACATGCAAAAGCATCAGCAATTATTTTTGCTTTAAAATGATGTTAACACATTTTAAATGAGAGACAATGTGTGATTTTTGAGTGAACACAGAGTAAATAAGATCTTGCCATTCTTTTAGCTACCTCAACTCTAAATTCTCCCCCAAACAAAAAGTCAGAAGCTTGATACTCCTTCACAGCTGAATCACTGTGAAGATACACAAAGGAGAGAAAATGCAATGTGCCTTGATCTACCCTTATGCAGGAAAGCCCCCATGCTGTGTCTCAAAGTCACCATCTCTAAAGTCATTTCATTTCACAAAGAAGAACAGGAACCTTGTTAATAATACCTGCCCCTTACCAACCTCAGTGGAATGTTGTGAAGTTGAATTAATGTCTGTGAAGCACTTGGAGCTCCTGAAAATAATGCACTATGTAAATACATTTTATTGTTACACCTACTGTTGTACTTAGCTCAGTGTCACTCCCAGTTATTTGACATCATATATATGATATAAAATTTTACTTCCTTTTACAGCAACCATCCAGAACAGTGAAAAGAAAATAATTTTTCAGTGAAATATGTGCATATATTTAGAAAGAATACTACACAAAAAAATTCTTTTCAACTAAGTTTATTCAGAGGAGCCAGAAGAAGAAAAAAAAGCTGATTTTCATGAATGATCTTTGAATGGAGTCTTATTGCTTTTTAAAATCATGCAAAGTAGGCAAATGAAATAATGGAGCAATTGGGTGATCCTTTTTTATGATCAGAGTGAAGTCATGGTATTGTAATTTTAAAACATCGACCATTATCTTCTTTTTTACCTTTTTCATTCTCAAAATATCTCGTCTATAGAGTACAAATTTGCTAGCATTACCCTTAGAGAGTGCATTCACCCTAGGTCAGGAAACCTTTCTTCTACTCTAAAGTGCTTTCCCCCCACTTTGCTGTTGATGGACCACGTCTACCAAAGGTAGCCATAGTTTCCTGTGAGTAATCCAGCCTCTTTTCCTCCGCATGCTCCTTTCTCCCAACCCTTTAGTTCAGTTCCCAGTGCTGCCACCTCCAGGAAGCCTTTTCTGATTTCTCCAAGCTTAAGCTCTGCCTCCGTGTTTCTTCATTTTCTGTCTGTAGTCTAGTTGGTTATCTGTTATTTTATTTGTAAGTTGCTTGAAGGCAGGGATTGGTCTTTACACCTTTTTATTTCTTTTAATATCTTAAACATATTTGTGACTAGTTGACTGAATAAACAAATGAGCATTAATGTTCTTCATGGTATTCATTCTTCAAGTAGCTTAGGCATTTTGAAGAGAAATTCACCTATACAGAAACAAAGGATTTTCGAGAGTCGCTAAAAATATTTTCTGAGAGGACTCTTGTAAGTCTTTTCAGAATGTTAAAGTCTCAACTGCAGGTTTCAGAATAAGGCATGGAACTCAGGAGCAGCCTGAGTGCTTGAATATGAATGACTGTGTGCTACACAATCCTTAATTTTAAACTGTATTTTCCCTTTGTAAAATGCTGCCTGAATGAAATTGGCAGCGCCTGTCCAACAGGTCCAGGGCCCCAGTAACCAGGTAGACAAAACAAGTGGTTTAAATGCTTTGACTGACTTAAAGGGAAGCTTTTGTTTCTAATGCAAATGTTTTGGGTATTTTTCTGACTTCCGGAGTATCTGTTCCAAGGTTTTATCAGTCCCCAAATCGTTTTGAATGTCACACACCAGGTCCAAGCATGTAATTGGCTTCCTGGTTAATATTTGTGTTATATTCTAGACTTTGTCACCCTTTTTTCTTTTATTGTATATTTATTTGGTTAAATTAATATGGACATATTGAGAGCAGATAATTATGAAAGAGAAAACAAAGTGCATTCAAGAAACTTAACTAAAATACTCTTCTGTCATAATATACCACAGCAGAAAGTAATGCTTTTCAACTCATCTTTTTTTTTTTTTTTGAAGGCTTCTTGCACATCACTGACTTCATTTCCCATCAAAACAGAGTGAGGACTCTGGAGAATTGTTTGAATCCATTTCCTTAGAATTATTTTTTCTTAAAGATGTCACAGATGATGACATTTTGTTTTTATTTGAGAGATTATGTAATATTATTTATTACCAGTTCCCTCTGGAATTTTGGTCATTTATAATTTTAAAACAATCTCTGTTTTTTTATTTCTCTGCCAAAGTTATGATTTCTATTAAAATATTGTGTACATATCATGTCTCCTTTGTAGTATTTCTCTGTGCTTTAGCTTATATGGTGATACTCGTATTAAAATTCCTAACTGACTATAAGGCATCTCTTTATGATGTCATATTAGTGAGTAGAATTGAATCATCTTAATTCCTCAACAGAATTGATAATTTTCATTGCTGCAGACTATGCTTCTCAAACTTTAGCAGGCAAGAGAGTACCCCAGGGTCCCACCCACCAGGATTTCTGAGTTGGGCTGGGGTGGAGCCTGAGATTGTGCATTTCCAACACTTCCCAAATGAAACTGATGCTGTTTTCCAGAGACCACACTTTGAGAACCACTTTATAGGTAAAGAGCCAGAATCCTGGTTCTTCCCTCCTTCCCAAGAGAGGCTTTCTCAATGTGGCTTCTTATCTCTTCTAATTAAACCATCAGAAGGGATGAATTGTACAACGAGTCAACTGCAAAATAGTTAAAAAGAATAGTAGCACTTAGTTTATACCAGATATTAGACCTAATACTTTGGGAGGGACACATTAATGAATAAACTGTAATCCTGACCTTCAGGACCTCAGTCAGGACTTGGTGGGCAGAAGGCAAAAAGTTGTGCATGTATGCAGCTATAATGTATTGTAGAATGTAACAGACATATAAAAGGATTTTGAGAGTGGAAACAGCAAGAGATTAGTTATCATTGAAGTGATCTATGAAGACTTTTTATTTTTTATTTTTTTAAAGATTTTATTTATTGATTTATCAGACAGAGAGAGAGCACAAGCAGGGAGAGTGGCAGCCAGAGAGAGAAACAGACTGCCGGCTGAGCAGGGAGCCTGATGTGGGCCTCTATCCCAGAACCCTGGGAGCGTGATATGAGCTGAAGGCAGCTGCTTAACTGTCTGAGCCTCCCAGGTGACCCATATGAAACCTTTTTAGAGAAAAGAATAGAGATTTTTGTTCTTGGGTTCTGCACCTACAAAGATGAGAAGATAAAAATTATAAAATTTTTTAGTATCATATTTTGAAATGCATAAGAAAATCAAACAATGGCAAAATATAGTTGACCCTTGAACAATGTGGGAGTTAGGGGCACCGACTCCCTGTATAGCTGAAAATATATGTATAAGTTTTGACTCCCTCTAAACTTAACTACCAATACCCTGCTGTTGGCTGGTAGCCTTACCAGTAACATAAACAGTTGATTAACACACATTTGTATGGTATGTGTATCCTGTATTCTAGAATAAAGTAAGCTAGAGAAAAGAAAATGTTATTTTTTCAAAAGATTTATTTATTTATTTCAGTGAGAGAGAGAGAGAGAGAGAATGTGTGTGTGTGTGCAGGGTGAAGGGGCAGAGGAAGAGGGACAAAGAAACCCAAGCAGACTCCCTGCTGAACCCAAGAACTGGATGCTGGGCTCAACCCAGGACCCCTGAAATTAGACTTGAGTGGAAACCAAGAGTCACACACTCAACCGATTGTGTGACCCAGATGCCCAAAAAAGAAAAAGTTACTAAGAAAATTATATAAAAGAGGAGAAAATACATTTGTCATATTGTAATGTATTCGTTGAAAAAAATCTGCATATAAGTGGACCTGTGCAAGTTCAAACTTATGTTGTTCAATTGGATTTGGGCAAAATGTGTGATATGAGTATAGTATTTTGCATAAAGGGATGAATTTTGGTATGAGACCTGTATTCAAATTCTAACTCTCACCTTCTAGTTTGGGAGTTTGGACAGAGGTTTAACCTCTGTGACTCTCATTTCCTAATCTATAAAATGGGAGTGATAATACTTCCTTACTGGATTGTAAAAGGATTAAAAGTGGTAATGTGTATGTTTTAGGCAGGAACCTCTTGGAAATAAAATGTAAGTGTAGGATAAAACTGGTAAGACTTTATTTGTTAAACTGATAATACTTTATTAAACTTATAATACTTTATATTACTGTTCAGGGCAGTGAGGATGAGGAAAAGTGGGAGTGAAGAGTCAGATTGAAACAGATTCTGAGTGCAATGGTTTGGTACAGGACTGTGTTGGGGGGGCCTTTGGGGAATAACATCAGTAAAGTGGTAGAGAAGTATTAGAAGTATTAGCCAGTCGCTGGAAGCCCAGAATGTGGATAGGTCTTCGGAGTGGACCCAAAGTGAGACAAAGGCTCTGGGCCATTGTATTCCCTCAATCACCAGTCACTGGTTGCAGGCTGGAGGGAGAATGTGACAAAACCTGAGACCGGGCAGCCAATCTCCCATGGCTACTCATGCATTGGTCCTGGAGGGATGGGAGGAATGGGTTACGGTAAGCTCCTGCTGCCGTGGTGACCACTTCCTATGGAGTCCCATAGTGACCCAACAAGGTACACCAGGTATGCACTGCCTTCTCCATTAGCCACATGGGTTTGCAAGGAGATCTCGCAGCAGTGATGGAAAAAAGGAACATTTATTTGCATGGCTCTCTTCCCTTTCATGTTTCCCACCAGCCATGCCTCTTTGCCTCTTAGAAAACCAGATTCCATACTTTGCTTCATGGATTTTATCCACAAATTGCACATCGATCAGAAGAGAGAAAAGAAGAGATCGTTGAGGGAGTTGAGAAAGTATAAAAGATTTGTATCCAGTTGAGTTGATAAAGGAAGTAGTCTAGAACATGGCTTAGAGTGAAAATTCAGTATATAGCTAACACCTGTGTAGGGCCTACCTGTGTGGCAGCCCCACTCTGAGTACTTTATGTAGATTAATGAATGTATTTGTTCCTCACAATAGCTTGATGAAGATGACACTGATACTAATATATTTATATTTTATAGACAAGGATATTGAGACTCAGATATTAATCAGCTAGTAAGTAACACAGCAGAGTTTATAACCAGGTGTCATTTCAGAGTTCATGCTGTGAACCATTCCACTGTATTGCTTCCAAGTAGCTATTTTTAGTTTTATTATTGCTGTCATAATTAGAATATGTAAATATTTTAACATTATAAATATCATTAACATTAGCAAACTATATTGAATATGAAAGACTTTACAAAAGTTTTGGTAATTTTTACCTTTATTTTTAAACTAGTATCACCAGATAACTTATATATATGAAAAGTGATACAGGAAGACCTGAGACTTACCCAGGTTTCTTTAGCTATGAAGTAGAAAACAGGATCATAATAAAAAATGTATGTGCTTCATTCAATAAAAAAATCTTCTGCATAATATTTCTTGTATCAGGATGACTACAGCCTGATCTGCAATTAGAGAAACTGTAAATCTGAGGATCCTAATTCCATTTCTGCCATTAACTGATTTGTTATTCAGAATACATCACATCTCTTCATGTGTTACCATATTTGTAAAATAAGGTAATTAGTAACTATCCCATATATATCACAGGATCATGTTATAAGGATAGAAGTAAGACAGTATATATGACTGAAATGAAAAAATATATTGAAAACAACCTGGAATTATTTGGGAAAAAATTAACTGTTTTAGAAGTACTGAATTAAAAAAAATTCCCTAGATAAAAAATCGATAATTTTTATAATTTTATAAAGAAACCTAGTTCGAACAGTTTCTATCATTTAATCCTTAATGGGATCATAATTTTTTATTGCATCCTTTACAGTGAGACATCTCTTCATTGCTATTGATGTAACAAAAACTTGTATATCAGGGATAAAAATTTATTCAGCTCTTCCTACTTGGTCATTAAACAAAGAGTATTTGACATGAATATAATTGTGATGTTCAGTATATCTGTACACTCTCAAGTATGGCAATAAATCAGGAACATAAGATTGGCTTTTTTCAAAAATTGTATAAATTTATTTAATTAATTACTTCTGTGTTTTGAGACTACCACAGATTAATTTTTCTAATGTTTTGTCAAACTTTTTTGGATTTACTTTTAGGGCTTCTCAGTTCCTTCTGGGTTTACTGTGTGTTTTCTTTACATACTGGAAACTGACATTCTTTTACTTATCTTTCAGTTTTTGCTTTCCTTGTCAAGCTCCCTGAGTACATGCTGTTTTTAGTTTACATTTCCATATCCAGAAGATGGACTGTTTTTACTACATCAAATAATTTACACTTTTGATTTTGTATCCAAGCCGTATTACTTCTTTGCAGTTTACCTGTTCATGTGTGTGTGCAATTACATTGGATACTTTTTTCTTTCTTATGTAAGGTCTCTTCTTATTCATTAAATTATTTATAGAACACAAACGTCTTTGTAGATTTTTTTTTTATTTTTGTGATTGCTTGGAAAATTACTGTGCTTATCTTTGGAATGACATAAAATTGGATACATGCATATCTGAGTAATTATCCTTATAGAGGCAGTTCACTGGTTATTTTAAATTATCTTTAAGACTTATGAGAGGAATTATAGAAGAAACATTTTTTACATAATATTAAAAGTAAAGATGAAAATTAATAATGTATTCAGTTTTTTATGTAATATGTGATTGTTATTTTTCCTGGTAAAAATTCTCATTTATTCATATGTACCTGCCTTGAAATTTGTACCTTAAGGACAAAGAAAGGTCACCAATCCTTCTAACTCCTGGTTCTTTGTCAAAAATGGACACAGTTAATGAGGTTTGTTTGGTACAGAACAAATTCTCGGACACAGATAGAGATCCTTTCAATGGAAACAAATTTGTTTGGCTTTACGAGGTTACTTAGCGATTAATAATAGCCTTGAGATGCAGGTCAGAAAGGTCGTTGTACCAGCTTGCCAACACAATCTAAATGTGCAGCTAGCCCAGCTCTGTGGGCGCAGAAGCCCCCAAAATACTATGCATAAAGTAAAACAGGCTATTTTCTGACTCCTTTTTTCATATTAATAAGCAATTTTCAAGAGAAGGGTGGCAAAATGAGGGCCATGCCACTCCAAGTAATTCATTTATTTTGCAATTTAATCTTATGTTGAAAAAAATTGCTCTGCTGCAATAGCATAGCCTGGTGATTTTTAAACGTCAGTGTGTTTCATAAGTAACCTTGTATGAAGTATTGTATTAGTAGCCTTTACCAGAAAATTGCAACAAAAATATTTCTAGACATTGAAGTAGAAATGAGAATCTTTTTTTTTTTTTATTTTTTATTTTTTGACTCTTTCCCTTGATATCTTTAGGGGAAATGCTCGATGATTTGCTTAAAATTTTACTTAAAGAACTGGACACCAAGTTGCATTATCTATTTTTTAAAAAGAATAATGTATAATTTCAAAACGTTATTTTAACATGAATAGTTAAATTTGTTCTGTGAAAATAAAAGATTCTTTTTCCATAATTGATAATATCTTATTCTATTTACAGGCGTTTTTTTGCAGAGTATATTTTACAAGTTTGTTTTTTGTTTAAATTTCTTAGATATACACACTCAAATGATGAAATTTTCATTATTTTAATAGAATTTATTATACCTAGAAAGCCATGAACTTGTTCACCTAGCTTAGCTTTTAATTATCTCTATAACTGAACAAAATCACCTTTCAAGTGCAGGATAATACATGTATTATTTGAACTATTAACTGGAGTAAACTAAATTAAGTATATATATAAAACCCATCACATTTTCAAAATTAGCCCATTAGTATACAAAATAAATGATTAGAGATTTGTAAACATGAAATCAAAATTTAAAGGAAATCAGTAGCTCATACATTTTCTTGGGATATTTAGGTACATCCAAAATAGCTAATCTTCAACCAAAGAAAATGGCAATGTAGTTGTTCACTTCCTTTGCACTTGATATATTTCCTCAGCTGTTGAATTAGTTATAATATGTAGATACTTGTTTTAAAAAATTTAACCACTGAAAAATCACTTAAATGCTTTTTAAAGATTGCAAAGATTCAGGGGAATGTGTAGGTAAGATCGATTACACCACTGATTTTGATGGATGTGGGTGATGGTAGCCTCAAAAACTTACTTGATTATCATCAGTGGAAGAAGGAAAATGTTAGCAGATTTTTAGTATCATAAATAACTGCAAATTGTTTTGATGCAGGGAGGCACTGGAGGAGTTTGCAGAGATGAAAGAAAGAGAAGAGAAGAAGGCCGACCTCGAAAGGGAAGAGAAGGAAAGAGATTACCAAGCCCGAAAGATGCATTACCTCCTCAGCACAAAGCAGGTTGGTCTACCTGTCCCTGACAGCTCCCGTAAACCACTTGGGCCCCTACCCTGACAGAGATAAAGTAGCAGGCTGAATGGGACATGACTTGTTGAAAAGATATCACAAAGACACTACTTCGAGTTCAATTTCGTGCTTCTGTGTAGGTGCGCGCAGGCACCATGACTCGTCTGCGACAGCAGCTTCATAGAGGCAGCTGCTGGGACGCCGGCAGAAAGGTCCAAGTCAGCAGTGTGATCTGCCACTGTGATAACACAACACGAAGGGCATAACCCCGCTTTTGAAACCCATTCTGAGTGGCTTATTGTTGTTTCGCGAATTGATCAAGAACTAAGAAGTTATTAAACTGAGGTCGCTTTCAGGTTTTCTCTTTTACTTGAGCTAATGTTGGGATTAGAGCCATTCTTGCACCCTTTCTAAATTTTGATGCACGTTTTCAAGTAAAGCTTTGAACAAACCTGCTTCAACAACTGCATCTTCTTACTGAAATACAAATGTGGAATTGGGAATACTTAGAATGATTTTCTTATAAATGGTAAAATTTTAGTGCTTCCGATTGTGCCGTAGTTGCTAGTTGCTGAGGAAAAAATACATTGACCTATAGAATATTCTGCTCACAAAGAAATATGGTTAAAAAGCAACATGAATGGGGCGCCTGGGTGGTTCCGTGGGTTAAAGCCTCTGCCTTCGGCTTAGGTCATGATCCCAGGGTCCTGGGATCGGACCCGCATGGGGCTCTCTGCTCAGCAGGGAGACTGCTTCCCCGCCTTTCTGTCTCTCCCTGCCTCTCTGCCTACTTGTGATCTCTGTCAAATAAATAAATAAAATCTAAAAAAAAAAAAAAAAAAGCAACATGAATTTAGGGGTTGAAGTATGTTTTGTTAATTGAGCTTCAGGCAGGAAACTAGCAATTTATGGGTTTTTATTCTTTCTCATAGACTTTCAAGTTAAGTCTTAGAGTTCCAGCTGGAGTCACACATTCAGATGTCTCAGACTTGGGCAAGTCAAGTCCAGTTCTGTGGTGGAGGGTCGTGGAGGGTGTTTCCTGAGATTAAGTGTCCTGCTTCGAGGCATCCAAATTCAAAAACATTAAGTACTGGACTGGCCATGTACATTTAGGACAGAGAACTGCACTTCTAGCTCTATTTGGTAGGCTAATTAATAATACTTTCAATAATGATAACTATCTTAGTGTTTACTTAGTATTTGTATAGCTGAGTTAATTCCATTTAACAGATAAGAAAACTGAAACAGAAAATTATGATACTGATTTATAGACACAAAACTAGTAATAATAGGTCTGCTACTCAGATGGAGGTCTTCAGATTCTAAATACTTAGGCAATAAAGACAACTTAAGAAATAGAAAGTCAGGGGCACCTGGGTGACTCAGTGTTAAGCATCTGCCTTTGGCTCAGGTCATGATCCCAAGGTCCTGGGATGGAGCCCCCGGTGGGCTCCCTCCTCAGCGGGAAGCCTGCTTCTCCCTCTCCCACTCACCCTGCTTATGTTCCCTCTCTTGATGTGTCTCTCTATATCAAATAAATAAAATCTTTAAATTACAACAATAAAAGTTAAATAAATAAAAAAATTGAGGTATTTTCAAGTTTCAATTATAAATTCATAAGAGTAAAAAATTTATCTGTATAATTGGTGGACTACACTTTTCTAGATGTAGAATCACATAAGGAGTTCTTTTTTTTTAACTTTAGTTATTGGTAATTTTCATTTTGATGAAACTAAGGGAGGCATAATATATCCTTTAATTCTTTAAACCTGATAGTAATTATTGGGTACAGTTATTTATTTTGATAACTCTGAATCCCTTTTATACTTTGAATCTTCTTATTCTGAAGTCTAATTGTGCTGTTTATACTTATATGATGGGTAGTGTAATGGCAGAAATGATTTTTTAAGTGGTGAAATCAGATTTAACAGAAACATTAATTTTTTTTTTATCCAGGGTATTTAGATATCGGGTTCATAGAGGAAAATTTTAGAGTGTCCATAAAGACTAAGTTATTTTACTAATAAAAATACTAGAATAGCAGGGGACACCAGGTGGCTCAGTTGGTTAGGTATCCACCTTCGGCTCAGGTCATAGTCCTGGACTCCTGGGATCGAGCTCTACATTGGGCCATCTCAGCAGAGAGCCTGCTTTCCTCCTGCCCCTCACCCCACTCATGCTCTCTTTCAAATAAATCAGTAAAATCTTAAAAAAAAAAATTTTTTTTTAAAATAATGAAATAGCAAATATCCATGCAGTACTTACCATGTGCCACAGAGTATGGTAGATACTTTATATGCACAATTTCTTTATTTTGATTTCATTTTAGTTTAAATTTAAACACCTGGTTTAACAAATTATTTCACAAACTTGACCATGTGACTTGACTCCTGGATCTTAATGAGTTTTTAATACTACCACTGTGTTGTAGGTGTGTTTGTGTTAACAAATACAAGCTGTCAGTGCCCTAGCCCATTTTCCTCCTTGTTTATACCTTGCAGACTGCTGGTAATGTCCATGTATGTAAACTTAAACTGATCTCTTGTTTCTAGAAATCCTTGGCATCCAATAGAATGATTGTTTTTGAGGTGCTATGACAGTAGAAACAGTATGAGCATTGACATCAGAGCTAAGTTGGCATCCAGGCTCTCCCACTTAGGGTAAAATATCAGAAGATCACCTGGAATTGTCTGTTTCACTCTACAATTTGAAAGAACATTACGAGAATCGAATATAATATATTTAAAATACTATCGGGCCCTTAGTGTTCCAGTAAATGATAACAGTCCTATTATTAGAATTTAACCTATCAAGAGGCACCTGGGTGGCTAAGTCAGTTAAGTGTCTACTTTCGACTCAGGTTATCATTCCAGGGTCCTGGGATTGAACCCTATGTCAGCTCCCTCCTTGGTGGAAAGCCTGCTTCTCCCTCTGCCTGCTTGTGCTTAGTCTCTCTCTCTCTCTCTCTCTCTCAAATAAAGAAATAAAATATTTTTAAAAATTAAAAGATAAATGAAGATTCTATACATTTTCTTCTGTTTGTCTTAGTTGTTGGAAGTGTTAATTTTCTCATTTCTTTGCTTTAATTATTAATGAAGATTAGTTAGAAATATTTATAGTGATCTTTGCCCAATATTCCCCTCCCCCATTTTACAACTGGCCTCACAGACCTGAGGGCAACAGAGGGGAAATGATGTTCTTAAATCCCCTTCTTTGGAGAGGAATATTATATATCAGAGATTTTCATTTGGTTCTGACAAGTTGGTCTATTTATTTTGTCATAGTGATCTTCATATTTGATCACAAATAACTGGAGATAAAATACAACCCTTTGAGCCTATGCAGACACTTTTATTCCCAAAGCAAACTTTTTTTTTTTTTTGGTACTGAAATAGAACAGTGGTATCATCTTAGTCTCATCTGTTGACTTTGGTCAGGGAATTAGTTTTATTTTGGGGCAGTACTAGAAATTTCAAATGTTTTATTCCTTAGTTTTTATTATGATATAAAAAGGTTGAATTTTAAATAAGTCACAATTATAAACCATCTTTACCTAAACAAAAGTATGCAATATTCACCTTAACCTAAACAAAGATATGCAACACTAATATTAATAAATAGATTGAATATAAATCTTAACTTTAAAAGTCTTCAGTTATTCCAGATAACATATTTTGAGTACTGACAGTCTGTCTCATGCTAAACCAGGAGTGGGACATACAAATGTGTACTATGTGATCCTTAACCACAAGGTGTATTCACTCTGATTTCAGTCTATGCCAGACAAATGCTTTTACAAGAAAGAAATTTGACACCTTTCAATTGCAGTTTATATAGGTGGTCTTATTGAAATTAGCAACCACTTATATTTATGATTTTGTGATTCCATTTATTATTTTATTTTCACAAAAATCTTTACTTTCCCTAACCTAAGAAAGACTCAGAGAATGAAAGACACATGTTTCAATTTGAGTATCAGTACTGATTTTCTCAGCATGACTTGACTATGGGTGAGAAATTAAGCTGCAGGTTTTAAAACATTACTAAGATATTTACAGATTAATTTCATTGCTTGTTTTAAGAGTTTTGATTTCAAATTATATCAAATACACATTTAAATACAAAATAAAAGTCAGATATGAATTGAGTATTTGTTATTAAAGGCTTAAGTCACTTTTAACTCTCAATTTATACAGTTATTGGAAAGTTTACTGAATAAATATTCAAGTATAAATAATTTTTATAAGTACATCAGGATAGGAAAAGTTCTGCTGATGTATTTAAAGGGAATAATACTAAAAGCCTTTTTAGAACTATTTTTTGGTGATTTCCATAATTTAGGAGTGATTTATAATGTTTCATAATGATAGTTTGTAGAATATTAATTTTCATATTAAATTTTCATAAGTCTAATATAGCTTCACTTCATATTCTATGCCCGCCCCGCCTGCCCCACCGCTTTCCCCAGCATGAGGCCACGGACAGTAGTACCTGTAGAGTCCAGGGCCTGTGCCCTGCAGACAGCAGGCACCTGTCACAAATGCTGTGGTCAGGGCACTGTTGGGGAGGCCAGACTCTTACCCAGAGCCTTTGGGCCTGCGTTCTGAAGCATCCTGACCACCCCGCCATATACTACCCACGACTCTGATTTGCTGTGCAAGACACCCTTCTAGAGCTTCTTGCTGTTCATTGGGGCGCATGTGTCCTGCCTGTCCAACCCGATCTAGCCATTAAATGAACACACAGGAAGCCACAAATCTTGGCTCGACTTGATCCAGGCCATCCCCGGGAGGTAAAGCCTGGAGCAGACTTGGAGTTATTACAGGCATCAAGGAGTGGCCACAAAAAGGATACGAGAAAGGGCTCAAAGGAGAGCAAGGCAGGAGCCAGGATTAGACTCTAACTAAGCAACAGGTACACGCACCTGCCAGGTGTGTGCTGTGGCATCTGTCCGTAAGAATAGGACAGACACGGTGACCGTGGAGGAATAGGGAACTGGGGGCTTCTTCCTGTCTGGTGATGGGAGGAAATTCCACCTGGGATGTTCTCTCCGAAGCTGCCCCCTCCCACCCCCAGGCCAGGCCTGTGTCACCCTCATGCCCTTGACATTTCCCTCTACCGTCCCACCCACCTTTGCAGGGAATACCTCGCAAGAGAAAGGCCTGAGACAGTGAGTTTGGATTTTAATTCCGTATCAAAAGTTGATTTCTTCCTCATT
The DNA here is from genome assembly GCF_010015895.1 of Lontra canadensis. Taxonomy (NCBI): domain Eukaryota; kingdom Metazoa; phylum Chordata; class Mammalia; order Carnivora; family Mustelidae; genus Lontra; species Lontra canadensis. Next base: position 9,997,057 of record NW_022631040.1, read on the forward strand.
CTGTTCATGGAACCCCCCTCTTCTCCATGTCTTTGTCCCCTGTTGGTTTGAAGTGTTAGAGACTTTAGCCCCCGGTGTGTAAATACTGTACATAGAAGTGGGAAGAAAGAAACTTGATATTGAAGTGTTTGAAATATGGAAATGTAATAACTCTAGGTATTCTAAACCTGTGATTTCTGTGCCATTTTCTGTAAAGATACAAGTAAGAATAAAATTGATGTAAAAACATCAAAAAAAAAAAAAAGTAGAAATAAAACATTAATTCAGACAAAGAATGCTTTAGAAAAGGTAAGGATTTTCTAAGCCAAAATTGTATTTGTGAATTCATATATAGGTAATAAATGAAGTTATATTGTTATTTAATTTTTAATAATTTTAGGACTCTTATGCTGATATACTGACATACTCATACTGATAACCTGGTTTCAAAGTCAGTGTTAGTAACAAATCCGGTGTATATCTTAAAATAGTTCTAAAATATTTTCCCGATTTTTACTGATATTAAGTATCTCATCTTTATGCAAGCAAATATGTTAGCACTAATAGGAATTACACAAATAAATAACTAATATTGCAATGAGTGAATTAATAGACCCCTCAGGGTTTTATTAATTAAAAAGTTCAAGTCATATTAAAGCACCTTTTGTATATGTTTATTTCAATCAGAAAGCTGAACATGGTAACTTATTTGCATAAATAATCAATCACCATTTACTAGTAGTAATAAGGTTAATTTGTTGCTACAGACATAATAGGATTAGTCAATTATATTTCCCAGAAAATACTATTTGTTATGCACCCCATCACCTGTAAAACAGGATTGGGTTTAGCGCCCTTATTAAATGAACACATCAAAAAAATCTTTGTCCCTGTAAAAGTTTTATGAAAAGAAAGCTAATTTTAGTTGATTTGAATAAGTAAAATGCAAACATTGCTTCCATTTGTAAATTTAATTTATCTTTCTGCAAAGATTGATTATTTAATAAAGTTATTTATTTTGATTCAGTAACCAGTCAAACTAAATCTAACACATATAGGACACATTTCCTTTGAAGAATATCTCATTTGCAGATTTGTTTTATTCCAAATAAACTGACTTTCATTCCTGTCCTTGTTCCTGGGTAATAAATTATGTTGTCTGCTCCACCTACTGGTAGCTACATGAAAAAGGCCTATTTTTGGCTTATTAGAAGATACTGCCTCTAAAATGTTCCCAGCATTTTTAGAGATCCTCCTGGAGAACGGCAGAGTTACAGATACAAATCTAAGATTCAAGAACTATATCATAGTGTTTAGAGCTATAGATTATTATGTAGAATTATATACATTGTTTCCTGATCAGTGAAAAATATAACTTTTTTATTTCAATGTACTATAAAAAAGGACAGATATGAAATATATTCATGAGTAAGTGTAACTATATGTATTTTATTTTATAACAATGGCTTTTAATAGTTTGTACATATTCACTTTAAAACTAAAATGAAAATTTATAAATTTCATTAAAATTTGTAACATTTTATGACAATGATTTTCACATCATCACTTATATGTTTTCATTTTTTTTCTTTACTGGGTCGTTTTTATATGGCCACTGAGTTAATGGTTTTCAGTTATTTAAGATTCTTTAAAAAGACCCTATACTCCAATTAATATTAATAAAACATTGTCTTTCCTTATTTTTTGAGAGAAACAAATGGTTTCAGGAACTTTATTTTTCTAAATTGTATCAGATCACATGTGTATATGAAAGGAAAGTAGCTTAATTTAAAAAACTTAACATAACATGGGGTGCCTGGGTGGCTCAGTTCTTAAGCGTCTGCCCACATTGGGCTCCCTGCTCGGCAGGAAGCCTGCTTCTCCCTCTCCTGCTCCCCCTGCTTGTGTTCCCTCTCTCACTGTGTCTCTCTCTGTCAAATAAATACATAAAATCTTAAAAAAAAAAAAAAACTTAACGAAAATAATTGATACTCTGTTGATATGGATACCATATTGATATGGATAGCATGTCTATAAGACAATCTATAAGGTGAAAACATGTGTAAATTAAGTAATACAGTAAGCCTTCCGAGCCCTTTATTGCTTTCAACTCTTTCTCCTCAAAATCATAAATGGGGAGATTCTGTGCTTAATATGAGATTATACACCTTTAATTTGAGGTAATGAAGTAAGAGAAGAATGGCAGTCTTTCAGTGTGTACCTGCACATGGGCAAGCGTGTGTGTGTGTGTGTGTGTGATGTATCTCCGTGTATATGGTGTAGTTGGAAAGCATCTTTGGAGATCCTTCTCATAAGCCATTTTCCTTAATCAATGGCATACCACAGCAATAGTTGGGAGATCAAGTATGATATCAAAAAGTACCCCTATAGTAACTCTCTGGAACACACTTTTATACCTCTTGATCCTTATATAAAAACCACTTCTTTGGCTTAAAAATACTATTTTCCTCTCTCATTTCTATGTTGGACACCCCACTTTCTCTTTTTCCTCTCTGCTCCCTTCCCCATCTCTGTATTTCCATAATATACATGCAAAAGGGTATATGCCTTGATATTTATGGCTGTTAATCGTATCCACTATGTTGAGTATATTACATTTTTGATCTTCATGGCTTGATGCAACCTGATTTAGGGCATTCACATGGTTCATTGCTTCTGCTTTTTGGCTTTTTTTTTTCTTCTTTATGTGCTTTTTTTCTTTATTTTTCCAAATCAGTCTTTATTTTGATCAATGATCTAGACTATTCCTAGTCATCCAGATTGTTGAAATCTTTCCCTCTTTTTCATTTTCTGTGTAAAATCACAGTCTTCTTTCAATTTATTCTTCCTACTATCTTCTAAATAAATTCCATTATGTCCATTTCCTGAAGTCTGAGCAATAGTAATAATCTCTAAAATGATTTCTTTTGTTTAGTCTTTTGTTCTTTGTCCCAGTATATTTATCACCATTGGGTAAATTTTGCTAAAATAGTGCTTTTTATGTCATGTCTCTCTGCAGTTTATAAACCTCCAATGATTCCCTGTTTCCACAGGATAAAATCCAAGGTTTTCAGCATGTGCATTTGACACTCTCCAGACTGACTGTACTCTGCCTATGTATACTTAGTCTTATCTTTCTTTCATCCTCAGGGTTAGCGTCCTGATACAGTCTGATTTTTATACCCTAGAAACATTCATCACAAGGTTCCCTTTATATGATATAAATGATATAAATCATATAAATATATGATAGGTGACTTCTTGTGGCTTGTCATATTCTGGAAACTCAGAAGCTTCCCTTTACCCCACCCCCCACCCCCAAAAGAGAGTCAACATCTCACATACGTCCCACTAACACTTTGATTTTGCCATTACTTTATCGTTAAAGATATATTTCTTTTTCCCATACTAAATTAAAATACTTTTAGAAAGGAGACAGCTATTAAGGTGTTCTTATTAGTATAGCTTGGTGAAAATTAATAACTGTGAGTAGGCTATCATAAAAGGAAGGAGGAAAGTATGTCCAGAGTCCTGAGGCAATGCCTGTAGTATGAAGACCAAAATGGGCACAAGGTTGGTAACAAAGGGAGCCAGAGATAGTAAGGGATATATTGACTACGTGGAATGTCTGGGGAGAAAAGTAGATACGTAAGGCACTGAAAAATAATTAAGAGGCCATGTAAGAGAAACATGACAATTTTGCCGTTTTGCTTAGCATCACTATTTAGTATTCCTAGTTAAAAATACCACTCTAGATTCCTCTTATTTCTTTCCTACATCACACAGCATTCCCAACAATGAATTCTTAATTTTTACATTATCCACTCCCTGGTTATGGCACATTTTTTTAGGTTGAAAAGGTCTGGCAATAAAACTGAGAATTATGGAAGTAGGGAGTGGGAGTAGCTTCATAAGTCTTACTTGAAGGATCTTATATTTGTTTTTGCCAACTTCCCGGTAGTTTGTATGTTTCCATGGAGAAAAATATAAAAATAGGAACTCACCCTGACAGAGGACAGGATCCCTGATTGGAATATATTAAAGCAGCATGGAATCTTTAGAGTTTACCTTTCTAGCTCTTTTTGTTAACAGGTTAAAGAAAGCAGGTCTGGAAGATGAAGCAACCAGCCCAAGGCTGTCTAACTAGTTTATTTAAACTCTGTGGTGTTGGGGCATCCGGTGCCCCGACAGTGCAGCCACAGTGAAAACCCTAGTGAGTGTTCTGCATCTATGGTCTACACGTGATTCACCTAAATAAACTCTCTTTGGAAGGGACTTTGTCCTATGTTTATGGAGATCTCTTTATCCTTGAAAACACTAGCATTCTGCGTATGTACTGCTCCTTGAGTTACCTCAAGTCACTGAGTTCTCATTTTACCCTTTCTCTGAAATGTTTTGGTACTTAACAGGAGCGTTGATCTGAATGAATTCATGGACAAATAGAAAAACTAGGCCTTGCATGTAAGAGAATGAATGAAGCAAGCCAGCACATAATATAGATTTCTATGGTGCCTTTCTATGAATAGCTCAAAGCACTTTTAATACATTTATCCCCACAATATTCTATAACGTAGCAGTTATCCTTCTGGTGATTGAAATGCTCTTGTTTGGTACTCATTTTTCCTCTAGACACTTGGCAGATATATTCCTTCCAGAAGACTATGTAGTGCATAAAGATCTGACCTATGATCTTTGGATCCATAGTTTATGAGGCAGGTCCTCAAGTTTGCTCATTTGCTCTTGGTCCCAAGTGAACTGTCCACATCACAAAACCATCACATAATCTGTTACTATTGGCAGTCTCTGTTCAGAAAAGGCCAAGGACTGAACTAGTGTGGCGAATCAATTAGCTATTAACTTGTACATTTTATTTCCTCCCTCTTTAACATTAGAGTTTTTATTATCCTGTAGTACATGAAAGAGATAAAATTATTGTCTATTGTCATTACTCTTTGAAGAGTTAAAGTGAAAAGGTTAAAAAGAAAAGTCTTGTGTCCCCAAATAAGTCCCTTCCCTGCTCTTCCCCTTGCCATCATTTATCCATCATGCATCTAAAAAATGGAGGCAAAAATATAATAAAATTTAGAGAGACCACTCAGGTAGAAAAGTTTTCTTAGCTACATTTCTTACATATATTTTCTTTTTCAGCATGCTGCATTTTAAAAGTTATTTTAAAAAGTGTCCATTAGCAAAACACACTGTAAACCTCTCCTTGTACATGTGACAGATTCATGTGTTTTGGGGGCTGAGGCTTATACAATTTGGGGATCTATCTTCAAGAAGAAACTATATAAAGTTACAAATACAAGAAGATGAATACTTTTCATAATGAGTAAAAAAATCATTTCAAGCACATTTCAGATTTTAACATCTGAGAACACCACCCCTCTAAATATAACAGTAGGTTCATTAACTGCTTGATAGATCTATCATATTTGCTCACCATATTTTGGTCTCATGCTCTTTGATTGCCTCCTTCTTTGACAATAATTTTGTTACATTTTCTGGAGTGAAAAGAGAAAGTTATTCACTCCTTTTTGTAGGAACACTGATCTAAATTTTTCATTACTGTAAGAAAGTTAAATGATGCATTCCTATTTACACATGGTGCATTATTAAGTGTATTTTTGAAAGGAAGGATCTTCTGTTTTGTATAGAAAATGAAGAGAATCAAATTCTCCCTTTGAGAAAGCCCCACTTCTCTTCCACTAGCACGTACTTCCAGGCCAGACAGTTGAGGATGTTCCTAGTACAGTGCGGCCTGTGGTCCTGCACCTTTATTCATGATGCCTGGTGAGTCTGCCCACTGCGTTCAGGAATAGTCCCGAAAGTTATTCCTACATTGGTATTGCTAAAAAACTTTAACTATACTTGGAAGTAACAGAGGAAAAAAAACCCTCATAAATGTATCCAACCAAACCTAAATTAAATACACACCCACCTTAGCTTTTTTCCTGGTTTCATCTCCAGCATGCCCATAGCTGCTCTGGTCCCACCCAACGAAGTGTGATAGAGGATAAGTCAGAACGTAAGAGACAGAGGAATTAACTGATGTCTTACTTTCACAAATTTTACCAAATAACATAACCATGTGAACACAGTGCCAGGGTCCCTCCTTGTGTTATGGAAAGATCCTGTGAAAATGAAGACACCAGAGATTAAGGTGAATCAATTTCACTGTTACTTCACCTCTAGTTGGACTATATTTTTGTATTGTGTTAAACTTGCTCAAAGAAGTTTTAACCATTAAAACTATTTTAATTTAATTTAATTTTGTATGATAATCTTCTGTGTATCAGATATCAAATCTAACATTCAGACATTTAAATGAGCATTATTATTTTAGTCCTATCCATAAAATGGAGGCACTTGATTATTTTTAGTCCTCCATTTATTTTGTTTTATTTTTGGACATCAAAATCAGGGTCTGTCTATTTCCATCCAGCAATGAGGTGTATTTTTAATGTATTAGGTATGGGGTAGGGAGAGTTCTTACTAGGCATTAAAGGTATTAAACAATTACCTATACATATACACATCTGTATATGTATATGTGTTATATATACATATGTGTATATACATATACAGATACAGGCTTATATAAAATTTCAAATACAGCTTTAATAGAAAATTCAAAAGTCAGAAAAGAATTACAAAAAATTTGTAACAAAAGTAGTTCCCATTCTCTACCTTAATGTAAAATGTTTCTTTACTTACCTTTATACTCTAGTGCACCATATTTTAAACTGTATTGTATACAGATATTTTACACAAAGTAATTAGCAGTTAACTGGTATATGTTTCTTTCTATTAGTTTTTATAAAATTTGTTATCGGTATATTAATTATAATCAATTTTTTCAGCTTCTTCATTGATTAGTGAAGACTGAGTTTTTGGTCATTCCTTTTGCTATCCCTAATTATAATGCAATGAATCTAAAACTTAGAAACTCAAGGAAATTACACCATTGCTCTAACTAGATTTGATGAAATAATTAGGGCTATAATGGTTTATAGATTTGAAGATTTATTCCCACTATTATTATGACTAGTTTTCTATTTTTAAGATACTTTAGAAATATTTTAGAATGAGACCAGTTAGAAGTTAGGTGCTGTTATAATGGATAAATAATGAAGACGTAGAATTTGTCAGCTCATGGTTTATCTTAGCTCTTCAATAAGTCTAGAAGAATAACTTTGTATAGATAAGTTCTGCTCACCCCATGTTCTTAATATTTAAATTCACTCTTTTGGATTGGTAAATGTTAGAAATATTTCCACTGAATAGCTGAAGGCCAGAATTTAAAATCTCAGGCTTTGGATGAATCCATCTTCTTTCTTTAATTCTTCTTCTTCTTCCTTTAATCTTCTGTGTATCTCTATTCCTAACCCTTATACCCTATAATCAAAAACTATTGTTTTTGGGTAAAAACTGGCGACACAGTGTAAAACTGGGGACAGAGAGAGTTTATACTTTCAAATATTTTCTTAAAATGAACTCTTAACTAAATGATCAAGATACTCAAATATTGACTAATGTAGTTTATTAAGGTCACTATTAAGAGCATGAATATCCTTAACTTTTGAGTGTAAATTAAGGTATAGTCCAACATGGTAAATCATCTATGACCTTGAGATTTTATGCAATATAAAGCAAGTAAATATTTTAAAAGACATAGAAAGTGTGTACAATATTTCATATATGTATTAGAGTCACAAAAGAAACATAAACAAAGAGGAAGTGAAATTGTTTATTTAAAAATTATACTAAAAATTAGTTTCAGGGCACCTGGGGTGGCTCATTCCGTTATGCAACTGACTTAATCTCAGCTTAGGTCTTGATCTCTGAGTCATGGCTCAGGTCTTGGTTTTGGGGTTGTGAGTTTGGGCCCCACATTGGTCTCCCATGTCAGCCATTGAGCCTACTTTAAAAAAAAATTAGTTTCGTTTTGGTGTGAGAAACATGACTTTAAATATTTTAGTATAAAGTGGCAGGTTTTCTGTTAAATAGTCTTACCAATTGGTGTTTCTATTTACATATCTTTTGACAGTTGGAAGTATTTCACTCAAAAAGGAGTTATCTATATAATATCACAGCAGACAGTAAACAAAAAGATGAGTAAATGGAAGGAAGGTGTGAAGAAGGGAGAAAAGAGAAATAATTTGTCTTTAAATCTTAATCTGTTAATATCTCTTGGGCCTAAAATAAATAAATTGCAGGTCTCAATAGATGTTATTATATTCAAAGGAGAGTCTTGCTGAAAGGATATGATCGCTCTTAGTTTAGAGAAAAGTAATATTTTCAAGGTGCTTATATAATGTAAAACATTCATTTATAGTTTTAGTCCCTTTAAAGAGTTGAATGTTAAAATTTTTTCTCTTAAATTTATTCAGCTTTATTTTCTACCTCCTTTTAAATTAGTACCTGTATATATGCATATGATTTCAATATTAATATATCTTTGAAATAAATTATGAGTCATTAATATAATCTTGTACTCATATTTGTTGTCTATGCTTATGCTATATATGCATAAGTTGATTTATGGTCATCTGAATTAGTCTTAAATTTGTATCATTAAAATGATTCAGTTTGGGGCACCTGGGTGGCTCAGTGGGTTAAAGCCTCTGCCTTCGGCTCAGGTCATGATCTCAGGGTCCTGGGATTGAGCCCCACATCGGGGTTTCTGCTCAGCTGGGAGCTTGCTTCCCTTCCTCTCTCTGCCTGTCTGTCTGCCTGTTGTGATCTCTCTCTGTCAAATAAATAAATAAAATCTTTTTAAAAAAATGATTCAGTTTATTTTAGCTGGTTTGGTTATTTATATATCCATACCCAAATCAGCTTCTCTGTCGACAGTTATCTGAATGCTAATATTGTGGTTGGGCCTTCCCTGACCTTGCAAGGTATGGTTGTTGCTTTTTTCCTCCATGTCTTCATATAACATTTACTATTGGTGTTATGATTATATCTGCTTCCTTCTAACATAGGTAAATTCGTAAAAGAGAACAACATTGTCACTTTAATATCCCCAATTTCTAATATTGGAGTCATGATATTTCTAATACATGTCCTAATTCTGATTTATAATACTTTCATATTCAAAACAAGAAAGGCAGCTTTTATTTCAGTCCTAATTATTCACTATTTCTTCTCTGAATTAAATAAAAACTATAGATAAGACAATTATTTTGACAGATGTAATAATTTTTAGTAACTGATACCTGTGTTTGGTAAAATATATTCTGTGTGATTTTTAAAAAGGCAAATCTTATATTCAAAGAAAAGGCAAAGAGAACACTAACATTTTCTTTTCATTCTGTAATGTCCCAAATTAAGCCAAGTTACATAACTAGAGTGAAGAAGATGAAATTCAAACTATGATCTGGCTATCTTGAAAACCATGCTTTGGTTTCTTTAAGGTATGGTTTAAAGAGGGCTGAGAAAGGTCCTAGCTCAACATTATTATATATATATATATATATATATATATATATATATATATATACACACACACACATTATTTTATATATATATATACATATATATATATATCTTTAAATTTCTGTTTATTTGATGACAGTTACTAGACAATATATTCGGCATTATTAGCTTTTGATGTTTTGTGTGTGTGTGTGTGTGTGTGTATTAGCTTATCAGTTCCTTTAAGCATCAGGAGGTGGAGGCGTAAGTCTAACATGCAGGGCCTTCTCACAGGAAGGCAAGCAAGCCTCATGGGCACTCTGGAGAGCTGTTGGGCAATGATTTTGTCTTCTAGAGGAAAAGAACCATGAACCAGAGGAATAAGGGTGGGTACTTATATCATCTATTAAGCATTTTCATCTTGGGGTGCCTGAGTGGCTCAGTTGGTTGAGGGTTGGATTCCTGATTTTGGCTCAGGTCATGATCTCAGGGTCATGGGATCAAGCTCCCAGTTGGGCTCTGTGCTCAACAGGGAGTCTGCTTTAGATGATCTCTCTCTCTCTCTCTCTCTCTCTCTCTCTGCCTCTGCCCCTCCCCTACTGCTTCCCCACCTCTAAAATAAATTAATCTTTTAAAAATAAGTATTTCTGTCTTTGAGGCATCAACTGAAATTCTGAAACCACAGATATCCTATTCAACATGATTATACATCATTTTGTGATCATATGATTTGAGATAAAGAAATATCTATAAGAATGTAAATGTTTTTGCCATATCTCTCTTGCTCTAACTAGTAATGTAATATAAAGGTCAGTGAGGTTGAAGGAGTCAAAGAACTGTGAGGCTTACTGTTGGGATGGGTCACCCCCTATACATGGAATCCCAGAGTACATAGTAGAAAGGAAGACTGAACTAAATGCCAAAGGCTATCATGAATATGGGCAAATGACCAACAAGTCTGTTAATGATAACCACAAGGAGGGATAAGAGAGTGCATATTCAGATTGCAAGAAAGTTGATGAGTAGTGGTTTGAAAAAGACATTGGGGAACTAAGAAAACACAAATCTCTCTGTAGTCACTATGATACAGGGGAGTACTAAAATGCTTTGTCCAGTAGGCCTGCTCTAGAGGCGAAGGAAGATTCAGTCATAATGAAGAAATATATTTATTGAAAAGTTTGGGGGCAAAGAGAAATTGTTTAGCATAGATGTGGAGAAGGGTTCCATGGGGCAAGGTTGAAAGGATCATAGACAAGGGATCAGAAGTATTGAGAAAAGGAACAGGGTAGTTGAGGATGAGCATACCAGAGAATATAAAGGAGAGTAGGGATTCATTTGGCGGACAGTTATTTGGGCATGAACAATTTGACAGTAAAGCAAATAGATAAATAGTTATTTGATCCGATTACCTCTTATTGTAGAGAAATTTAAGTCGCTCTGCCTGTTCTTTATTTTCATTAGTACAGTAATAATGTGATGGACTGAAAGTGAATTAATGGATTAAAGTACAAGGGAGGTATTATTTCCTCATATTTTTGAAATGAGGAGTGAAATGAAAAGCTCACATAAAAACTTGCGAAATAACCCAGTGGTACACCCCAAAAGCCAGAGACTAGCCTATTATTCATTTTAGACCAGATCAGTTTTTTGATCAAGACATTGTGTTGGCCAACTCCCTTCGATTAAATTACTTTCCTCTAATTATGTTTGTGTCCAAATTGTGTTACCACCAGAGGGGCTTTTGAGTTTGAGTTTGAGATAAAAGATAACAGGTTTGTGAAGCATAGTGGAGTTTTCTGGGCTCCCTACCACCAAGGAGGTCAAAGCAAAATAAGGAAGCAAAAGATAACGTAAAAAAGATAAAATTTTTATTGAAGGATAACACAGAAAAGTGCAGAAATACTAAAGACTCAGCTTAGTGATCACAAAGTGGCAGGTATAATCTGTACCTAATAGGTACTAATTAATAATTTCCATACAAGAAGCCACAGGTTTACCAAACATGACTGTGAGAGCACAGTAGTCTAAAAATGAGGTGGTCTTTGAGATCTGGTCACGAGATTATAGCCAACCATATTAAGGCAGCATAGCATTTCCCCATGAGGCAGTCAATCCTATACTTTGATAAAACCTTAAAATGGCTTCCCCCTGTTTGCTTAAGAAATTTTTCTTCAAAGACTCTTGGGAAATCAGTGTCTTGCAGAGCCCCAGATAACACTGGGAATAAAGTTTGACAAATGCTCCATTCTATTAGTACATTTTCTTTAACAAAAGAAAATTTTCAATTCAGTTTGCCTGTTTCTGTGATGCTAAGTATTTTTCTTTTAGCAACTAATTGTCTTGAAAGGCATCTTTTAAACCCAAACCATGAAATCATTTTTCAAATGAAATCACTATCGAAGAATTGAGTAAAAGAAAATAGTAGGTTTCTGAGGGGGGAACAGTGGTATATAAGGGAAGTTTTGAGGTGGGTGGTGGTTACAAAAACATGCTTTACTGTTTTTCTTAGGTCATTCAGACTTCAGTAGTACGTATAATAAGCCAGCACAGAATGTGTAGAAATTGCATGTTAGAGGCATGGCAATAGGGAGTTTTCAAATCACTGTGGAACTGGGTGTCCACTTTCACTGCTCTACTCAGAATACTTCTTGATAAAGACACCAGGAATCTCCTGTTTATAAATCCACAGGATCTCTGGGAGATTTATACAGTGTGGTATTGGAACTTCCTTTGACCTTGGTGACACTACGGTCAGCCTTCTATCTTTGATCATTTCTTCTCAGTCTTCTTCAGTTGTGTATTCAATAGAATTCAGTATATATCTTTTCTCTGATATTATATGGGATTATTTGTAGTTCTTTAATATCGAAGTTATTTAAAGTTTCTGTTCCTTTGCACATCTTGCTGTTTTCTGGAATGCCTTCCCTCACCTTACACACCAAGCACATCCCTGCTCAAATACCAGCCATCCTAACCCCACAGAGCAGTCTATTCTCAGTATAAGTATTTATACATATCAATGCTAATTTCAGTATTTTATAATTATTTGTAAACTGTCAATGCTGTGACTCAAATGGAAAAGCAGGAATCAAAGCCAAATCTGGAGAGTGCCAAGGCAGCAGATAGAGGAGGGGAGGAGGTAAATGAAGCTGTATTGAGGGGGTAAGGTAGTTTGCTACATGTTGGGGAAAGGAACAGGCCTAGAAAAATTTCCTAAGCAAGAAAATAAGCAGCTTTCATTCAGTCCTTGTAGGGATCAGTAGAATAGTGACTTAAACATTTATAGGGAATTGTTTAGTGGGGAAGATTTCCCAGAAAGTACTATACATGGAGTCTTCTCAGAAATTCTTTCAAAATGCAATATAGTTAAAGGGAAATCCTGGTGGGGTTTGGGAGGTGGGTGCAATGTTCTTTAGTCCCAAGAATTTCTTAGTTATCATAATATTGCCATATTTTAGAAGACTCAAATTAGTCTCCATTTCTTTTTCTTTCCTCACATTCAAAGAATTACGATGTGATTTGTGCCACAAGAACACAATTTGCTTCTGTGGAGGTCACCTGTCACCTTCTAATTACCATGCCAGTTGTGCATTTTTGTCCTCATGCTGTTCCACCTCTCCTGAGCTTCTGACACTGCTGACCTCCTTCATGAAACGGTCTTCTCCCTTGTGTACTGCCTCTGCTCCCTCACTGTTTGCTCTTTTGAGTGTCCTTCATGGGCATTTCTTCTCCCACTTATTTCTTGTATGTGCACACTCCTAAGACTGTTCCCCTGAATTCCCTACATGCTTTCCCCCAGTGACCCCATCCATTTTCAGACCTTCAGATATTTTTACTCAGAAAACACTCCAGTCACTATGACCTCATTCCCAAGTTCCAGACCTACTATTACAACTATACACTGGACCTTTCAACCTGGATTTTTGGGAGTGCTCCATTCTGATAACTCCAAAACGGGTAATAATACTCCTGCATAACTACTCCTCTTTCTACCTTCTCTGCTTGGGTTCTAAGCCCAAGTTTTTCTGTAAGTCCACATTCTCTTATGTTCTTTTTAATAAACATTATGATCCATGTCTTCTGATTTTGTTTCTACAGAATGCTCCCTATCCATGTCATTCTTCTGTTTCCAATGTTCTTTCGTCTTACCGTTCAATAAGCAGTCGTCACCTCCTTTACAGACTTGTGGTCCATTTCACTTACTCATTCACATAAGCATGGATTGCTTGTCTACCCTGAGCCAGGTATTGAGACAGGCAATGTTCCATGTTTTTTCACCTCTCTAGATTCCCAAGAATGGAATTGTTGTATTATATACTAAGCATATGTTTTCCTATTTTTATAGGCTTTTAAGAATTTGAGCAGTTTTGGGTTCACAACAGATTTGGTCAGGAAGTTGCTATACATTCATTACCCCCACACATCATTATTACCCAAAGTCCATAGTTTAAATTAGGGTTCACTCGGCATCTTGTCTTGCTTGCATCATTTCTGAGGGAAAGTTGGATGTGATCCTTGTCTTTGCATCCTCTGTTGTTAAGGTGCTTACCACCTCTGCTTCTCACAGATTTCCTTATCTTTGATTCTTAGAAGTTTGAATATGATATGCCTCTCTATATGTTTGTGTGTTTATTTGTCATTTCTTTTACTTGGTGTATTCGCTGAGCTTCTTGGATCTGCGGTTTAGTGTCTGGTATTAATTTGGGGGAATACTCAGTCATTATTACTTCACAGATGTCTTCTGTTACTTTCTCTCTTCCTTCTAATGGGTTACCATTATGTACATGGTATATACCTTTTGAAGTTGTCCTACCTTTCTTGGATATTGTGTTATACATATATTTAAACATTTATTTTTATTTGGGAGAGAGAGAGAGCACGAAGGGGGAAGGGCAGAGGAGAGGAAGAGAGAATCTCAGGCAGACTCTGCATGGAGCACAGAGCCCAACTTGAGGCTCAGTCTCACAACCCTGACATCACGACCTGAGCTGAAACCAGGAGTTGGGTGCTTAACCATCTGTGCCACCCAGGAACTCCTATTCTGTTACATTTTTATCAGATTTTTTTCTTTGCCTTCCCATTTTGGAATTTTGGAATTTTCTGTTGACATATCCTCAAATTCAGAGATTCTTTAATCAGCCATGTCCTATCTACAAATAAATCCATCAAAAGCAGTCTTCATTTCTGTTACCATGTTTTTGATCCCTGGCATTTCTTTTTGATTATTAGAATTTCCATGTCTCTGTTTTCATTGCCTACCTGTTCTTGCCTGCTATCTACTTTATCCACTAGATCCCTTAACATATTAATCATAGTTGTTTTAAATTTCTATCCTGATAATTCCAGTGTGCCTACCATATCTGAGTCTGGTTCTGATGCTTGCTCTATCTCTTTATGTTGTTTTCACCTGTGTTTTCATGGAGTTTCTGTAGGCCTGCTTCAGACTTCTTCCTAAATTTACCTTCTAAGGGAGAATGTGAAAATCAATAGATTTCCATTTTATGCAGAATTAATTATAATTTGCAGCCTTCTAGAGTTTGGCCCCAGTTTATCTTTATAAACTCATCTTTGATTATAGCTTCGTACATAAACCCGCCAGTGTGATATTCACTGAACAACTGCTCTGTGTTTTACCACAAATATGTTTGTCTTTATTTTTACCCTTCCCTTAGTCTGCAATGCCTGTCTTCCCTTTTTATTGCCAACATCCTACCCACCTTTAGAAGAAAGTCAAATATTTTTCCACAGTTTTCTAAAAGATGTATATAGTTGTACTGTAACCTCTGGTATAAACCTCTTTTACAATAATAATTAGTGGGTACTTACTACAGGGTGGTTATGTTATTGTCAGTCACAAAATTGCTGTCCTGGCCCTCCCCTCCCCCACCACTGAGAATGGCTTGGTGGGAGGGATCACTTTTCATTCATCTGTACCCACTTTAGATCCAGTAAAGTGTTTCTAAGTTAGTAGGTGCTAAATATTTATTGAATTGAATTAGCATATAGAGGATGGTGTTTTATTTAAATTTCATTGTTTTAATCAATACTTAATGAAAATATTTTAACATGTGATACCAGTGATTAGGATATCAGAATGATCATAAAGGTCATTTGTTAAACTAATGAAGCCAGCTACCTCAGGGATCTTCATTTAACATGACCCCACTCTGTACTTTGACTCAGAACAGTTAAAAATTCAACTTCTTCATTGAAGTCACAGAAAAACATCTGTAGTTAGTAATATTTTTTTCTTTATAAATCTTGCTTTGTATAGATAAGTTTTATACCAAATACATTCATTGTGAATCCCAAGTGTTTCCATGATATCCTTCTTTGTTCTGGGATACAGTATCGGAGGGTTAACATGGTGGTTGTCTGAAATGCATGTGGAAGCAGAACTGTGGTGTGGTGGTGAGAAATGACCATGTTTCCTTTTAGTTCTCAGCAAGAGTAATTGAATGTGGAATATCTTACTAAACACTGGACTGTGACAGTGTGTTAACACTCTATCTCCTAACAGCAGGGCAATTATTTGCTGAGTGGGATTTTTATAAATCCCCTGGCCCTAGTGTGTCCTGATAATTATGATGAAGTGCGTTGGTCAGTGTTGATTCAGCAGTCCCTACCCTCACAAATACTTCATTCACAGTTCTCTGGCCCACTTTGACTTTTCTCGTTAGTAGAGATCTTTACTGCTCTTCTCTGCTGGCTTGGTGTCTAGTTTTTAAAATAATTTTGATTAAAGCTTAGAATTCTGAACATATTTTAATCAGCCCCCCACCTTTTAGAACTGTGTATCTCCTAGTATTCACAAATTCTGAATCCTGATGCAAGAAAATATTTCTTGATTTTTTCCCTTTATGTGGCAATCAGCTCCCGTTTGCAGTGTGATTGACATTTGCAAAAGTAAAACTTGAATCCTCCCACCTATCCTGTATACTTCATAGTTCCTCATTCCTGAGTGAGCAGTTACTTGGAAATTACGAGGGATTATTATTTCTCATATGGTAAAATATGGAAAGACTAACCATTGGGCTTTGGGAATTGTTGGTGTACAAAATCGTGTTTCAGATTCTTTTCATTTTACAGCAACTTGTTTTGGAAGTAAACCTCAATAACAAAGAAAAGAGGGGAGAATTAGAATATAGCCTCCCTCAGGCAATTACAAAATGAAGGTCTGTGGATGAGTGGAAAATGACTGTAAATACATTCTCCATGAAATAAAACAGTAGATGCTCCAAATCCGCCATCCATTTGCTTGTAAACCAATTGCATTTCTAAAGTACTTTCCCATGCAATACTTCTAAGTCTAAAGAATAAAAACTGAGAAGAAAAGAGCAACTGATAGATGGTTAGAAATATGGGATGGTTCAAAATATTAATGTAATGCTAAGGGTGACTGGGTAACAAATGGTACATTTGCTCGTTGCTCAACCTGACATAATTAATATTCCAGGTCATGCTTAAGTTCCCATGATGGAGGGTCTGAAGGGGGGAATTCAAGAAAAATATATATCTATTATATAACTCATTGCCTTTTTTTCCCCCTTTTGACGAGTCAGAATCATAGCCTTTAAAAAAAATCGTGCTTTCACACCTCATTTGCCGTATTCACCACTGGGCCACCAGTCAGCAGCCCAGCCTGATGCAAGGAGGTCAGTAAGAAGCTATTAGCGGAGTCCTCTCCTGAGATTTCTTGGGTCTTATTGAGTTGAATGTTAGCATGACAGTACTGCAAATAACTCAGTTGTAGGCTTTTTTTTTTTTTTTAAACAGTTAGCACAGATTTCCCAATAGTGTTGGTCACTCTAGAAAATTATTGCTGAAAATGAAGTCCCAAAAGCTAGCTTGGCAGTAGCCTTTCTAAGTTGTGAAAAATGTGAAAACTGAAAAATATGTCATGGTCCCTTAGGATTAACTTTGTCTTTTGTGACTCATAGTAATATTTTGAAAAATCAACAACAAACCATTATTCACAAGTGGCTTACAAATGATAAAATGTAGCAATTGAGACAATAGTAAGTTAAGGTTGTTTTATTTACTTAAAGAAGTAATAGCTAAATGCATACTGTATCAATATAAATAAATAGGGTATTTGCTTGCAGTCGGATCGAGAGAGGGCTGGACCATTTTCATTGACGTAAGTTAGCAACTGTATTAAATTAATTTCTAAAATAACTGACACCTTGAAGATTTTAAATGATACATTTTAAATTCAATTAAAATATATTTTCTACCTATATTTGATTTAAATTGCAAAGAGAATACACATGAGGAGGTCTCTATATAGGTTGCAAAATATAATTTAAGAAAGCTATCATGTCTACTGATCTATTTGCATTTCCCATCTAGCCTATGTATACATGTGCATGCAAATGTGGAAGGAGACCAAAGAAGATTTCTAATGGGGTAAAGTTAATGGCTGGTAGCAGTTATTCAAATAGATAGATATTTTTAACTGATAAATTATAATCTAGTTAAATTCTATGTATTTTACTATTTTAATCTGCAAGGTTGTAGAAATGATTAACAGACTTGAGTCAGCCAGATCATCCCTAAATAGGATGGCATACTCCTATCTTTTTCATAGACTATGGAAATTTAGTTATATTTGTGTCAGAATAGTATTTTTAATGTAATATTTGTTGGTTTTCTTCTCATTATGATTGATAGATTCTCATCATAGAAATTCACCCTAAAAATCATCTTAAAAATTATCACCCACTTCAAAATTACACTAAGAACTATTTTAAATATATGTGTCCTTACTTTTATTAACATCATTTAAACTGTTTATGCATCTGCCTCGTTTGATATTTGGTGTTATAGTGAGAGAATATTAGCATGATGTTAAATATGGTTTATACAATTGCCTGTAATGTTTCAATACTTTTTTTCTTGTATAAATTATATAGGGGAAAAATCCCAAAGAAAACCCAGTTCAAAAATATTTTTAAAGATATGTAAGTATATTTACAATTGGCTTTATCTAATAAAATTCAGTTGAGTTGGAGGTGACTCAAATGGGTCTTTGATAATTTAGTTCTAGATCACAGTGTATTTGAAAGCACAGCAAAACTGATATAGTAAGAAAGATAAAAGGGGTATAATCTGTAATTCTTTGAAAGAAGTTGATAAGATTTTGAAATAAGCCTCAAACATTTTCTTGAGATCTTGATTTGGCTTTGGAAAAGAAGAGTAAAATAGAGGCTTCATGGGTCCTTCGGCAGGGTGCTTTGTTTTTGAGTATCTGCTATGTGCCCAGGACTCCAGAAGGCCGTACGGATACAAAAATACCTAAAACAGAGGCCCTGTGCTCCAGCTGCTTGTTTAGGGAAGGTTGATACACACAAAGATAACTGTGAAACAACATGGTAGGTAGGTAGGAACTCTGACAGAGTTGTCCCCAGGCTCTTAATGGAGCATCAGGGATAGGACACTGAATCTAGCCTCTGTTGGTATTAGAAGAAGGTTAACATTTAATTGAAATATTAGGCCAGAAATATAAAATTTTCTTTTTCTTTTTTACTTTTTTTAGATTTTATTTATTTATTTATTTATTTGAGTAAGAGAGCAAGAGAGAGAGAGAGCACTAGAAGGTGGGAGGGATGGAGGGAGGGAGTGAGAGAGAAGCAGATTTTTTAAGGGGGAGTGAGAGAGAAGCAGATTCCCTGAGCAGGGAGCTGGATGTGGGACTAAGTCCCAGGACCCTGAGATCATGCCACCCAGGCGTCCCAGGAATATAAAATTTTCTAAGATAGTTTTTCAAAGACAAGGATCTTAGGTAATCATAATACTTTGGAACTGCTGATTCCATCAGTAAGTACAGTGACCAGAAAAATTTCTGCATATAATGGTAGCATAAGAGAAAGGCAGGAAAATATATTTAGGAAAAATATATTTAGGAAAAATATATGGGTTTAATCGATACATTCTTTACCTTAGTCCAGAGAGTCTACACAGGAACCAAATAAGTCATACTCTCCTTTAAAATATACTTTTTCTGGGGCACCTGGGTGGCTCAGTTAGTGAAGCGTCTGCCTTTGGCTCAGGTCATGATCCCACGGTTCTGGGATTGAGCTTGCGTCCGGCTCCCTACTCAGCCAGGAGTCTCCTACTCCCTCTCCTTCTGCCCCTCCCCCTCAATTAAACTTATAATCTTTATAAAAGTAAAAAAATAACTTCCTTATGAGTATGAATTTGTATATATGAAAAGAGTATCAAAATATGGTTCTATGCTGTTTGTATATTCATACACCACTGAATTTTCAGAAAATGAATATCTGCTAAACTTGAATTTAACATTTGTTATAGATACATCTTTTGAACCTCTATTGCATAGCAGGTGCATGCTAACAAAGTTGACTTTTGATATAATATTTGACAAGATCGGTGAAAGAACATTAATGATTGATATTGACACTACTAATATGACACTACAGAAATACAGTACCTAATATAAAATACCAGTTTATTATTATTTTTTTAAGATTTTTATTTTATTTTTTTGTCAGCAAGAGCAAGTGAGAGCACAAGCAGGGGAAAGTGCAGAGGCGGAGGGAGCAAGGAGCCTGATGCAGGGCTCAATCCCAGAACCCTGGGATCATGACCTAAGCAGAAGGCAGATACCTACCCAACTGAGCTTCCCAGGCATCTCCAAATTTGATTATTATTTTACGGTAGAGAACTTAAAATAGCTGCTGTTAAATAGGGTGTATAATGTGTAATCATTAAAGCAACCAAGTATTTATTGAGTGCATATTTTGTGCCTGAAACTGGTTCAAGCATTGCATATTTGAGTTTGTGTGAGTGAATGTGTGACTTATGGGTAAGATTAAATATACATACACATAGTTAACAGAAGGAATGATTTAAGGTCCTTCTGCAATTTTTTTCTAAAATACGGTTATATTAAATGTGCCATATATGCCAGGTAGAAGCTATTGCTTACTGATTTTTAACATTTTTAGTCTTTAAATATGAATGACTCTGAAACTGTTGGTCTGGAGTATAGACAAAGTGAGTATTTTGTAATCCCCATAGATGAATTTAAAGCTAACCTCTAGTTAAGAACTAGAGTTCTACTTAAAAATTGTCCTTAAACATATAAAAAATTTTTATGATACAACTTCATCTTCCTTTTATTTCCTGTGAAAAGTTAAAAATAAAAATAAAAATTATGTTCTTTTCTTTCAGATTCCAGGTATATACAATTCACCATTCAGAAAAGATCCTGATCCCTGGGAGTTGCGATTACAAAAGGCAAAGCCTTTAACATCCCAAAGGTCTAAAGTTAAAGAGAAGCACTGGGTCAACCCGAGCAGTTGGCTGGAGTGTACCAGTGCCCGTTCCTTTCCTCGATCAGAAATTCTGCCACCCATTGATAGGAAACAATGTCAGGTACTCATTAGTCCTATAGAAGAATCCTGTCCATGATTGTATTCTTGCTGTTTTTTTTTTTTAAGTTATTGTTTTGTCTTTGTGACAAGAAAGGAAAGTTATTTTTTATGGAATCTAATTTTAAATAATAAATATAAGGTATGTGGAAGATATATATGAGGGAAGTCATCAAATAATTCTATGGTACTGAATTTTATTACTTGAAATATGAAGTTAAAACGTTAAGATTCTTGGCTAGGATCTAGCCTTTTTCTTTAAAAACATTGTTCTAACAGTACTTCTTATAACATGTTGCTTGACAAATAGTGATGTATTATCAACTTAACTTCTCATCTGATGATTCATATCTATGTACAGCTGTAAACATAATTTAAAAGTATAAGTTCAGGGAATTACGGTGGACCCAAAACAATGCAAGAATCAGGCAGAGACAAAAAAAAAAAAAAGAAAGAAAGAAAAAAAAAATCTTCCCTGTGGGTTGCTGTAGAGCTAGAGTGGCAAACGACTTCCTAGGGCTATAGCGTGGAGTGGGTTGTATTGCGTGAAGATAGGCCCTTTCCCAAAGGCCCCAGTGAGCAACAGTTCTAGCATCTCCATCGATATTTAACCTGGAGTAGACAGCTGCCTCCAGGGGACATCAACCTAGGATTGGGTTGATTTGGGTTCACATGGCCAGATTCCCAGAACTCCCATCTAGTAGTTCCCTACACAGGCTTTCCTCTGTATATCTTTTGCTATGTAATAAATAACTTGAAAACCTGATGGCTTAAGCCAAAGACATTTCTTATCTTGCAGTTTCTGTGGGTCAGTGTTGTAGGTCCAGCTTAGGTGAGAGCCTCTGACTCAAGATCTGTCATGAAGTTGCCGTCAGGGGTCAGGCAAGACTGTGATTTCATGTGAAAACTCAGCTGTAGGGAAGAGCAGGAGGATGAGGAGAGCCAATGGTTGCTTGTGGTCATAGCTTAGTGCCTTCTCGAATTGGCCTCTCTACAGAGCTGCCTCCCTGGCAGCTGGCTTCCATCAGGGGAGTGATCTAACCGAAAGTTAGAGACTTCTCAAGACAGAAGTCACAGTCTTTTTATGACCTCATGCCACAAGTGACCTCCTATTATGCCATATTTTGTTTTTTAGAAGTGCTTAAGTCCAGTCCACACAGGGGTTTGAATCCTAGAAAGTGGGATCATTGAAGGTCATTTTAGAGACTGTTTTTCACAACCCCAACCATTTCATCAGCTTGCTAAACACAACTTCTTCTATGCCATAAAGTAATTTCCACTTTGCTATAATTATTTGTGATGTTATGTATTCACTTCCTATAATTGGGTCTTTTATTCCCTTTATTTGTGCATTTTTTTGCTCTCTTAAAACTACTAATCGATAATACTATTTTTTAAAAAATACTATTAACTGATGGCTTATACTATATTATAGAAAGAACTTTAAAAAAAAGCTCTCCAAAAAAACATAGAAGTTGAGAGTGTCCCCTCTTTCTGAAATAAAGTGGGAGTGTGGGGAGAGTTGAGCAAAGGAACAAAAGAGAGATAATTGGAAAGTTTTTAGTTTATTTTGGAACATACCTTCAGAGTATGGTTTCATTATTCTTTTCAAAATATAGGTTATACCAGTATTCTAATAAAGACATTTTAAATAGCTTTTAAAAAAATATAACATAAGTTTTATATTTTAAGTAACTGAATTTTTACCATTTGAATTATGCATATTACTGTTTCAGTTGATGCAAGGAAAGATTTTACATGATACCATCAGAATAAGCAATTCAGTTTATTATTTTATAAAGAAGATAACTATGGTATCTCTATTGCTTCTGTATGAAGTATTCAATGATTGCTAAGGTATCAGAAATAACATTGTATATTTGAATACTTAATAATCCATATTTTATGCTGTATTCAATGATATAGCTATTGGTAATACATGGAATTCATAGAGTAATTCTGAATGAACTTCTTAGGAAACAATATTGATAAGATACAGGTATATAAATGTTTCTGAATTAGAGACAGTCTAGAAGTCATCCAGACCAAACTGCCACACTGTATAATATTCACATTAACCATGGACATTTAATACCATTTTATATGAGTTTTATAATACTTATAGTTCAGATTAACTGTACTACTTTGCTTTTTTAATGCTTTTATTATATGGCTTATTTATACTAGTTTGTATTCAATCTTCATTTCTATTAATGTACTTTTCTCAATACAGTCCCTTTAGTACTTAAATGGTTTCCCCTTCCATAGCATTCTATTTATACATATATGTATTTAGTATTTATGGAATGCATATGGAAGATATATACATGTAGGTATATAGAGGATATATGTGAATAATATATGTGGACAGTTTTTATCCATATATAATATACATGTAAAAATGATTATATTTATTTATATGGAAGATGTATACATATATATTTATGTAATATAGTAAATAAATATAACAAATGGATAAATATATCTGGAAAAAATATATATGTTGGTGTTTTCCAGCACCAACAACTAATTCTCTGATTCTCTGAATACCATTTGGTATCTAACAATTCAAGCCAGTTCTAACACTAACTACCAGGAGTTCGTGCAGACTCTGCAGCTTATGGGCCTAACCCCACACAACTGCTCTTCACGTCACATAGCGGTAGCAATTTTTGGGTCTCCTATACTTCTTACTGAGCTGCCTGTAAATTGAGGGGTCCCATGACCCCATCCTAAGCTTTGATAATTTACTAGAATGGTTCACAGAACTCAGGAAGTCATTTTATTTCCATTTGCTGCTTTGTTATAAAGGATAAAAATAAACAGCCAGGTGAAGAGGAACGTAGAATGAGGTCTGAAAAGGTCCAGAGTGCACAGGCTTCTGTTCTCAGGGAGTTGGGATGTGCCTGTCTCCCGGCATGTGGGTGTGTACGCCATTGAGAAGCCCATCAGATCTCTACGATTTTTTATAAAGCTCAATCTCGAGCTCCATTACCTTTCCCTGGAGATCAGAGGCGGGAGCTGGAAATTTCAACCTTCTACTCATTTGGTCTTTCTGGTGACAGGTTTCATCAAGAGGCTTCTGGGGGCCCGACCTAAATCACCTCTTTAGCATAATCTCAGGTGTAACCTTGTTTTCAATAACAAAGGCATCATTCAGGAAATTCCAAGCAGTTTAGGAGTTCTATGCCAGGAATCAGTGACAAAAACCACTAGATTATGTATTTCTTTTTTGTTTTTTAAGTTTTTATTTGTTGGAGAGAGTGAGAGAGTGCCCCAGAATGAAGAGGGTCAGAGGGAGAAGCAGACTCCTGCTGAGCGGGGAGCCTGATGGGGGACTTGATCCCAGAACTGTCGGCTCATCACCTGAGCCGAAGGCGGATGTGAAACCAACTGAGCCACCCAGTTGCCCCTGTATTTCTTACTATATCACAATAGTATATATGTGAAGACACATAGAAAATATTATATATATTCATATAGTGATATGTGTGCATATATATGGAATATACATGTGTATGAAAGACTTTATGTATGTGTATATACATATACATATGCAGATATTTGCAGATATACATACATGCATATGTGTGTACATATACACTCATAAATTACCTTTATCTAGCATACCACAAAATAATGATCTTGTTAATTTTCTTTTCCTTTTCTGCCCCCTTCTCCCTTTTCCTCTCTTCCCTTGTTCTTTTTCTCTTCCTTTTTTTCCTGTCTCCTTCATTCCTGTCCCTGGTCCTCCTCCCTCTGCTCCATATCATTTTAATCTTCTCTTTCTTCCTTTCTTTCCTTTTTTTTCCTTCCTGCCTTCCCATTCTTCCTCAACCCATCATTTCATCTCACCTCCTCTCTCAACTTCCTTTGGCTTCTTTCCTCACTTTCTCTCCTTCTTTTTTTTCCTCCTTTCCATTTTTGTTTTTACAGATGGGATTTTTAAGTTGTTGTTTTATTGGACTGAACCATATTTCCTATATGTTGTCTAATAATATTAAAGGTATATACATCATTAGGGAGATTTAAAATTATATATGCTATACTACAAATGGTAATTATATTCTGATGGTCTTTCTGTGCTTGGGAGGTAAATTTCATAAGTGTATGAGGCAATCCTGGGAGTTTAAAACATAACTTCGTTATTATTTAAGCTTTGAGAAAATTTTAAAAATATAAGATGACTATAAAATAACATGGATCATTAAAACTATAGAAGAACATAAATATATCTGACCCTTGTACTTAAGATTTGGTTGGATGCAAATAAAGTCAAACTTTGGAAAACTATAGTTAAGTGTCAAGGGAGACTTGCAGATTCAGGTTGAGTTTAGGCATTTTAGGTATTAATGTTTGGAAATGAGTACAATGAGCAGATCTGAAGTTTGAAGCTATGTCCAAAATCTGAGGCCCCATGTCACCCAGGTATGATCAATATTCAGATCACTTGAGATCTGAAAGGCAGTCTGTCAACAGAAATACAAATTAACAGAAGCTTTGGCATAGGAAAAGCTTGACAGTTAATATCGTTTGCTAACCAGGGAGAAGTTTGTTGAGCTCAAAGGCAAGACACTTGTCTAAGTATCAAAGATATGTGTGGACCAGGCACTGATAGATACAGAGAGATGGATGTGATTACGAATTATGGAGGATTAGGGTCACAAAGATTATACTGAATCCAACAGGAAGACTGGGTCTATTTCCATTCTAAATTTTGCTTCTTGAATACGGCTCCTCCTTTTTCATTTCCTAGTTTCTTTGGAAATAGTAAGTTCCAAAACAAGTAGTAGGGTAAGTCTACAAATGGATATGTGTTACACTGATTCACCAACAAAGTTTAGAAGATAGAGCTTGGTCACTTAGAAGACCATTCCTCCTTGTGAACGCAGGTCCTTTCAAAGTCCTGGCCTTGCATAATTCCTCATATATTTGATGCTGCTATTGTTCAAAACCTTCCCCAGACTTCTCTTCAAACTAATAATGAAAAAAAAAAAAAAAAGCCAGGGATATCATTTGTGAATCTTTAGTATGTTCTCAGTACAATGCTAACAGTGTTACTTACATTGTCTTATATATCTTAAGAGCACTTTTGTGAGATAATTTTTATTCCATTTTACACATAAGGAAAAAAGGTCTAAAGAAGTAATTTTCCTCTGATAACATAACCACGCATTATGTTTTAAACCATAGAATTTATCAAAGTAAAACATTAAGAATCTGTAAAAAAAAAAAAAATCCTCATTGATTTCTTAGTAGTGAACTCAGAATCATGTTACTGTATCTTTAAAAAGTAAAGTTCCAATAAAAATCCATTAACTACTTTCAAATATAGCAATCCTCCTGTCCAGCTGTGAAAAGTACTAGATGATACTTATTTGCCATTTGTGTTATTTACGGTCCATGACTTTTATGGTAACTGGTTCCTATTATTGGTTTCTATTAATGTAAAACATAAGTGAACATAAATGAGGCGTGAATCATTTCTTTTTATTAGCCCCACAGTCTTCACTCAGTGCTTGCAGTAACTCCAGCTGTGTCTTGTTAGTGATAACCTATTTAAAGAAGAGATCTTTAAGGATAAGGAATATGATCAGGAATCTTTGTCCATTTTATATCACTTCTGTCCTGCTCAACAATAGGGGTGAAAAAAAAAAGCAGTATGTAATTAATGACATGGCAAAATCCATGACCACTTCTGATTTGTATTGTGCTTAATATGATACTAATTAGACAACCAGTGGATTCTAGTAATTAGTATAAGTAACTACTAATTTAAAGTTAAGATATTCTAAAACACTTTACTGTTGCATCTTACGGGGTTTCCTCTGTTATGTATTTGTGTCATTAGATGGTTGCTATTGTATTAGAGTTATTAAGCAATAGAACTTAACATTTTTACCAAAGAACACTTAAATTAATTAAAATTATGGCCCTCTGTGTTTTGGAGGGTCACCAATTAAATGCAGGATGAGGCATTCACTTAAAACCTTTATTTTAGTGAAAAAAATATGTGTTATCCTATTTCAATTGATAAGGCTTTTTGAAAGCAATGCTCAGAATCTTTTCTAATATTTTTACTTAAAAAGGGAGAGAATGCTTTTTAAGTTACATCAGAAACAAAGTAATACAACTACCAATTTAACAGTTCAGCGTAAAAAGTATTTTGATGTAACTAGGGAAAAATTCTGGCTCGTTTAAAATACTTTAATCATTTCTACTTGTGTGAGCATTTTTTGAAGATGTGATATTCTATATATTTTCCAATTCAGAGAACAGCTTGTTCTTTAAAAATAATTTGGTAAACTTGGTATACTTTGTAGATATTCAGCACCCTTAATCATCAATAATATGATAAAACATCTTCCATAATAAAATATTTCCTCATTCTTTCTTGTCAGGGACCATTCCGTGATATCACTGAAGTACTACAACAGCGCTACAAGCCTTTGGAGCCAACGTTGCGGGTAGCAGAACCAATCAATGAGTTAAATGTGGCCAGAGAGGAGTTCAGAAGACAGGAATGGATGCGAAATGTAAATGACAATATGTGAGTTCTTAGCTTAAAAAAAAATAGCTGTAGCATGCATGGTTCCTTAAGTGATTTAACATTTTGTATTTCCTGATATTGTAGAGAATTTTTTATTTGTGAGAAAAGGTAGTGGCACTCTTGACCTATTCAGAAGCAACTGTTTTTCAATATGCAAATATGCTATATACTTTTATATATATAATATATATATACACACATATATACAAATATGTAAATAAATACACAGACATATATACACATTGATATATGTGTATATATGTAATATGTATTTATGTATGTGCATGTATATAACTACTCAAAGAGAATGAATGGCATTTCAAGGGGATAAGTGACTACTGTCCATGCATCTATGAAAATAATTACCTTAATTATCTGGTGAAAGCCTATGATGCTTCTAAAATAAGATTCAATAGAACAAAAACATTTCTCTTAATATGGACTAAATTTAATTTGGAAACACTGATATAAATTTAATAAATTGGGTGCAATGTAGAAGGTTAGTGTCTTTACTAAGGAAGATGTCTAAAAAAGATAAAGGAAGAACTAATAGCATATGCAATTTAAAATTATTTTATTAGCCTCACTGATTTGGGTCTCAATTCAGACATCTTTCTCCAAAGCACTTCCTCTCTCTTAAGGTATTTGTCATCAATATAGTCATATACAGTTTGTAAACAGACCATTTAAGATCCGGAATGACTTTTTAAAAGTTTTTACTGTCCTATAGTATATCCTGTAATTATCTTTGTATTGTATCTTATAATAATTCTTTAATCTTATAAATAATAACAAAATAATTATATTATTCTAACAAATTATAATTTCATAATTATAAAATATTATAAATTTCTATATAATAGTCAACAACATATAGACTATTATTTTTACATAATATATAATGTGAACTAGTCATATTATAAATGTCACATAATGATAATTCCAAAATATATTGCAAAATGTTTTATTATGTAAAGAAACTAGAATTACCTCTCATCCAGCACGGTGGATTTTGGATCATTTGATAAGTTAGGAGGGATATATAATGTGCCTAATTTTAATCATGCATTTCTGAAAAGTCTCTTTAAAAATAAAAATTTCCACACAAACTCAGATGAAAGAAAATTGGCATGCATCTCAAGTAATTTTTATATATTTTTTTATTTTGTAGCAATTACTTGACATGAAATAATTACCCATAGAGAAGCCCATACCTTTTTCAATAATTGACAGTGACCCAATGTGTGATGAATAAGAAATGAAAAACATTTATTTCCAGTTGGTTTTGGGGAGGTAGATCTGTTTTACCAAAGAGATTATGGAAGATTAATGCTGCTCAGACTTAGTTAAGCAATATGTGTGATTTAGCGATGAATATCTAAAGGGTTATATTACTCAGAATTATTTTTTTTCAATGATGCAAACAAAGGTTTATGAAATAACAAGATTAACTGTTCAAATAATTGGCCGCATATCCATATTTCTACGGAAATCACTGTGCAGATCCGGAAGTATCCTTTCATAGTGTCTTCCTTGATAAGCTTGGAGGGATGAGAGATCAGCATTATCTCCAAAGAAAGTTCCACTTGTACTTTCTATGGAACACTTGTGAATATCTTCAACCTCTGTGGATACCGATGCTGATGACCCTTTACCCTGAAACTTTCAGATTGAGGATGCTTCTAGGATTATCAACCAATCAGGAACAAACCCAACTGGGAATGCTCAAGAAATTACTTAAAGATTTGGACCTTTATGTATTTATGTTTTTAGTAAGGGGGGGCTAAGCAACTGGTTTTAGCAACTGACCTATGGATAAATCCTTTTTTTTTTTTTTAGAATTGAAGCAGTGATATTTTGTAGCAGCTTCTAAAACAATTTTGGTTTTCATATATTGCATAACAATTATATCTTGTGAGGCAAAAGAACTTTTAGAAATTTAGGTTTTGTATATTTACAGATAAGAATTCTGTGATAGGATTTAGGAAAAAAGTATTCCCTAACCACAGAGATGCATAATTTTTTTAATACAGAGGGTCCTATATACATTAGGGGCCTTAAATCTCATCTTACTACATCTGCAACAGTCTTATTTCCAAATAAGGAAAAGAAGCATAGGAAGTGGGACAATATTTTACACATTGAGTATGGATTCCAGAGGGTTTTTTGGAAGTATTTTGGAGCTCTATTTGTTTTTCTTTTTCCTGAAGAAACTTATTCCAATTTCGTTTTTTCCTTATTCATATGTCTGTCTTTGTGAAACCAGGAAATTAAATAAGCAATTAGTAAATAATTGCTGAGTAACCTTTATGTGAGAAGCTCTCAGCTAGATACTGTGAGAAATATACAGAGGTATTTATTGATTTAACAAATGCTTGCATGTCCAGAATAGTTCTAGACTCTTGGGATTTAGCAGTGAATAAAATAGACAAATTCTCTGCTCCCATAGAACTTCTACTCTTCTGGCTTTAAACCAAATCAGAAAACCTAGTGAAATTCTGAGTATAAATTGCCATAGATAAGCACTTGAAAATCACCAAATGTGTATCGAAGACAGTGTCATGATTTTTTTTTTTTTAATATAGCATTTGCTCTGATCACTGCTGGTCTAGGAAGGTGTTCTTCAAAGAAAGTACTGAATTGGTTCTGTGAAAGATGGTTTAGATTTGATAAAAGATAAAGGCAGATTGATGGTATGAAAAAAAATGACAGTAGAAAAAGTTCACTGAACAATGAGAAGACCCAATTTGACAGAAGCTAATCTTCATGTGGGAGGCAGTAGAAGGAGAAAGTGGGCAAGGCTTCAAGGCCAAGAATTGGAGTTTTTCCTGTAGATAATGAAGAATTATTTAAGTTTTTTGAGTAAGAGGATGTCATAGAAAGAATATGTATTTGATTGTGAGACAGGTGTATTTGAGAAGAAATGTGCTAGAGGGAAGGAAAACCATGAGGAGAATATTGCAGTACTTTGATAAGAGGTAATGGGAAAGAGCTAGGGTGATGGCAGGACTCAGCATTCAGTACTTTTCTTTACCTTCTTCTTCTCTATGTAATCTGTGTGAGTGATTGCTTCTGATTGAGAGACTTCAACTCCCACCTCTATGCCAATGCTTTCCACTCTAAATCTCTAAGATCCTACTCTTAACATTCCAGATTTATATTTTCAGTTGCCATCTTCACTTACTTCACCATATGTTCCCAACTCAGTATATCCCACATTGGCCTGTTTCTTCTTATCTCGAATGTGAATTGTAACCAACTTTCTGCCCAGCATAGGCACTTAAAAGTTACCCTGTTGTCTTTCTCCAGCATTCTCTTGGTCCTCAAATCCTGTCTAGTCTACCTTTTAAGAGTCTCTCAAATTCAGTCCCTCTTTTCCCTTTCTACTACTAATTTAATTTAGGCACTTACAAGTTCTTCTTTTAATTGTTATAAAAAGTTTATCTGGTCTTTCCAGTCTTTTTCCCATTCAGTGCATTTACTTCAGTACTAGAGAAATTTAAGCAAGCCATTATTCAGACAAAATACTTTTTAATGGGTTTTTATCAGCTCTAGGATAAATCTTAATTCTGTGTCACAAGACACAAGGTCCTTCAGGATGGGGTCTAGGCCTGTTTCTTTAGCCAGTCTGCCATATTTCATAAGAAACTCTGTGTGCTCCAGAGGTACTGAGCTTCTTTCATTTCTCTTTATATCCCTTGTTTCTTCTGCTTCCATTGAGAAATTTTCTAACTCCCATGATTTACTCAATCTGAAATTCTCTTAAAAACATAAAAAAGGACTATTTTTATTTTTTAAAAAATGGAAACAACTGAAATGAAATTTAAAAAATTTTAAAAATTTTTAAAAAATGGAAACAGCAACACATACTTGTTTTATAATTTTTTTCAGGGAACATTTTAAAGATTATTTTTAAATGTAAAATGGAACCGTGCAAGTTACCCAGATGAAGTAGAGAAAAAAGTCATTGTTATTAAGGGTAGAAGAGCCTTCCACCAGCCTTCGAAGAACTCTCCAAGTCAATGTTTAACTTAGCCATCAAGGTGGCAGAGGTAGAGTGGAGTAGATGATCCTGTCAGGTGGTATAGGCGGATATGGGCTTCACTAAAAGTCTTATGAGAGGGGCTAAGGTCCTATATGTTAATACCTTCTACTAGTAGTAAATGTTCTGACTTAATACAGAGAATATAAGTATGCAGACTATAACTGGTTCCAAACTCAAATGGATTTAAGAGATTGCAGTAGAAGTCAGTGCCAGTCTGTGTTCTGGGAGGCAAAATAATGCCCCCCCCCAACCAGAGTCTACAGTCTCATCTCAGGAATCTGTGAATATCTTGTTACCTTCTATGATGAAGAGGACTTTGCAGATATGATGAAGAACTTAAAGATGGGGAGATTATCCTAGATGATCTGGGTGGACCCAGTGTAATCAGAAGGGTCCTTAAAAGTGGAAGAGGAAGCAGAAAGAAATTGGACTACGTCGAAAGTGAGAGTGATGTGATGTGGGAAAGACAGTTTGTCTTTGCTGCCTTTAAGTACAGAGTAGGCAGTTCTAACCAAGGAATGCTGTCAGCCTCCTGAAACTGGGAAAGGTAAAGAAATGAATTCTCCCCTAGAATCTCCAGAAGGAGGGGCACCTGACTCGCTCAGTTAGTGAAACGTCTGCTTTCAGCTCAGGTCATGATCCTGGGGTCTTGGGACCCAGCCCCACATCAGGCTCCCTGCTCAGCAAGGAGTCTGCTTCTCCCTCTGCCTTTCCTTCTGCTCATGTTCTCTCTCTCTCAAATAAATAAATAAAATCCTTAAGGTGGGGGGGAGACTCTCCAGAAGGAATGTAGCCTTGCCAACACCCTGATTTTAGCCCAATGAGACCCATTTCAGTCTTCTGACCTCCAGAAGTCTAACATAATAAATTTGTATTCTTTAAGCCACTAAGTTTGTGGTATCGTTATAGCAGCAATAGAAAATTGCTATAGCTTGTTTTTCAAATTAAGGATCTACCTTGCTATATCAGACTTTGGTGTTTAGATTAATTAAAAACCTGAACTTAACGTAGATTCCTAAGGATTCAAGATTCTTCTACAGGTTGAAGGTATGGTCATTTAGAGGATGAAAAAAATATGATTGTGGCTGGAGCCTCCATATGAAGAGAAGTTCATGATTGAATCATAGTATAAGGATATTATATTTTAAACTTGAAGAGGCTTTCATAAAACCTGAGTACAGACCACTCAATAGCTGTCTCTACATCTTTTTTAAAAATAAAAGGTGTTAATTTTCTGATAGCTATTGTAGAGGAGGTAAAACTTTCCCTCTACCCCTTAGGGCCTTCATTTGGGCCTGGAAATTAAATTGACATAAAACAGAATAATAGGAAAAAAGCACACACATTTATTAAAAATAAGTATTACGTGACGCAGGAGCCCCACACAGAAGTAAACACCCCCTAAGTGACAAGTCCTAAGTGCTTATACGTTAGCTTGTATAGCTTGTATACAATGAGAAACAGTTGTAAAAAAATAAAATGAGTGGGGAGACCAAAGGAAGACAAAAGTCATTTAACAAGTTCTGTTTTATAAAATTCTCTCGGCTTCGACTCCTCATCTCTGGTGGCAAGAACATTTTTTTTCCTCTTGATGTAGGGAAGTCAGCTGTCCTATGGGCATGTTATGTCCTGATTTTAAGGAAAAACAAGGGGTGGGGGAATTCAGATCACGTTTCTTGTACCTATTCTTTTCAAGGGCCTTTAGCTCAAAATAATCCTTTGCCAAAGTGGCATCTGGGATGGCCTCTTCTGTCACCCTCCGTTATTCAGATTAGGTGAAATGGGACACATCCTGTACACATTTAGTAGAAAAGCAAAACTAACAAACTCCGTTTCTTGAACTCTGCCATTTGCTGCCACTAGTGAAAAATATTCAGCAACTGTGAATCTTACGTATCCGCCTTTATTCCCTCAGCTTTGCAACCCGGTTTAGACAGAAATCTTGGTAAATAGATAAGTCATTTTTAAACCTTTTATTATTGCTTCTAATAAAGTATCAGTATCATTTAATAGACAGTTACCATTGGAAAAATGCTTTGGGAAAGGTTAAGAAACTAGATCTAAATAATTTTTTAAAAAGGCATTTTAAAAAATGCATAGAGATGAGATCTGGTTGTATTTTTCACTAAAGAGTAATGATAAAGAAATTTAACATATCTCAAAACTTTTTTGACTTTTGGGATTTTCAAACACTTTAGACCTTTATAATTTGCATATTTTCTGAACTGTTATTGTATTATGATAAATAGGGATTATCATATATTTTCAGATAATGTTTTCTTAACAATTCAACTTTTATTTGTAACTCTTCCATTTATTTTAATTACTAGCACAGTGTGCAACATTTATTAATCAGCAGACCCTTTTTAAGTTAAAATACTAAATTAGCTAACCCCATTAACACAGAATACTCCAAACAGGCAGTAATAGGAGAGGTAGTTACTGTGCAAATCGTATTAAACATGCGGGTGCTCTAGGGCACAGTTAAGCATGATTACCCTCTTTTGATCCAGTATTCCTCTGCCTCTCCCAGCTAATTTCCACTGGAAATTTACAAAGTGCTGCCTTCATTTTTCCAGCTTAATTTTTCTAATGAAGTTCTGGTACTTTATAACACTGGAGATACAGATAATAAGCCTGTGTATAATTAAGAAGTTCTAGAATTTGTGTACAAAAGAGCCCTTTATTACTTTGGCTCTGCTATGGGAACTGGGTTCTTGTTTTGTTCACTATTTCCCTGAAAAAAAATTTTTTTTATAAATAAATGACCACAGAATACTAGAATTCTGTTTCTGCAAACATCTAAGGCTAAAGAAGTTTAAGATTTATAACATCAACATAATGGTGAAAATTTAGAATACTTTCAGTGATATCCTTAGAATATTAAATATACTTTTGGTGTATGTAATTGAACAAGTCATAAAAGACATTTGTAGTCTTTTAGTTAGGTATTATCAGATTCTATGCACGCTTCCTAATATATTACCTTGACATATGCTAGATCAACTTTTGCCAAAGAACTTTAGATCAGTGGATGAGGTCCATGGAATTTCTCTTTTGAAAGAAGTATAGTAATTTTGTGCCATATTCAGCATTCTTGTATTGGTATGGCTTTTATACAGCCCAGATTTTCCTTATTCGGTTTAGTGTTTAAAAGTGTGTTGGAGTTAGAAGGAACTTGAAGCCTGAAAAGAAATTTTCCAGACAGAGCAGGGGAACGGGGAGAGGAGGTGGCCTGTATAAAGCCATCTCTGTGTACAAAGTGCGTGGCTTCTGTGGATTTCAGCTTGCCTTCTGAGGTACTTTGTGAAGCTCAGCTCATGGCTTTGGTACCTCATGAAAGGGGGCAGAGACCAGTTGGAAAGTCTGGGTAGAGCCAGAGCGTAAAAGGCCATGTGAACCATGGTGAAGAATCATATAAAAGGCCTTTTATGGTATAAAAACATCACTGGAGTGAGGGGGGGTGTCAGATAGATTAAAAATATCACTCTATTAGCTCTGTTCTTGGTGAAGATATGGGAGTCAGTGGTGACAAAGACTAGTTAGAGGACCATTACCATCGTCCAGTTCAGAGATAAAGAGGACTGCAGTAGAACAAGGACATTGGTAGTGGAGGGTAATGGAAAGTTTGAAAGACAACTTTATAGGTAGAATCCTATGAACCCTAAATCGAATCTAGGAAACAGTCCGTTAGGGTGTAGATGGTTGGTCAAGGGCACAGATACATTTAGAATCACTGTCTTAGAACTTCCTTAGCTGCAAAGGACAAAGATCCATTCAAGGTAACTGAAAAAGGTAAGGGTGTGTTTGAAAAGATACAGCAAGGAATCTTATAGAAATATGAGGAACCAAAGAAAAATTGGACTAGAGTGACCTCGTGGGCTGCAGGGCCATGGTTTCTCTCTCTAGTGTCCTCTCTGGTTTTCTCTGCTCTTTGCCTCTTATCTCCTTTCTACTGATTAGCTTTCTCTGCTAATAGTTTCTTTCTCATAAATCTTCAGCTTACACTTAGTTATGGCCATTCCAGACCTGATTCAGAATAACCTTCCACCTCTAGAAACCACAGCTAGTTCTGTTTTTCAGTTCAAATTCCTGAAAGAGAATCTGTTTTGCTCAATTTATAAAATCAGACTAGCCCACGTAAGTCCTAGGATTGGAACACAATAAATAATAAATATGTGTTAATATAATGGATATGTTAAATTAACATAAATAAAGCATATAAATAAAACTAGCATATATAAAATAAAGCATAACATACACATGTATATATAAATCACAGTTGTGATCTTGGGAAGGATGTATTATATTATATCAAATACAGTGTTTTATGGGAGTAGGGCCATGAGAAAATATTTCTTCAGATTGAGGGCTGCCAGGCAGAGAATCCTTTTAGTGCCTTGACTTGAAAGCTTCCGGTTGAGTTGATTGGCCAGATGGTCATATCCTTCCTTGACTAAGGTAAAAATACAGGCATACCTCAGAAATATTGCAGGTTCAGTTCTAGACCATGTAATAAAGTGAATATTGTAATAATGCAAGTCAAATGAACTTTTTGGTTTCCCAGTGCAATTGAAAGTTACATTGACACTGTAGGTTGTCTTTTAAGTGTATGCAACAGCCTTATGTCTGAAAATGTGCATACTTTCATTTAAAAATACTTTATTACTGTATGTAAGTGATGAATCACTAAATTCTACTCCTGAAACCAATATTACACTACATGTTTACTAACTAGGATTTAAATAAAATTTTGAGACAAACAAAAACTCAAAAGGCTCTAAATATTTAAATGTGTAAGGATAGTTAATAAAGCATTCTTTTCTAATAAAAAAATTAAAAAATAAAAATACTTATTACTAAAAAATGCTAGCCATCATCTGAGCTTCCAGAAAGATGTAATCTTTTGCTGGTTATGGGTCTTGCCTCAGTGTTAATGGCTGCTGATAGATAGGTATGCTGATCAGGGCAGTTACTGAAGGTTGGAGTGACTGTGGCAATTTCTTAAGACGAGTGAAATTGGCCATATCAATTACCTCTGCCTCTCAGGAACGATTTCTCTGTAGCATGTGATGCTGTTTGATAGAATGTTACCTACAGTAGAACTTCTTGCATGATTGGAGTTAATCCTCTCAAACTCTGCCATTGCTTTATTGATTAAGTTTATGTAGTATTCTGTAGCCTTTGTCGTCATTTCAACAGTCTTCACAGCATCTTTGCCAGGAGTAGATCGCACCTCAAGAAACCACTTTCTTTGCTCATCTATAAGAAGCAACTCCTCATCTGTTCAAGTTTGATCACGAAGACTCCACTTATAATTCTAGTTCTCCTATTTCTACTAAATCTGTGGGTACTCCCTCTGTTGAAATCTCAAACCCTTCAAAGTCATGCATGATGGTCGGAATCAACTTTTTCCTGACTCCTATTAATGTTCATATTTTGATCTCTTTCCATGAATCATGAATGTTCTTAATGACATCTAGAATGTGAATCCTTTCCAGAAGGTTTTCGGTTTGCTTTGTCCACATCCTTCAGAAGACTCACTATCTGTGACAGCTGTAGCCTTACAAAATTGTATTTGGTAAATAGTAAGACTTGAAAGTCAAAGTTACTCATTGATCCATAGGCTTCAGAGAGGATGTTGTGAAGGCATGAAAACAGCATTAGTCTTGTCCATCTCCATCAGAGCTCTTGGGTCACCAGGTATATTGTCAGTGAGTGGTCAGTGGGCTTAAATATTCAGTGGGCTTTAATGTTGTGAACAGATGTGCTGTTCAGGCTTTGTCATTTCATTTGCAGAACACAGGCAGAGTAGATTTAGCATAATTCTTAAGGGCCCTAGGGATTTTGGAATGGTACATGAGCACTGGCTTCAACTTATAGTTACCAGCTGCATCAGCTTCTAACTAGGAAGTCCGCCTGTCCTTTAAAGCTTTGAAGCCAGGCATCGACTTCTCTCCAGCTGTGAAAGTCCTAGATGGCATCTTCGTCTTCCAGTAGAAGGCTATTTTGTTTACAATGACAATCTGTTGTTTAGTGCAGCTACCTTCATGAATTATTTGAGCTAGATCTTTCAGAGAACTTGCTATCACTTCTATATCATCACTTGCTGCTTCATCTGGCACTTTTATATTATGGAGATGGTTTCTTTCCATAACCTCACGAACCAACCTCTGCTAGATTCAAACTTTTTTCTGCAGCTTTCTCACCTCTCTCTGCCTTCACAGAATTGAACAGAGTTAGATAGGGCCTTGCTCTGGATTAGGCTTTGGCTTAAGGGAATGCTGTGGCTGGTTTGATATTCTATCCAGATCACACAAAATTTCTCCAGATATCTCCAAAATTTTGTGTGTCTGTCAGACCACACAAAATTGGCAATAAGGCTGTTTCATTTCTTTATCATTTGTGTGTTCACTAGAGAAGCATTTTTGACTTCTTTCAAGGACTTTTCTTTTGCCTTCACAACTTAGCTGAGTGGAGCAAGAGGCCTAGCCTTTGGCCTCTCTTGGCTGTTGACATGCCTTCCTCATTAAGCTTTGTCATTTATAGATTTTGATTTAAAATGAGAGACATGTGATGCTAACTTTCACTTGACTACTTAGATGCCATTGTAGGATTGTTAATTGGCCTAACTGCAATATTTTTGTGTCTTAGGGAAGGGATGCCCAAGGAGAAGGAGAGATGGGGGGAAGGCCAGTTTGGCAGAGCAGTCAGAACACACAGAACATTTATTAAGTTCCCTGTCTTATATGGGCATAGTTCATGGTGCCCCAAAGCGATTATAATAGTAATATCAAAGACCACTGATCACAGATCACTGTAACAATATAATAATGAAAAAGTTTGATTTATTTTGATAATTACCTAAGTGTCACAAAGATACGAAATGAGCAAATGCTATTAGAAAAATGGTGCTGATAGACTTGCTCAAAACAGGGTTGCAGCAAATCTTCAGTTTGTAAAAAGCACAATATCTGAAAAGATCAATAAAATGAAGTATAATAAGATGAAGTATGTCTATGTAAGAAGAATTATAGGTTTGATAAGATGGAGGTTTTGGGTATAAGTTTAATTTGGGAGCAGCTCTGTTTAAGATTTCCTATTTTGCATCTAGGTAGATATTCCTAGTGAGCATTTGAAAATATTGGTTTTGAGTCAACGAAAAACACTGTATATAGAGATAAAGATTTAGAAATCATCACTGTAGAGGAAATAGTTAAAACCTTGGTGGTGGAAAAACCTCCTGGGGCGAAACTATATAGAGAGAAGATTAAGTATAGATTTCTTGGAGTTGCTTTAATGTTAGGACCATGGTTCTTAATTAGGTTGCTCATCTCCATCACCTTGAGGCTTAAAATTATATATATATGCCTCCCTCAGTCACAGATATTTTGACTCAGTAGGCAGATGTGTTGGCGATATATTCCGCAGTGAGTCTAATGCACCGTTCTGGTTAAGATAAGTGTCATTAACACAAGGTGTTGGCAGAATATGTAAGTCCATCAAGAAACTGAGAAAGCAGGGAAGAGCATCAGGAGATTCTGTTTAGATGTAAAGAAAAGAAAATTCACTGCAAGGACTGGATGAACAGCATATGATCCAGAGGTCAAGTCAAGTGAGAATTAAAGAACGTATTGGGTTTGGCCACCGGGAAGTCATTCGTTGATAGCTTTGCTTTCTTCTTTAATTATCAGCTAGTTCTTATTTCTCCCATGGTCTTCAGGATATCATAAAAGAACTCATCCAATTCTTTGCCAAACTTCAGGCAGATGTCTAAAATTTTACTCTTACCCATGGTGATATATATGTTTGTATGTATATACATCGCTTTATATATGTGTGTGTGTATATGCATAAAATATAGACATATTAAAATATTCAGCTATTTATATTTTAAAATTAATTTAAGATTTTTAAGTTCACATTTTAAAATTTAATGTAAAATTTTAAAATAGGAAAATATAGACATATTAAAGTATTAAAATAAAATGGCGCCAGTGTCATATATGTGCCATGCTATATCTATGTTGCCACTTTTCTAAAATTTTAATATTCCACTTCAGAATTGTGCTGAAAATTAACATCCACTTAAGCTACCTATGTATTGTAGAATCTGTATTCTTCTGCTTTTAATTGGAACATCTTTGGTATAGTCACAATTTCTTAAGAATAACTGAGAGTGATTTGCATTTCATCCATAGGTCTGCTCAGTAATGTGGGATACAATATATTTTAGTTAGAGACCTTGAAGTCATTGAAAGTCCTAGGTGCTCACATGTAAATTTTAAATCAGAGGTTACAAACTAGTGGTTTCTGAGTTGCT
The DNA here is from genome assembly GCF_010015895.1 of Lontra canadensis. Classification (NCBI taxonomy): domain Eukaryota; kingdom Metazoa; phylum Chordata; class Mammalia; order Carnivora; family Mustelidae; genus Lontra; species Lontra canadensis. The sequence goes on from NW_022631040.1 coordinate 10,036,770, forward strand.
TACAGTCTTCAAATGTGTTATATGTGGATCCTGCCAATTTTCTAAAAATTAAATTAATTAAAAGTAATTTAAAATGATAAGTAAATCTTTTGAAAATCCAGATTTTCCAGCTTATATTAAAAACTAGATTATCTAGAAACAGTGGCCCACTCTCTCACATGGCAATAATTGATTTTTACATTCTTAGTTTTTATATCTGACTGACTGGTGTTACCTGCCTAGTCCTTCCAGATTAAAATATGGAGACCCTTGTTCTAGGTAATGGGATCCTGAAGAATAGAGCCCATGACTGATGCAGTACACTGAATGCAATGCTTGACAGATGATAGGTGCCAATTTTTAAAAATTTTTTTTTATTTTTTTTATGTATTGAGCTTGAGCTTGAACTCTCATTTATTTTGTCCTAATCTCTCTAATTCAGTCACTAAAATTTTTCTCATCAAAAGAAAAATCAAGCAAAAAAACCGAATTACATTGTGATTTCTCTTTGATCTTTATTAACATTACCCTATTAGTCCCGGTAATAGGTGGGCCCTATGCTTCTGTTTCTCTTTCTCTTACTTCCAGTAGAATTTTCCAAACTGTGTCTCTTAAAATGCTAGTCTGGAAGATGTCAATGAGTTTTCTATCAAATAAATTAGGAAAATGTTATATTCAAAACAGTTAAACTGTTTTTTTTTTAATGTGGCATTTACAGGGCTTCTCAGTCTTAAATAGACTTTTATTTAGTGTGAACTTCAAAGAAGGAACATATAATGTACAGTATTTTGCAGACTTATTCACCTATTCATTCAACAAATATTACTGCATGCCTAATATGTGCCAGACTCTGTATTAGGCATTGCAGACAGAGCAGTAAACAAGATAGAGATCTCCTGGCTTCATAGGTCTAATAATATAGTTGGCTGAGAAATCTCCTCATCCACAGATCATAGTTTGGAATATGCTACTCTGGAGTATTACTCAACAAAGAATATTTTATTTTCCTTAATGATTTTTTTTTTTTTAGTTTCAGCTTATTTTTTCCTTAGACCTTCTTAGCAATAAATTATACAAGTGTTTCCCACAGCCTTATATTCCTTCTTAATTACATGTTCCTTTTTATTAAGTTTTTTTCATTTTAATTCCAGTATAGTTAACCTGTGTAATTATATGTTCTTTATGTCAATTATGCAAGTCCTTAAAATATCTGAGCTCATCCTTTTTAGCTATTTTGGCATCTTTGTAAGTTTAAAACATCTGATATAAATGGCCTGAAAGAAGAGCCTGTGTGACTGTTACTTAGCTGGAACATTTAAATTTAGTATCTTTTGGCAGATATTTTTTTTAAAGATTTTTCACAATTAACTAGAGAACAGTCAACTCTGCAAAACATATGTCAGAAGGTTGTTGCATAGCCATAATAAAATTACTGAGTAAGCATGCCTTGAGATTGTTAATAATAATATATCTGGGATTTCTGTTCTTTTTAAGCTAAGAAAAATGTAGGAAGAAGGGCAAAATATGTCTTTCCATTTAAATTTAGAAGCTTGCAATATAAGCTTACTGTCTAGTTGAACAGATAGTCTTACCATTTGAATTCCTTAAATATTACATTTCTGTCTCCACTCTGGGGAAGAGACCTGTGCTATTGAGATTGCTGTTTAAATAGTTTATGAGTTTTAAATTTCTGCCCTGAATTCCATTCTAAGGATAAAATACTTTATGTATTAAACACTTAGAGCTATGATTACATTAAAATCTCAGTGAAAGCTGTTTTCTTCCATAAATAAAGCCCATCTGATTCCTGTCCCAATCTGTTGCTCATTTCATTAACATCTCTTCAACCAAAATTCTAGTGGACTAAAACATCTTCATAGAGCAGTGGACTATGTTTTGAGATCATTCTACTGATACTAGTGAGTTATATGTTAGGTTTATCTGGAAATTTGGGTTCTTCATACCTACAGTGGAAATACTTTATTTCTCATATTGAATGTAGTGAAGAGTCTTAATTTGCTAAGGTTATTCTAAAATTTAGATTAGTCTGTATTTAAAGGAAAAATATTCAGCTTTTTATGGCCCCTTTTTACAAATCAGACCTGAGTCACTTAACCTGATTATTGTTTTAGTAAGCTAAAATTATTCAGTATTGAGACATAATTGACATATAGTGTTGTGTAAGCTTATAACGTACAGCATAATGATTTCACTTAGATATATTGCAAAATGATATACATTCATTATTCATTATATTAATTCAATATTCATTATTAATTATATACACTACAAATCTAAAACATGTCTCAAAATATAATTGACAAAAATAATTTGCATATTTCCAATTATGTGTTTTATCAAAGTGCTCTTTTTTTAAAAAAAGCTCTGATTGGTTAATGAGAACTGAGTCATCTGATAATGAGAGCAGAAATGAACTGGTTATAACTCAGCCCTCAAAACATTAAACCTACTGTTTTCTACGTTATAATAATGATTGTAATATTGAGGTCTAATAGAACCATTTTTGAGCGGGTGTACCTTTAAGATAACATGAAAATTATTTGTTGATTGGTCTATTAGATTAAATCAGTTTGCTTGATTCATGTTTAATCTTTCAATTCTTTCATCACGTCTTTCCAAACTTTTACACCTAGGTGTCTTTGCTTGTCCAATTAAGTTTTATGGACTAGAGAAATTCCCTCTGGAATTAAAGGAAATGCCTTCTCTTAATTAGCCCAGAGTGGATTTTTTTCCCCCTCCTATTTTACTTTCTTCACCTACAACTAAATAACTGTTCTATTTTGAACATTACAAAGCTCTGAATCCTTGCTCCTTTTTTTTTTTTTTTTTTTTTTTTTTGCAAATATTTTAAGCAAAGATCGTGGGGTAAATTCTAGCGCTCACTCCTGTATCTCCATTGGGGAGTGTCTTCCCTTCCAGTGTTGTTAATAATTGGGAGGGACGGCTCATATACTAAGATCTTTACTAATGTAGCTTTTGATCTTTTGAGCATATCTGTACTTCTGCTACCAAAAAACCACTCAAGTCCCCCCAAAAACCCATTATAGCAACAACTATTGCTATAAGAAAAAATAACGGCATGCTTCCCACTCTGTGTTGTACATAAGATAAAACTGATAATTGATTTTCTGAGAGATTCTTTGAACATTTATTAACTCAGTAGTGCATGGTTAAGAAACAATATTATCATAGAGTCATTCTTAATACAGTTAGAAGTAAACTACTGCTTGCACATATGAAATTTAATTACTCAGATATTAAGACAGTAAAATTCATAAGCCCTTATTTGCTATGCCATCATCTCATTACTTTATATTTTCTAGTCTATAAAGTGTAGGAGGTTTTAAAAAACTTGAAGACTAAATTATTTTATGAGCAATCTGAGATGATGGAAAAGTATTTTTGTTTCTCTTTCCCACAAGAAAAAGTGGATCTGTTGATAGGCACTTATTACATAAGAGTTCTTATTTATTTTATAATTCATATATAAGAAAAATATTTTTTTCAATAAAAGATGGAAAATGTCGGACATGTCTTGGTATCAAAGAATCACAAAGCATCCAATTTAGCAGCATGGTTTGAAGAGAGCAATGTGGTAATCAGCCACCATTCCTTGATCCTCCGGATTTATTAGCCTTTGTAATGCTATGGTCAATTCTGCCTCTCAGGGCAGCTTAGAGCCCAAATTATGAGCCTACTTTTGGCAATAGTATTAGTGAGGAAAGAATAAAGTCACTGGGACAATAGTTCCTACAGATGTTAAGATAAAACTGTTGAAGCTTAGCCTGTTCTGATAGGAGCCAGAATGTACCCTTTGAAAAGCATTCTTTCTATTTTCCAAGCGAATTAGCTACACACTTAAAGGATCCTATGTGCATGTTCCAAGCTCTTAACCTCTGAGTATCTACTCATACCAGCCCCTGACTTGCTTGCTCTTCTTCAATTTCCATATATGTCTAATGCAGTCTGACCCGTTTGATACAGCTCAGGTTAGATATTGTCTTGCTCTGGTTTACTATTTCTCTTGCCTCTGGCCTAGGCAAAAAAACTTATTTGCATTCTTTTGCATAGCTCATTGGAAAATTTATTATGTTCTGGAACCAAATTCCTAACTTGCAGTAAAATGTTCATTATCCTGAAAAAAGTGTCCCTTTATCCTGTCCTGTGTTAATGCATATATTTTACTAGGAGCTGTTTAATAGAGAGAGGGCTGATCTAGGGCATGTTCAATGTTTGAGATGTGTTCTCATAGGCATGTATCTTGGCATCTCTAAATTGTTATCACCATGTCCATTTTGGGACGATTTACCTATCTAGAATCCCATCGTGGCTTGCATAACTACCCTCCTGAGCAGTCAAACTTTAATATAAATGTAAACATAAAGACAAATGTTTTGTAATGTATAAAGATCTGTAATATATAACTATATATTTTCTCCTTATTTACCATGCAGTCATATCCACCATAAGACTCTACGTGATCTACTTTGTTTCCTTTATAAAGAACACAATTTCTAGCTACGTTGAACTCCTCTCAGTTCTTTTAGCATTCCTTTTTATGCTCTACCTCACCTCTGTATCTTTGTATATATTTTCTTTTGTTTAAAATAGCCTCTACCAGTTTGACTAACTACATCTTTCATTTCTACACACACAGTCTAAAAAGATAACTTTTCTATTTCCCATCTCTCTACTCCTTGCCAATAAACCCTCCAAAGATAAGCATATTATTAACACATATGCATATACAAACATAAACCTTCCTCTCTGCCCCAGTAACCTCTTGTGCATACATCAGACACAAAACTTAACACATTCTCCTGTGGTGTCTCATTCTCCACTCCCTGCTAAGGTGAATTCCTCTTAGGGATAGTGCGTTTTCCGTCATTCTATCTCAGTGTTTTTCAAAATGTTTAGTATATAAAAGTACTTCACTTAATGTTTGTTTAATGAATGAATTTTATTAAGACAGTAGAGAAATCAGTGTGGACTAGAGTAGGATAATTAGGCTGCCTAGGAAAACTGGGTGTTAAGCTGGATTTTGAAAGATCAGCAGGGTCTGGATCAGCATATCTGGAAGAGAGGAACATGGATAAAGACACAGGTAGGTTGGAAAGACAGAGAAAGAGGAGACTGGCATCAGTGGAATGGCAGACAGGAAGTGGTAGGAGACTGAACAGATCAAGTGCATTCTAAGAAGCCTGACAGCTGGGCTGAAGAATATAGGCCTGGGTTAGTAGGCAAGAGGGTTTCATAATTTGCAGATTTTAGTTATTTGGCAGTGAAATAAACAGGTCAGAGGAAAACCTAGAATTATGAGTGGCAATAGTTGGACTATAAAAAAGGGGGGAAAGTAAGAGGGAGTTATAAGAGAAAAAAAGATAATTCATTAGTCTTATTATTTAGAAAATAATATTAAGTATATTAATACTAAAGACTTTGTATTTGCAGTGGACCCATTTTCCCTGAAGCTAATTGACTATTTTTTTAATTTTTGCTTCCTGAGACCTCTATAAATTCTTCCCTAACTGCCCACACATTCAGATAATTGAGGTGTTCATGAAACCACTATGTCTCCACATTGTATTTTAGAATTTCTTCCAGATCTGGATCTTTGATGAGGTTATAAAATAAAAAGCTAACCCATATCTTCTTTAAAATGGTATCCAGCTAATTGAAAAGAAATCACTGCAAGTATGAGGTAAATCTAAATATATATTTAAAACTGGTAAAAGGTAACATTTTGAAAAAGTAATTGGTATTTATCTAAAAGTTTGATTATTAGCTAAATTGATTTTTTAGGGTTTTCATAGCTATTTGTACTTCTATAGAGCAAATCCCATTTCGGAATTAAATAATTTCTTCCAAATTTGAAGATAAATATTTGAAAATTATTTATAAAACATTAAACATTTTGAATATGTATACCTATATATGCACATATGTACATATGCTTAAGAGTACACATGAATGTTACTTCAGTGAAACAGTATGGCTGAATGAAATAAAATTAACTCATGGACAGGAAAATACTTAGTCTTTCAGCCTTGTCTTCTCAGCCAACCATTCCCTTGAGAAAGCAAATTTTGTTCAGACACAAAAGAAAAATGTACTATTAAAATGCAATTCAGAAGTGATAAAAACTGTAAGTGCAGCAGCCGGCTCACAGCACCCCCTTTGTATACTCAGGGACATTGGGGCCACATTAATTTTTGTGTGTGTGATGTCCATCCCATGTGCAAATTAGCACTGGAAGGACCATAATCTGTCTTATATGAGAGCTGTTTTCCCAAGAGCATGTGTAATACATGCTTGTGTAATTTTGTAATTCAAAGCTCCGTGTTCTGTTTGTTTTTATATTTTAAATAGCATTGGAGATGTTTTCATAGGAAAAATATTAAAAAGGAGTTTATTAATAAACATTAAAAAGAAATTGTAGAGAAGTATGAAAATTAATGAACTAACGCTGCTTTCCTTTATTGTTTTCTAAACAAATATATAAGTGCAATGGCAAAGAATCAAATTTTCAGTTCAATTGAGATTAAAAAAAAGAACCCTTCCTTGTCTTAATTAAATGAGATAATGTATGTGAAAATATTGACATATGGTTATGGGTCAGCAACTCTGTTGAACTTCAACTTTATTTTTTCAAAGCCAGAATTTCAGAATATGCTTCTCAGCAGAATATTTCATTTCACTATATAAATTTCTCTTATTGCCCAGATACCTTTCTCTAGTTTCTTTTATTTAAACAACATCTAGCTCCAACTTCATTAGTACCATATCCTCTTTGATTATATTAAATAAAACTTTTTAAGGTTTACTCCTATTTCCTTCATTAAATCTCTTTCCTCCAGACTATCTTTTATGTTTGGATATGTGTCTTTCTTTCATGTTGGTAATTTCCCCAATTGATAATCCATTCGTAGATTTATATTAAAGGAGATGCTAAAAATCAGACTAGAAATGTATTTGTATGTGAGAGTGACATTTTGACTGATCGACTTTTAATTAAGAGTTCTTCAAATGTCGATATTTGAAGTTGTTTCTCTGGGCACTCCCAGTATCTTTTTGAGATGATGTATTCGTTGGAACACAGTATTTAAGTCCAATGCCAGTTCACATAGATATGAAGAAGGAAAGAGTTCAAGGACTAGACACGGATTTGAAATTCATATATCCCATTTGGTGTCTTGAGCTTCATTGGGGTTCTTCAAAATCTCCCTTCCCCTTTGGCCTCTCCCTCTTCTGGAAGTGAGATTTCAGTTTTTTGAATGTCCTATCTGCTTTTCACATGGCAAAAATTTGTTGGTATTGTCACCTGTTTCATCTTTCTCTTCTGCTTTCTTCTTATAGGTTTATAACTTTTTATAAAAAATGTCTTTACTCTTATATCAGAGGACTCTGGTGAGGGATTTAAACATTTTACCACATTACACAAAAAGCGTATTATAATTTTAGATGTTCCATGAAAAATTGTATCATTCTTAAAATTTTGATCTTTATGTTGATCATAACACATTAAAATAATAATGCTGATGATGACTATGACAACAGGCTACTTCTACATTTACTTCTACTTTCAGCACCCCCATTATTTATTGGGCATTTGCTCTTTCAGCTTCCATGTTAAGCTTTACATATACGAAATTACTCATTCCTTACAACAACCCCATATGGAAGTAATATCTCATAGAGGTCAGGTAAGTTCTGTAAGGGAACACAGGTAGCAAGGGCAAAAGCTAAGATCTGAATACTTGTATGGTTGACTCAAAAGCCCCATTACTCAAAACCCCTACCAAAAATGCTTTCATTATTTTGCTGAGTTAAAGAATGAAACTGAATGACTATTTTATTGTATACACAAAAATTAACTCAAAATGGATTAAAGACTTGAATTTAAGATCTGAAACCATGAAACTCTTAGAAGAAAATCATAGGCAATAAGCTCCTTGACATCAGTCTTAGTGATGATTTTTTTGGATTTGACACCAAAAGCAAAAGCAACAAAAGCAAAAATAAACAAGTAGGACCACATCAAAATAAAAGGCTGCACAGCAAGGGAAACCATCAACAAAATGAAAAGTCAACCTACTGAATTGGTGACAATATTTGCAAATCGTATATTTGTAAAAGAGGGGTAATATTTAAAGTGTATAAAGAACTCATACAATTCAATAGCAAAAAGAAAACAGTGTAATTTTAAAATGGACAGAGGACTTAGACATTTTTTTCCAAAAAAGGCATACAGGTGGCCAACAGGTATATGAAAAGATGCTCAACATCACTCATCATCAGGAAGACGCAAATCAAAACCACAATGAGTATGATCCTACTACACCTGTCAGAATGACTAATATCAGAAAGAAATATCAAGTGTTGGCAAGGATATAGACAAAAAGGAGACCCTTGTGCACTGTTGGTGGAAATGTATATTGGTGCCACCACTATTGAAAACAGTATAGAGGTTCCTCAAAAAATTAAAACTGGAACTCCCATATTATCCCAAATATCTATCTCTTACAGATATTTATTTGAAGAAAGCAAAAACACTAACTCAGAAAGGTATATGCACCCCCATGTTCATTGCAACATTATTTACAACAGCCAAGATATGGAAGCAAACTATATGTCCATCAGTGGATGTATAAAAAGAGTGTTTTATACAATGGAATATAATTCAGCCATAAACAAAAATGAAATCTTGCCATTTGTAACAACATGGAGGATCTCAAAGGCATTTTGCTAAGTGAAATAAGTCAGAGAAAAGACAAATACCATGAAATCTTACTTCTACGTGGAATCTTAAAAAAAAGTGCTGATAGATACAGAGAACAGAATGGTGGTTGCCATATGGGGTGGTGGGTAGGTGAAATGGGTGAAGGGAGTCAAAAAGTACAAAATTCCAGTTATAAAATCATTAAGTTATTAGGACCTAAGGTACAGATGGAGATGTAATGTATAATGGAGACTATAATTTATAATACTGTACTCCATATTTGAAAGTTGCTAAGAGAGTAAATCTTTAAAACTTCTCATCACAAGAAAAAAAGATAACTATGTATGGTGAAGGATGTTAGCTAGACTTGCGATGATCATTTCATAATATATACAAATATCAAATTATGTTGTATACCTGAAACTAATATAATCTTGTATGTCCATTATACCTCAATTAAAAAAAGAAGAAAACTTTGAAAAAAACCCGTTTCAGTGAGAATTTCCTATAATGGGATTCCTTTTCATTTTTGGATGCCCTTTTGAAATTAAAAAACATTTTTATTTATACAGTGAATTTTTATTTACCTGGCATCATTAATTGATAAATTTATTCTTTAAAATTTTCTATATTTCCAGAATATTTGAGACTTATAAAAATTCTGCGAAAAAAGTCTTACTATCTCCGTTTGCTGAATAAGAAATGAAATTCATAAAAGTAACAGAGATAGTGGCAGAAGTCAAAGTCAAAGTGGAATCCAGTTATTCTGATTCCAAACCATGTTTTATTTTCACTATGCTTTACTACTTCTCTAAATTCTAATGTTTTTAATCAAATGTCTGCAGAAACAAAATTAACATCACTTAAATGTTCTTTCAGGTTTTTGCCATTTTCTTCTCACCATAAAAATAAAAAGTACACCCCATTAATGCATTCGTCAATCAAGTATGGTCCCAATTCTTATGGAAGTCATCATTTTAGAGATGAAAATCCCAAGAAATGGATCTGTGACAAGGTAAGTTAGTGCAACATTAAAAAAATGATGTTCGTTTTGAAAGGCTAAAAATAACGCACTGATTACAACAAACATAAGTATTCTCATACGGTTAACACCTTCATGGTTATAAAATTATTTATAGCTATTTCATGTAAATATAACACTGCTAACTTCTCTAGCCAGTAAGAGATTTGTGTTTTTGTTTTTTAGTGTTACATGTTTTTTATGTGTAATGACTCAGCTATCCTATGATCTATGGTATACATCATGGCTTTGCCAAAGCCAGCCAGGGTCAAAACTTGAATCTGTGATCAAGAATAGCCAAGCTCTCGGATGTGGAGATCAGTGCTTGATCTCTTGATTCTCTCAATCTCTGTGTGTATGTAGATAGATAAGTAAATAAGTGGGCAGGTATGTAGATAGGAATAGATAGAAATATATGTGATATTTATGTATGTATATATGTATATATATATATATATATGATACAGAAGAGAAGAAAGCAAATATTTATTGATTCCAGAGTTACATTTGTTAGCATTTAGAGAAAATTTTCTGAATAGGGAAAATACCAAGGTGTCTTACACAATGAAGTAAAAGGGAAGTTTTTACTATGTGTTAAGCCCATTATCTAACAGAAACTATAACTTATTTATAGAAATAATTACGCAGATAAACTGAAGTTGTAAGTGACTTTCTGGAAAGGGATTAAAGCCACTGAGATCCATACAGCATACTGGACGTATTGGTTCTATTAATAGTCTGTCTATGAGGATTTACTCATTTACACACAGTCTCCTTCCAGAAGGATTTAAGACACCTTACTAAAAGGCAAATACAGTAAAGCTTATATTTTAAAAATAAAAATAGAAGGAAATGATCTTAGATGAGAACAGTGTCTATACTCACAAAATAAAGGAAACCATTATGGCAGTGCTAAGTGATAGGAATTTCAGCTCGTGGATGGCAAAGATGAAAAGGAAAAACACAAGTTGCAGACATATCCTCATTACTCAAGAGGAGGACATATGTTAGACCCTTAAGAAAAATGAGATCTTTTTTTATTTTATCAAACTATAAGGAAAAGTCTATTTTTAGGGCATTATAAATATGGGATTACCAAGGGTAAGTCGCTGGGGAGTAACACAGATACTTTAGAAAGTGCCTTTTTCTTTTCCACCTGCTAAGTCCTCTGTCTTAAAAATTGATCTAAAATACTAAGCAATTCCACATCATAGGGAATAGGTACAGTGAGTAGTTCAATTTGGCTCACTGATTGAAAATCTAAATACTGGTGACAATGTTATTCTTGGCATTTGTTTTTACCTGATAGGCAACCATTCAGAATATAGAATAAATATAATTTTCAAACTATTTAATTTCATATTTTGAATGTATGTATGTGACCTACATCTCATTTGCTATTTGATGTAAACATCTTTTTGCTTTTATGCCCTCCCACCATTTTTTTAATTCAAAGAAGTGCTCATTTCTTCAAATAGAAATGACTTACCTCAGGACATTAAGCTGCTTCTGAGTAAATAAGACCCTTGTGCAAATGTTTCTTTCCTAAAATAATATAATACTTTTTGGTTTTAGATGATCAATTCACCTCATACATTCTAACGTATTTTAGAATATGCATCTATCTTACAGAAGTAAGCAAATTCTTGGAAATATAGACACTTTTGGATACACACTAAAGAGAAAAAGTTTATTTTGTTCTTTTGAGGAATTGTGGTGTGCCTCCATACTTTTAAAAAGTATACATACTTAAAACATTAATGACAAATAGTTGTTCAGTTGTTCTTGTAAACTCTGAAAATTAAGAGAGAAAAGTATAGCGAGAAGTCTTAATAAATATAATAAAAATTAGTAAGAAGTCAATAAATCATGAATCCACTTAACCCTACATAAAAGCATGTAGAAAAATACTAAATGAAAATTGGAATTCCATCTTTCCCATCTTCTCTCCCTTCCTTATTTCTTCCTACTTTCTGATCTCTTCAAATAAATAGATTAAACAAATTACTCTTCTGTGTGGCTAATGTAATCAGCACATTAGAGAGGTAGCCATTTTATTGTTTGTATGTTAAGTCTTACAACTGTTAGACATAATTTATATTTCGATTTGATGTTAAGTCATTTGGGTGAGAATTGGGTTCAGTAAATTGCTAAAAGAAGGCTTCTTTTTCTTTAGTTTTAAAAACTTAGTTTCTTGATTAATGAGGTTGGAGACCACAATTTATTCATTATTAGTGGAGTAAGGATAGTTTTAAGGAGGCTAGAGTTATTAAGGTCAAAATATTGAAGAAGGAAAGGCTGATCTGGTTTTATGCTTTATCTGTGGGAAGATAGACTCTTTACAAACATTTAAAGTATACATAACATTTATTTGAAAGCAATAAATTGATTTCAACCAAGAAACAACTCAATTAAATATGGCTGGTTCCTGTTCTCCACCTCTTCCATCATGTTTTGAGATTATCTACATGGAGAGTTTCCTTTTCTTCTCTCACCTATAAGCATGGAGGTTATAATTTTCCAGTCATTTGTTACACAGTGTTAAAGGTATCAGTTGAGAGAAAATCAAATGTTAATTAGATACTCCTTCTCTAATCACATTCACATTAAATCAATTAAGTATCAAATATTATTTAATATTTGTTTTATTTTTAATGCTGTTGATCTGAAGAACACTATACAAAGACATCAGAAAGTCAACAAAGGAGAGCAAATAGTACAGTTTTTTCTTCATAGTATGAAAATCAATAATGAAAAATAACATACATCATTTTTCTTTTTTTTTAATTTTTTTATTTTTCAGCATAACAGTATTCATTATTTTTGCACTACACCCAGTGCTCCATGCAATCCGTGCCCTCTCCAATACCCACCACCTGGATTCCCCAACCTCCCACCCCCCGCCCCTTCAAAACCCTCAGATTGTTTTTCAGAGTCCATAGTCTCTCATGGTTCATACATAATTTTTCTTAAAAGCATGGAAATCTATAATAAAAAATGTAATAAAACATATTTCTTTTTTATGTAATTAGTGATGGTAACTTTTAATCAACTTAAGTTGTATCTTTTAAAAAAAATTTTTATTTAAATTCAATTTGGGTAGCATTCACTGTATTTCAGAGGTAGAATTTAGTGATTCAGTAGTTGCATGTAACACCCAGTGCTCATCACATCATGTGCCCTCCTGAATGCCCAGTTTCCCCACCCCTCTACGTACCTCCTGTGCGGCAACCCTCAATTTGTTTCCTAGAGTTGAGACTCTTAACGGTTTGCCTCCCTCTCTGTTTTCATCTTACTTTATTTTTCCTTCCCTTCCTTACTCACATTTCTTTAATCTGTAAAAGCCCCCAAGTTGTTAGATTCTAGACCTGTGTCCTAATGGCAAAACTTTAAGTTCAGGTAAATAATTGGTGTTTATAAACTACTGTGCTTATATCAATACCTAAAATAGAAGTGAAATTCAATAAGGAGATATACCAGTCAGTCACTCTTAGTTTAATCTATTTGGGCAGATTTAAACAAGTTGGACAATACAAAAATTCAGTATACTAAAAACATTCTTTTGGTTGTCAAAACATTCACATATGTTCATATTTACTGGAGCAGAAATAATAGTCTAAGGCCTTTATCTGAATTGGAATGAGTTCTCATATGCATTTTAGATTACTGATTTTAATGGAACTATTTCATGTTTTTCCACATTTGCAGAATTCAGAAAGAGACCTTTAAGATGGTTCATGTTGATGGAGCCTTTCTTCATATGCCTTATTGTAGGTGAATTACAACAGTAGGGCAGCCCCTTTTGTTATTTTCACATGCATTTTGGTCCTAAACAGGATTTCATAAGCTACAAAGCATAAAAATATCTAGTACTCCAAAGAATTAATTTAGAGAACCTAAGCATATTGCACAGAACATAAAGTTGACCTTTACCGTCTATGGCTTTTGGAATGGAGTGGGATGTGGAACACATCATAGATTTAATGTGGCACATCGCTGTCTGCAGAAGCTTGGGTGGGACTGGGACTGCTTGCCCATGGCACCCGGTGATTGAATCTGCTGTCACCAGCATCCTGATAATAATGAACATTCAGCTTAACGACCGTGATTATGATTATCATAATTGATGTGCAAGTACAGTGTGTGGGGATCATTACAGCTGAACTGTATAGCAGAGAAACATGCCTCAGTTATGGATAATTTTACTTTTATGCATTGATTGGGATAAAATATGCCTTTCTATTTAAACAGACCAGCTTCATATAATTTTAAAAATCTTTCTGTATATGTTGATTGATGATTATGCACTTGCTGAAAAACAACCCCTTACAGTTGTTTGTTTTGTGTTGTTTCGTTTCATTAGTAAATGTAAACAATTAAATAATTAGGTGTAATAGAGGGAAAATATTTTGCTTATGAGGATGGCCTTCAATAATCAAATATTCAGTTTAGGTGTTTGTTTTTTTTTTCCCTCTTTCTCTCTCACAATACACCAGGGACTAAAATTCTTCAATTATTTTTTTGCTATGATTATCCTTGTATCAGTCAGTCTTCTTGAGGTCACTAAGCTTCAGGGAAAATAATAAGTTTAAATAATTTTTGTTATAGATCTGTAGATGCATTTGCATATGTGTATATTTATATATACTCTATTATGTACTTTAGAAAACTGGATAGAGCCAAATATTATTTATTAAAATAATATTTAATCTAAGAATAGTGTTAAGATATATATATTTACACTACCTTTGCTTTTTAACCACCTTGTTTCTGATAGATTTATTATATTGTGTAGTAATTTTTAGTTATACTTTTACAAAGGATTTCTGATTCGAATTTTAACTTGTGAATGAAAATAATATGTGCAGTGATGTATCCAGGATTTTTATAGATTAGATCTGACCGTATTAGTCTATGATTATTAACCTAAGGGCTTAATTTGCATTTGAGTCTAAAATACTGCATTTGAGTGATGAACAAATATAATGGACATTTTTCTAAAGCCTGGGAAGCCATTAAAAAAAAAAAACTTTTATTTTGTAACTTCAGTAAAGTCTGAGATTGAGAGATCTCTCCACCAGATCCTTAATAACTGTAGAGTGCTAAAGAGACTGTGGCAAACATTTCCTCCTGAGATCTGTAAGATTCCATCCCCCAGGTAAGGTGCTCGCCCCTAGATGTGCAGCTGCGCAGTGTGGTGTAGGACAGAGTGTTTGACAGCCAAAGGGTTAACAGTTTGCCTATAAAATTCTCCTTTCAGAAGTTTTTGGTCCCCGTGTGATTCTTGAACTTTATTAAGAGTTCCGCTGTAAGTTTACCTCTAAAAATTCAACATATGCCAGTCTTCTCTGCATAATTACTAATCTAGGGTAACAAGAATTAAATTCTTCATCTGACAGAAATCTTGGAATATGTTAACTGCATTTTTCTACAATTAAACTCTTAACCTTAATTTAAAAAAAACTTTAAATATGTCAATTTATTTTTTGTTGTTATTGTCGAAAACTGGGTTAACATATCAGCAAAAACTTTAGGCTTCTAGACCTTTTGCCCTCATTCCTAGGTATAGGATCATAGCTTTAATTTCTTTCTGTGATGTCTTTATCTGACTTGGCAAAAGAGGAGGTTTCCCAGAATCAAGAGCCCCAAAATAAATAGAAATATAGCTAGTAAATATTCTTGGTGTCTTAGAAAGAGGTGGACTTTGATCTTAGGAATCATGGATGTGTTTGAAGCATTATATGAATATGAGAGTTAACATTGACAGTGCTTATTCAAGTGTCGTTGGGCTATGTCTGCAGGTTTGGCATGGAAAAGTCCAAGGGATATTTGTGGGTTTTCTAGGTGGGCCCTTATCAAACCATACTGAACAATAATGTTCGAGCATTTCCACTGCATAGGCATACATCTTTGCCCTAATGAATTCCCAAAGGTGAAATTAATTTATTTCTTTCTCTTTCTTTCTTTCTTTCTTTCTTTTTTAAGATTTACTTACTTATTTTGGAAACAGGAGAGAGGAGCAGAGGGAGAGAGAGAGAATCTCAAGCAGAGTTCCTGCTGGGCATAAAGCCCCACATGGGGCTCGATCCTAGGACCCCAAGATCATGACCTGAGCCAAAATCAGGAGAAGGCTGCTTAACCAACTGAGCCACCCAGGCGCCCCTGAAAGTGAAATTTCTGAGTCAGGGCTGTGATGGTTTCTGTTGTGTGTCAGTTTGACTAGGCATTTGTACCATTATTTAATCAACAATAATCTCAGTGGTGCTGTAAAGGTATTTTGCAGATGTGGTTAACATCTACCCTAAGTTGACTGTGAGCAAAGCACATTACCCTCAATAGTGTAGGCGGATCTGATCCAATCAGTTGAAAACCTTAAGAGCAAAAATTGAAGTTTCTAGGAAAAGAAATCCTGCTGCATGACTATAATATTAATACCCGCCTGCATTTTTTTTTCCAATTTCATATTACATTTATTGGCTCAAACCTATAACTTAAAAAATTTGAAGAACCAATGAACTAACATTCTTCTTTTTTTTTTTTAAATTTCTTTTCAGCGTAACAGTATTCATTTTTTTGCACCACACCCAGTGCTCCATGCAATACGTGCCCTTCTTAATACCCACCACCTGGCTCCCCCAACCTCCCACCCCCTGCCCCTTCAAAACCCTCAGGTTATTTTTCAGAGTCCATAGTGTCTCATGGTTCACCTCCCCTTCCAGTTTCCCTCAGCTCCCTTCTCCTCTCCATCTCCCCATGTCCTCCATGTTATTTGTTATGCTCCACAAATAAGTGAAACCATATGATAATTGACTCTCTCTGCTTGACTTATATCACTCAGCATAATCTCTTCCAGTCCCGCCCATGTTGCTACAAAAGTTGGGTATTCATCCTTTCTGAAGGAGGCATAATACTCCATAGTGTATATGGACCACATCTTCCTTATCCATTCGTCCGTTGAAGGGCATCTTGGTTCTTTCCACAGTTTGGCGACCGTGGCCATTGTTGCTATAAACATTGGGATACAGATGGCTCTTCTTTTCACTACATCTGTATCTTTGGGGTAAATACCCAGTAGTGCAATTGCAGCGTCATAGGGAAGCTCTATTTTTTTTAATTTTATTTATTAGGGGAGCTCTATTTTTAATTTCTTGAGGAATCTCCATACTGTTCTCCAAAGTGGCTGCACCAACTTGCATACCCACCAACAGTGTAAGAGGGTTCCCCTTTCTCCACATCCTCTCCAACACACATTGTTTCCTGTCTTCCTAATTTTGGCCATTCTAACTGGTGTAAGGTAGTATCTCGATGTGGTTTTAGTTTGAATCTCCCTAATGGCTAGTGATGATGAACACTTTTTCATGTGTCTGATAGCCATTTGTATGTCTTCATTGTAGAAGTGTCTGTTCATATCTTCTGCCCATTTTTTGATATGATTATCTGTTTTGTGTGTGTTGAGTTTGAGAAGTTCTTTATAGATCCTGGATATCAACCTTTGGTCTGTAGTGTCATTTGCAAATATCTTCTCCCATTCCGTGGGTTGCCTCTTTGTTTTGTTGACTGTTTCCTTTGCTGTGCAGAAGCTTTTGATCTTGATGAAGTCCCAAAAGTTCATCTTCACTTTTATTTCCTTTGCCTTTGGAGACATATCTTGAAAGAAGTTGCTGTGACTGATATCGAAGAGGTTACTGCCTATGTTCTCCTCTAGGATTCTGATGGATTCCTGTCTCACATTGAGGTCTTTTATCCATTTCAAGTTTATCTTTGTGTATGGTGTAAGAGAGTGGTCGAGTTTCATTCTTCTACATATAGCTGTCCAATTTTCCCAGTAGCATTTATTGAAGAGACTGTCTTTTTTCCACTGTATATTTTTTCCTGTTTTGTCGAAGATTATTTGACCATAGAGTTGAGGGTCCATATCTGGGCTCTCTACTCTGTTCCACTGGTCTATGTGTCTGTTTTTATGCCAGTACCATGCTGTCTTGGTGATCACAGCTTTGGAGTAAAGCTTGAAATCAGGTAACGTGATGCCACCAGTTTTATTTTTGTTTTTCAACATTTCCTTAGCAATTCGGGGTCTCTTCTGATTCCGTAGAAATTTTAGGATTACTTGCTCCAGCTCTTTGAAAAATACTGGTGGAATTTTGATTGGAATGGCATTAAAAGTGTAGATTGCTCTAGGCAGTATAGACATTTTAACAATGTTTTTTTCTTCTGATCCAAGAGCATGGAATGGTCTTCCATCTTTTTGTGTTTTCTTCAATTTCTTTCATGAGTGTTCTGTAGTTTCTCAAGTACAGATCCTTTACCTCTGGTTAGGTTTATTCCCAGGTATCTTATGGTTCTTGGTGCTATAGTAAATGGAATTGATTCTCTAATTTCCCTTTCTGTGTTTTCATTGTTAGTGTATAAGAAAGCCACTGATTTCTGTACATTGACTTTGTATCCTGCCACGTTACTGAATTGCTGTATGAGTTCTAGTAGTTTGGGGGTGGAGTCTTTTGGGTTTTCCATATAAAGAATCATATCATCTGCGAAGAGAGAGAGTTTGACTACTTCAATGCCAATTTGGATACCTTTTCTTCCTCTTTGTTGTCTGATTGCTGTTGCTAGGACTTCTAATACTATGTTGAACAAGAGTGGTGAGAGTGGGCATCCTTGTCGTGTTCCTGATCTCAACGGGAAGGCTGTGAGCTTTTTCCCATTGAGGATTATGTTTGCTGTGGATCTTTCATAGAGAGATTTTATGAAGTTGAGGAATGTTCCCTCTATCCCTATACTGTGAAGCGTTTTAATCAGGAATGGATGCTGGATTTTGTCAAATGCTTTTTCTGCATCAACTGAGAGGACCATGTGGTTCTTCTCTCTTCTCTTATTGATTCATTCTGTCACATTGATTTGCGAATGTTGAACCATCCTTGTAACCCAGGGATGAATCCCACCTGGTCATGGTGGATAAATCTTTTTAATGTGCTGTTGGATCCTGTTTGCTAGGATCTTGTTGAGAATCTTAGCATCCATATTCATCAGTGATATTGGTCTGAAATTCTCCTTTTTGGTGTGGTCTTTGCCTGGTTTGGGGATCAGGGTAATGCTGGCCTCATAAAAAGAGTCTGGAAGTTTTCCTTCTGCTTCAATTTTTTGAAACAGCTTCAGGAGAATAGGTGTTATTTCTTCTTTGAAAGTTTGGTAGAATTCCCCAGGGAATCCGTCAGGTCCTGGGCTTTTGTTTTTTAGGAGGTTTTTGATCACTGCTTCAATCTCATTACTAGATATCAGTCTATTCAGATTGTCAATTTCTTCCTGGTTCAATTTTGGGAGTTTATAGTTTTCCAGGAATGCATCCATTTCATCTAGGTTGCTTAACTTATTCACATATAACTGTTGATAATAATTTCTGATGATTGTTTCTACTTCCTTGGTGTTAGTTGTGATCTCTCCCTTTTCATTCATAGTTTTATTAATTTGAGCTTTCTCTCTTTTCTTTTGGATTAGTGTGGCCAATGATTTATTGATCTTATTGATTCTTTCAAAAAACCAGCTTCTGGTTTCATTGATACATTCTACTGTATCTCTAGTTTCTGCCTCATTGATCTCTGCTCTAATCTTGATTATTTCCCTTCTTATGTATGGAGTTGGTTTGATTTGTTGTTGATTCTCCATTTCTTTAAGGTGTAGAGACAGCTGGTGTATTCTGGATTTTTCAATTTTTTTGAGGGAGGCTTGGATGGCTATGTATTTCCCCCTTAGGACCGCCTTTGCTGTATCCCATAGGTTTTTACCTGCCTGCATTTTTAGCCTGACAGGTTAATCTGCAGATTTAGATTTTCCTGACTCCATAATTGGATAGGCCATTTCCCTAAAAAAACTCCTGTCTGTCTGTCTCCCTGTCACCTTTCATCATTAGTTCTCTTTCCTTGGAGAACCGTGAGTGATATAGAGGCCGAGAAAATTAATTTTTTTTCTAATTTTTTTGGATTTTCCATGTTTATAGAGATATAAGTGATGTATATAATATTGGTTTTGGTTAAGGTGTACAGCATAATGAGTTGATACACATATACCTTAGTATATGATTCCCACAACAGGATTAGTTAATACATCTGTCAGTTCACAGAATTACCTTTCTCTGTGTATGTGTGTGGTGATATTTAAAGTACACTCTCTCTCTTTTTTTTTTAAGATTTTATTTATGACAGACAGATATCACAAGTAGGCAAAGAAGCAGGCAGAGAGAGAGGAGGAAGCAGGCTCCCTGCCGAGCAGAGAGCCTGAAGTGGGGCTCGATTCCAGGACCCTGGGATCATGACCTGAGCCGAAGGCAGAGGCTTTAACCCACTGAGCCACCCAGGCACCCCTAAAATACACTCTGTTAACAACGTTGGTTCTCCAGAACATTTTCATCTTATAACTGAAATTTTTCTTCCCTTTGACGAATATTTCTTCATTTCCCCCACCCACAGTCCCTGGGTACTAATCTACCCCATTTCTGTGAGTTTGACTATTTTAGATTTCATATATAAATAAAATCATATAATATTTGTCTTTCTCTGACTTATTTTACTTACTATAATGCCCTCAAGTTTCATCCCTATTGTGTCAAATGGCAAAATTTCCCTTTTTATTGCTGAATAATATTCCTGCGTGTGTGTATATGTGTGTGTGTCTCACATTATCACATTGTCTTTATCCATTCATCCATCAGTGGACACTTCGGTTATTTTCATTTCTTGAATATTGTAAGTTAACTGCAATGAACACGAGGGTGTATATATATCTTTGAGATAGTGATTTCCTTTCCTTTAGCTATATATCTAGAAGTGGGGATGCTGGGCCATACAGTAGTTCTATTTTTTAATTTTTTGAGGAACTTCATACTGTTTTCCATAATGGCTGTGCTAGTTTGCATTCCCAAAAACAGTATGTAGAGATTCTCTTTTCTCTGTGTCCTCACCAACACTCCTTAGCCCTTGTCTTTTTGATAATAGGCTAACACATCATTAAGTCTTTTGTTACATATTGTCGAACTGCCCTAAAGAAATGTATGGTTTGTTCTAGAAGAATGGCAGTAAATATGTAGAGATGTGAATTAATTTTAGAAGTGTTAAGAATACAAATAATGTTAAAATTGAAAATGAAATCGATATGATAAAGTAAGAAAAAAAAGTTTGCTGATTACTACTAAGTTTCTGCAAGGGGCAAACTGAATTTATAGTGATATTATTCACTGAGAATGGGAAAAGAAAAGGATCAGAATTTTGGGAGCAATTGTAGGCAAAAAATCTTGAGCTTAATCTTATACACATTTGAGATCGAGATGACTTTGATTCATCCAAGTAGAGATGTTAAATAAATGGCTATTATGCGTGTTTGTTGCTTGAAACAACAGCTTGGACCAGAGTCACAGAATTGAGTGGATCTTGTTCACAAATAAAATTTAGTTAAATAAAATCTTAAAAAAAAAAAGGGTGGGGGGCGCCTGGGTGGCTCAGTGAGTTAAAGCCTCTGCCTTCAGCTCATGATCATGATCCCAGGGTCCTGGGATCGTGCCCCGCATTGGGCTCTCTGCTCTGCAGGGAGCCTGCTTCCTCCTCTCTCTCTGCCTGCTTCTCTGCCTGCTTGTGATCTCCCATCTGTCAAATAAATAAATAAAATCTTTAAAAAAATTAAAAAAAATTTAGTATAATCAGTTCATAAATAATAATTGAAATCCTGACAATGAATTAAATAGCCTAAAGTAAAACATAAGATAATTGAGAGGACAACTGAAAGTCTTGAGGAATGCCAACACTTAATAACCATTTGGAGTCGGATGAGCTGTAAAGGAGTTAGATAAATGTGAAGGAAACCAAAAGAATATGCTTATCAAAGAAGTCAAGGAAAGATAATGCAGGAAGAAAGGAGTGATGAGCCATGGCAAATGATGCTGTGAAGTTAAAGAAGATGAGGACTGAAAAAGCCCCCTAGATTTAGCAAAATCAAAGTCATGGGTTACTTAGCAAGAGCTCATTCAGTGTCAATATGGGGAACTAAGCCAGAATGGAGTGGTTTGAAGAGGGAGTAAAAAAACAGTATGGGGTAGGAAGGATGGAGGAAAGGGAGAGATTGATCTAGTTAGACAGTAATTTGAATAAATTTAGCTGGAAAAGGAGAAGAGAGATTGATAGGGCAATGGCTTTAGGGAGAGAGAAAGTGAAGTACCCTTTTTGTTTTAAAGATGGAAGAAGTCTATCATGGATCTATTCTACTGTGCTGTGTGAAATTATTATTTAACCAATTTTCTATGATATATATTAATTTATCTTTTAAATTCATTTTTTTGAATTTTCATATTTAGAAGCAATGCTGAGGGCCATTGCTCCTACAGCTTAACCTTTGCCTACAAATGGGTTTAAAGCAGTTGTTCTCTACCAGAGGTGCTGTTGCAGTTTGGGCAGTGTATGAACACACTTTTGGCTCTCGCAGCTGGGTAGAGGTGGGTAGAGGTGGGTGCTACAGGCATCTAGCACCCACCTTGAGGCTATGGCTTACTAAATCTCCTTTACTGCACAAGACAGCTCCCCACTACAAAGAATTACTTGCCTAAAATGTCAGTAGTGCCACTGTTGAGAAATCTTGGGTTAAAGAGTATGTATGTTTTTAAGACTTTTGATTCATCTTCCCAAATGTCTAAACAGAAAGGGTGACCTAATTTACATGTCCAACTGGCAATTTATGTGAATTTCCATTTCCCTCCATCTCATCAACTCTGAGTATTATTTTATCATCATTAATTTTATTTTATTAATAAATAAATATTTTTATTTGCTTGGGGGTTTTTGTTCCTTGAAACGTTATATGTGGGAATTCTTTGATCCCTGATTTAAGGTACGCATTTCTTCAGAAAAGATTGTTGTTTGTTTCTGCCATGAACTTAACAGAAAAACTAAATTTTGATTTCACAGCCAAACCTCTGTAAGTTCAAGTTCATTGTTAAGGAACTCTCATGAAAGACTTTTTTTTTCCTCTCCACTCAACCCAGAGCCAAGAATGAGACAGGGGCATATGTCAAAGTCTTCCTAATAGGGTCTTTTACTTTTTCTAGTTCACCTACTAGGAATGTTGGTTTTTTTAGGATTGCTGGTTTCATACAGAGTTCTCCAGTGTAACTTCCACACTCTGCTGCTGTCCAGTTGTCAATTTCTTGACCATGTACCATGTTATGCCCAGACACTAGGACTATAAATAAATATATACCTTGGAACAAATACTGACTGTAGCCCTCACCAGACTTGTGCTTTTTTTTTTTTTTTTTTTTAAAGAATCCCCCTTTTTTTTTTCCAGGTCATCTGTGCATTGAAAAGATCTTAAAATCTTTTATCCAGAAATTTTAAGTGAGAGAAGTTTTCTGAATGTCTAATCTGCTGTTTTGCCAGAAATTATAGTACTGACACTTTCTCTGTATCAAATGTTGGAATAATTTTTGCTAGATAACAAACTGTCTGTTTTTGTCAGTTACTTTGAGAGGGAAATGGTTCTTGCCTAAGATACACTTGTAAAGTTTTTCTAAATATTAAATGATCACTTGTGTTTCCTTTGCTACCTTTAATATACTCTAAAATGATTTAAAATTTATTCTTGTATAACGATGATTCAGTTTTACACTTTTGACAAATAGCTCCCAAGTTTCCTTAATACCGTTTACTCTGTTGTTTCTTATGGTTAGCAATTCTGTTATTTTTATTATTCACTTCATTTAGTTACTATTTTATTTACTTTGGGATTTTTGTAGACTTTATATTGATTTTATGTTAACTCTTTTATTATAGGCACCAGACTTACAGTTTTATATATTATATATTTAAAAAAATTTATCTCAATTATTTGTCAAGCAGATACAGAATATCAGAATATTTTTAATAAATGTAATGGCACACATAAGAGACTCTTAATCTCACAGAACAAACTGACGGTTGCTGGGGGTGGGGGAGATAGGGAGAGGGTGGTAGGGTTATGGACTTTGGGAAGGGTATGTGCTATGGTGAGTGCTATGAAGTGTGTAAACCTGGTGATTCACAGACCTGTACCCCTGGGGCTAATAATACATTATATGTTAATTAAAAAATTAAAAAATTAAAAATAAATAAAAAATAAATATAATGGTATAGTGAACTCTCCACCTGATTTAGAAAAAAAAAATTCCTATTATTTTCAAGTCTTATGTGGCACTCTTAACGATTCTGTCCTTTCTGTTGCTAGCTAGAGGTATCTACTATCCTGAATTTTTAATAATTTCTTCACTTTTATCTGTACTTCTATTACATGTATTTTTGTTCCCAAGCAGTAGTTAGTTAGTTTTACATAATTAGGCACTTTATATAGATATCTTTTTATAAGTGTGCGAATTATACCATGCTTTTTTTTTTTAGCAACTTGCTATACAAGAGACTCACTGTGTGTAGCTGCATTTCATTTTCACTGATAAAAAAATATTTCACACATGAATTTGCCTCAATTTATCCATTTTACTGGAGATGAATGTGGGGTTTGGGATAGCCTTTTTGCTCTGATAAACCATGCTGATTTGAATGTTACATTGGTTCTTTTACATACCTTTTTCTTCCTATATGAAAGAAAGGTATGGCTGGGTATATATGTACATCCTTAAATTTGTTCATAGGAATGTATTTTTCCAAATATTTTACAAATTTAGCGTTCAGCAGGATTATTCAGTATTCCCGCCAACATATTTTTGCCAATATCAAATAGGTGTAACATTACAGTTTTAATTAGCATTTTCTTGATTTTAATGAAGTTGTGCCTTTTTTTTCTGTAAGAGCACACGATGTCTTTTAATACAAATTAGTTTTTTTCACATAGATTCTTTGCATTTGTTACTAGGCTTATTCCTAAATACATTATACTTTATTGTTATTGGGAAAAAGTTCTTTTCTCATTTATTTTCTAACTTGCTCTTGTTATGTAGTCATCTCTGTTGTACGTATGTGTTTTTGTTATTGTATTAGTTTATTCAGGTTGCCATAAAGTACCATAGAACGGGTGGCTTAAACAGCAGATACTTACTTTCTCACACTTGTGGAGGCTGGAAGAGCCAAGGTGCTGTCAGGGTTGGTGAGGACTCTGAATTGTAGACGGCTTCCTTGCTGCTGTGTCCTCACATGGCCTCTGCTCTGAGCATGCATGGAGAGAGAGAGAGGAGAGAGGAGAGAGAGAGAGAGAAATGTATCTCTTCTTCTTCTTGTGATCCCAGTCCTACTGATTACGTTCTGGATTTAGAATCTCTCATTTCAAATACTACTTTGGTGCATAAAATTTTAAACAAGTTATTTGAATTCTCTGTATCTCAGTTTTTTCATTTGTGGAAAGGGAAAATATTTTGCCTTACTTACAGTTTGCTCTGATGACAGAATTAGGGAATCATATAAGTGATTTGGACTATCCAACATGATAAACAGCATACATTTTAGTTATTATTATGTATATGACCCTGTGGTTTCTTTTCCTATTCTGTTTTTCTATTAGTATATTTGGATTGCTAATATTGTAATGATATCCTAAATCTCTAATGCCCTCTGTGTCACTTAAAAATTTCTCCATCATTAGCCCCATTTTCATGTGTTAACATTATAAAAGCTATTTAGAAAGTAATAATAAAATAATATTAATAAATTGATTGAGTCTTAGATGATTAAAAGATTAATTTGCCTTGCATTAATATAAATTTATTTTCCATATTATATATATTTCATGTTTTACTATTACAAAAATTAAATATTGAAATGTAAATATATTAGATGTCTAACTTGCGTTGCTTCTAACACAAATGTGTGAAAGCTTGCTATCAAGCTGAATTTTTACTTATAGAAAACATTTCCTATCCTTTTGTATCTTCAGTTGATTTTTATGTCAGAATATAAAAAGCAGTACCTTAAAAATCATTTTTGGTAAATCTCCCAGTGGGTACTTAATATTGTTTTTAAGTCTTACAAAAAAGAAAAGGAAACCAGCAGTGATACCATAAAAATAAAGGACAAGTTAAACACTTCTAATTTCATGTTACCTTCTTGTTTTATATCACTTTATATAATGTGCAGACAAGCTCAGAACTGCACTTACTATTTCATTCGCTGGGATTCCTACTTGAGAATTCATTTAAAGAAATTCTAAAAATTATTGTTGTGAATTCAGTTTCTTTTAACATACTTAACGCAGTATTTTCCAAATTATGCCTAATCCAACATATTTTCTCCCAACGATGCTATACACAGGGTTATTTAACTAAATATTTGTATTCTAAAAAGATGGTGGAAGCCATACCACCCAAGTGATCTGCAGAATTCTGCAGTTTGTAACTTCTATTATGCTAGTAGCATATTGAAAATAGTGTTATTAACTCCAGATTTGTCTCTCAACTATTTTTAGGTGGCTATTATAAGGTTACCAACTCTTAGAGAAAAACTTAAATTCACTAGCATGCTCAAAGGTTAACAAATGTGAGATATCAGATGACTAAAAAGTGATAACTTGCTAATCTGGACAGCAACTGACTTCAAGAATATTTATTAAATAACATTAAGATACAAAAATAGTGAAAACATTTCACATTGCTGGCTGGAAAGATACAAATGTTGACCTTACTTTCTTATTAAATCTATTCCAAGAGCTATTTGCAAAGATTTTGCTCACAATTGGAATATTTAATAAAATCTAATTTTCTTCCTCTGTAATTCCTCAGTTGGAAAATGTGGTCCCTTGATGATGATATAAGGCTTTGAAGAATAAATGGATTTCAAAGAGAAAATTAGATGGTACTTATTATGCTGTCTAACTAGCAATGTATTGTCATTTGTCTGTTGTATTATAAATGTCTTGCTTTCCCTACCTTCTTCATTTAATCATGTAACTTGCCTGGAAGCAGCATGAGAGAAAAAAGTTGCTCTATGACTCCTTCATCTGTTTTTTTGTCTTTACTCATCCCAGAGACAGCTCACACTTAACACCCAAGACAGAAGGCTTCAGGTACTCCCCGACCCTGGTGTCTTCTGAATCCCTTCCACCCACACCTGAGGGAGATGTGTTAGTTTCCTCCCTCTACTTCCTTAGGGAAGTTTTTCCTAACTATACCCCCCTCTCCCAAGTGAAGTTATGTTTGACTGCCAAGTATAGTATTTTAAATTTAAACCTTAATATAAAAACCACATTCTAGTCTAAAATTGAATTTTCTCATGGTAAATACCAGATCTGCACATTTATTCCATGTTTTTATTATACATCTTTTCAGAGTATTTTTTGTTAATGCATCTAATTATTTGTCATTAGAAGACTGAGTGTGTCGATCCAAATTTCGTTGAAGCTTACCAGCCTGATGCCATATATCGGGATGATGTTCACTATAACAATAATGAAGGGCAAATAGCATTTGCCATATACTTTTTTTCCTTCACTTTTATGTCGTGCTTGTATTAAGAAAATTACTTCCATTTTATTTGTCAACATTTTCAGTAGAAATTTATTTATATTGCTAATACCTATAAATCATTAAAAACGGTTAAAGCATTTTATTCAAAATACTATTTTTTAAAAAGAAATACATGGAATTTGAAACTATACTGTTTGAATCTGAAGCTTTGCTTACTTTATCTCTGATTTTTGAGACATGCATATTGTTTTTCTAATTGAATTCAGAAATCATCTGTCATTTTAGTTTTGACATGTAATATACATAAATAATGTCCAAAGGATAGAAGCAATCTAATTTGCAAGTATTAATATACTTTCTAATTCCAATAGCATTAATTGAGGAGTTATAAAAATACTATATGTAAAGTGTATGTTTTATTTTTAAAGTATGTTTCCATATTTATGGCTAGCATTACCTAAATATCAAGGTACAGTGAAAATTCTGAAAAATATATCAGAAAAAAAGATGATAGAATATATTAGATATATTCACAGGTAACATATACTTTTTCTTTTTACCCCAAAACATTACTGATAAAATTTCCTTTCTTTAACTTTTAACTCTCATCTTACTTATGTGTAATGGACATAAATGCTTACAATAAAAAAAGGATCTCAAGTTGCATGAATCTGTCAGATTGGGAGATTTTCAGGTATCAAATGTTAAGTATTTGGTATTCTATGAAGAAATTCATCTCAGAATACAGCTACTATATTAGTATAAATTTATGGCTTAGTGGCATTAAAATAATCAATGGTAGCTTTAAGGTTGATTTTTGACAACATGGTAACATAAAAATGAAATTCACTTTCAAGAAAACGTCTTTCTACTATAGAGTACAGTATGACTTATAGTATAGCCTCAGTAAATTCTAATGTGCCAAAACAAAAAAAAGGCATGTTTTTCAAATGTTAAAATTTTTTTATATGAATAATCATTATTATTGTTATATATCTGACTTCATAGGGGATGACAGTGTACTTAGCTTTATTTTTTAATTGATTTTTTATTTAAATATAATTAACATACAGTCTTATATTAGTTTCAGGTGTACAATATAATGATTCAACAGTTCTATACATTAATCAGTGCTCATCGGGATAAGTGTACTCTTAATCGCCTTTACCTGTTTCACCCATCCTCCAACTCACCTCCCCTTGGACAACCAACAGTTTCTTCTCTGTATTTAAGAGTGTGGGTTTTTGTTTGTCTTTTTTTTTTCTCTTTGTGCCACATTCCACATATGAAATGATATGGTATCTGTCTTTCTCTGTCTAGCTTATTTCACTTAGCATGATACCCTCCACCTCCATCCATGTTGTCCAAGTGGCTTTTTTTAATGGCTGAGTAATAATATTCCATTGTGTATATATGCTGATGGGCACGTGGGTTGCTTCCATATCTTGACTATTGCAAATATTGCTGCAATAAACATAGAGGTGCATATCTTTTAGAACTAGTGTTTGTTTTCTTTAAGTAAATACCCAATAATGGAATTACTGGATCATATGGTAATTCTGTTTCTAATTTTTTGAGGAATCTGCATATTGTCTTCCACAGTGGCTACACCAGTTTGCATTCCCACCAACAGTGCCTGAGGGTGCCTTTTTCTCCACATCCTTGCCAACACTTGTTATTTCTTATCTTTTTGATTCAGCTATTCTGACAGGTGTAAAGTGGTATCTCATTGTGGTTTTGGTTTGCATTTCCCTGATGGTGGGTGATGTTGAGAGCATCTTTTCATGTATCTGTTGGCCATTTGTGTGTCTTCTTGGTTTTGTTTTTAAATATTAGAGTCAAAATTTTGCTACCTCCAGAACATGTTGCCTGAGGTATGTATGCTGCATATACTCAGAGTTTGTCTGTCTTTGCCCCATTAAGCTCACAAATCCTTCTATGAACACACACCCACATACAGGAAGGGCATCGCTGGGTGGGGAAGAGAGGGGAAGTAACTGAAGAACCAGCTTTCTCATACCGAAACATACACATAAAAGTGATATACCACACTATAATTATTTTCTCTATGGAAGTATAATTGTTAAGCATACTTCTGTTACAAGTACGTGTTACCTGGTGTGGGCTTGGACTTAAGTACAAAAGAACTGTCCACTTAGGTAGACTCACTAGATCACTAATATAAATCAAGTCACCAGCTTTCTTCTGCTTAATCATAATTCCCTTTGTAGAAATCATTTTATCTACTCATTTCTTCTACTTATTTTATTGGGAAGTTTGATATAAAGGCTGGCAAAGTGGGTTTTCATTTTATTTATTTTTTTATTTCAATTCTGGCTTTTTAATTTTTTATTAAATTAGTCACTGTACAGTACATCATTAGTTTTTGATGTGGTGTTTCATGACTCATTGTTTGCGTATAACACCCAGTGCTCCATGTAATATGTGCCTTCCTTAATACCCATCACCAGGCTTACCCATCCCCTCACCCCCTTCCCTCTAAAAGCCTCAGTTTGATTCCCAGAGTTCATAGTGCCTCATGGTTTGTCTCCCACTCCAGTTCCCCCCCTCTTCATCTTTCCCTTCCTTTTCTTAATATCCTCCATGCTATTCCTTATGTTCCACAAATAAGTGAAACCATATGATAATTGACTTAATCTGCTTGACTTATTTCACTTAGCATGATCTCCTCCAGTTGCATCCATGTTGATGCAAAAGTTGGGTATTCATCCTTTCTGATGGCTGAGCACTATTTCATTGTATATATGGACCACATCTTTATCCATTTGTCTGTTGAAGGGCATCTCGGCTCTTCCACAGTTTGGCTGTTGTGAATAAAAGTCAGGAAATGGCTATTTTCTTCAGAAATAATGCTAAGATTTTTCATTAATACTTTGATACTTTTTTTGACATCTGACTCTTTAGATACATAATTGAAGCTATAGACCTGTCTAAAAATAAAGTACAAATACAAAAAAAGCATGCAACATTTGTATGCCATCAATTTAATCTTATTGGAAACTGATTTATTTCACCAAATAAATAAAACAATAGGTTTTTTAGTATTTGTTTACAATTATTACTTTCAAATGTCTATTTTATAAAAATGTGGAAATGAATCCAAATCTTGCAAGTAAAGAAAAGAAATTGTATAAAAATAAATTTCAGTGAAAACACTACCATTTCATCTGAATAAAAGTTGAAATGTTGGGGTAGCCTTTTAATGTAGCAGGACACTTCTGTGCCATTAATTTGATTTCAATTTTTCTAATGGCAGCAAATGCTAAAAATAATAACTTACCTAGGTATGTAGTATCAAATGGAACCAAAACCCCAGTTAACTCACTTTGTCAGAGAGAAAAGGTTGGAGTAAAGGAATAAAAAAGATTTTCAAGAAATCTCTACATTGAACTCAGGTCATTTCATTTCTTTTGTCCTTAAGCCTTTAAGGTTATATGTTTTGGAATAGGCATTATTATAGAGTCTGTGACAGCTAAAAATTGTGAATCCATGTATCCATTTTAGGGAGATTGAAGCAGAAATGAATTTGAATGGAGCTTTGTGATGTTCCTAGGTGTTCAGAGATTTCTGCCTATACAGAAATAAACAAATTATCATTTTCCACTTCAGCTTCCAAAAGCATTTCCTCCAGAATTAGAGAGTTGGCATAATTATCTTCATCTAATCTTATTTTCCAGAGGAAAGCTTTCTTAAAAGAATTCATGTATAGTATGGCTGTAGTGAATTGAAGAAAAATTAAATTATCTAAGTAATCCAACCCATGAGTGAACTCCTTATCATATTGTTCTGATCATGACTTCCTATTTCTTGCAGGTATAAACCTGTAAAGTCAAATCCTTCAAGACTTTCATTTCACATTCTGTTCTCTCCTCCTCATAAAAATTTCCTATAAAGGCTCTGGTTCGAAAGTTGACTGCAGGAATATGCATGCGTTAGGCTTCGATTTGGGATTTGGGGGCAGTATTCATGCTGATGTTGAAAGAGGTGATCAGTATGGGATGTAGAACTGTTTTTCCATCAAACAACAAAACCAGATGTTTTCCCAACGATTGCAGATTATACACCTAGTCCTGAAATTTGAAGTTTCCTTCCAACCAAAGTTATGCTCAACTCTTAATCATGTTGAAGACAGTAAGGAAGAATCTATGTAGTTTGCAAAAGGGGCTCACAAAATAGGATTTTTTTCTATCATGATGTTAGTAGGAATATACCACACCAAATCCATAAGTTGGTTGCTCTCAGATGCTAAAGGAATGTGGTGGCTCTATCAGTTACCCTGTGACATGTTAGTAAATAACTATTTGGGAGAAAATGAAGTATTTCTTCTGTAGTATCCTTTTGTTCTAAGTCACAAATCAACTTCGACATTTATTTCTTATGCTTCATGATTTCTCCCCTCTGGTATAAGACCTCTTCCATTTGCAGTGTGAGATGATTTCAGACAAAAGTCTTCGGATGGGGCAAATCATAGTTTGGTTAATTTCCAGCCTTCTCAAATCAACCCATTTTTTATGACAAACAGCCATATTCTGTGAAGTATTTTTGCAAAGGACAGAAGTGTTCCAGCTCTATTTACTTCCTTTTTTAATTATAAAGTCTTCACTACTGAAGAAGTTATTCAAATTCTGTGTTATTTTATAATCTGTATCTCAAGATTCTCTCTCTGTCTATACATTATTAAGATGTATGATTGAACGCAACTTTGAATATTATGTGTGAACTCTAAGAGTTACTTTGGGTATATCCTCCACTAAAAATTAAATCAAGGATAAATGATAGAGATGTAGAATTGTGGAAGTAAAACCTTCCCCATACAGCAATACCCAAACAGAAATAATCTCTGTAATGTCTTTTGAATAGCAAATGGCTTGGCAGACTCAATTGAGATGAGTTTCTATGTGCCTTTTGTATAGCTGTTTAGAGCTGCTAAATCTAGGTATCTTGGTTCTGAACATGTTTTCCTGAGATTTTAGGAAGAAGCAGTTTTAGAAAAAGATCAAAAACAATAATGTAGTGAAATTGACCACATATGTACCAGATAACTAACTAGGGTAATATGGTCAGCTAATTATAAATATATTCTAGGCATGATAATATTATTTACTACAAATACTTCACAGGTACTAAACAGTCAGAGTGGACAATAATCCCAGAGCCAGAGCTCCTTGCTGGGATATTTAGTAACTGTTAAACTGCTGCATTGTGAGGGATGGTGGAAATAATGCTTGGGTTAGCAGCTGTTTACTGACAGTAATAGTAAAACACTAGCATGTGTTAATGACAGATAGGACCATACCGAAGCATTCTGGATTTTGTTTTAACCATTCATTCCTGCCCAAGGAATGGGCTCTTTCTGGCCCTGTGTGTGGCTATATTCAGTCTCAGTGGTATGCTTGGCCTGTTGATTTCTTGTCTCACGTTATCTTAACTGATTGTTGTGATTCTTAGTATCTATTTGGATTTCACCAGTGTCCATTTATGAAGGTAGGAGGACTTTTACTCTTCATTGTAAAAAGTTGTTTTAACTGCTATTGCATATGTTTGTATTACAATCTTACGTGACTTCATAGAACCCCAGAATTGTAAGTAACAGAAAAACTACTCTTTGGGAAGGAAAGTTCTACATTCTATAAATTTCCGTTGTTTGATGTGATACCTGTGTAGCTGTTGAGCTCTTGAAGTGTGGCTAGTCTGAACTGAGATGTGCTATGAGGTGTAAAGTGCACACTGGATTTCAAAGATATAGTGCGGAAAACAGGTAAGATACATTTTCGTATTGACACATCACGTTGACAGTGTTTTAGACATAGTGGGTTAAAATATCTTATTGCCATACAATTATTTTCATCTATTCCTTGTCACTATTTCTCATATGGCTACTAAAAAATTAGATTTAACTTATTTTCTGTTACTACTGCTCCATATTACATATTTGCCCAATTGTTTGGGATAACAAAGATTTGACTTTAATCAAACCTATGGAAAATTCCCTCTGGAAATTCAGATAACCATTTTCCTCTGATGTAGTTATGTTTTTCTTTTATTTTAAAACTTTTTCACTACAATGTAGTGGATTTGAAAATACCATCAGTTTCTTTGATTATTTATTGCTTCCTTAATACCTCACTAAACTACTTTCAGTTTTTTCATTATAGGTCAAAGAGATAAGCTGTTTCAAAAAGATATGTAAAGTGGAAATTTGGGATTTAAAAATAACTGTGCTAATGCAAATAAGTAATAACTCCAAGGGAATTAAAAATTAAGACTTCAGTGAAATTTTTAGTAACACTGTCTTTAGGCATATCCTGTCAATTTTGGATCAGCTTTGCTGATGGCCAAAGGACTAAAAGAAATCCCTTTTGTTCTAAGGAAACAGTACGGATTTTCTTTCTTACCATCCCTTCTAATTAGATTTCATGAATTTACATCGTGGAAAATCAGAGTATATTGCGTTAATCTAGGGATAAGATTATAGTGCTGTATTTATAAACATAGTTAGAATTAATGTAGATTTATAGATTAGCTTAAACATTTGTAGTCTTAGAAGATTTATAAACGTATCTGGAAGATGCCACTGTATGAAGATAGAAATATATGAAATCACTCATTTGCTGATCTGTAAAAAGGGAAGCCATAACTTGAGGCAAGACACATTAACCAAACTTCTCAATATGTTAGAAACTATTTTAAAATTCTGATCTAAAAAAATAGGTGTGAGTCTTGGTCCCAGAAAACAGGAAGACAAATCAATCAAAAATAGCTTGGATATTAAAACCGACTTTGTGCACTAATGTGAAGCTGCTTGACTGAGTAGTACAGTGTCAACCATATCTTTCTTCTAATGCTAAAAGTAATGCACATAGACAGAGTGACAATCACAGCACAGGCTCCCATCAGCAATAATTAATCTTTTAGTTAACAGAGACTAGAAAAGCCTCTCATCAGCCTCTTCTGAAGTCTGAAGGACCCTGTTTTTTGATGTTTGCATTCTGAGGAAAATTGTCCCCACCAGTTCTAACAAATTGAAACACCAGGCTAATTATGGCAGCTAATGAAGTGTGTGGAATGGTCACAGCTTGTCGTGAAACTGTTCCTTCAGCTTGGATTAGAGTTTCATCAATCACTTTTTTAAACTGATCCAGAATTGCTTCTGCCCGGTGCTTGGCATTTTTAATGCTGTTTCTGTAATTGGTTTTTTCCCTAAAGCTTAGACTGTTTTTTGAAATATTACAGTCTCGGGACAGGACTTGCAAACTCTAGTTTATAAAAAAAAATTTATTATTAGTGATATCAGCTGATCAAGTGGTAGAAAGCTAATAAAAGGCCACCAAAATAAAATTTGATATACTGTTTCAATCCTGCTAAAGGTAGCAATAAAGCATATCCACGTATATCATTTTTTTCCTATGTACGTATAATGTAGCATAGGAGAATCATAGGGGGTGCTTAGGTGACTAAAAACCCACTAAGAGTTTCTGTGAAATTAACACATAGATGGTAGTTTATTGTTAGGGAACGATAGCTCTCCCTTTATCACACAAAGCCATTTTATAAGATGTCTCCATGTTTCATTGAGCCAAACATTTTGAAGCATTAAGACCAAAGATCTGTATATTCCCATTTAAATACTCTGCATAAACCTGGAGTTCAACTATTGAAAGGTTTTTATCTGGCGTGCCTGGGTGGCTCAGTCCTTAAGTGTCTGCCTTCTGTTCAGTCATGATCCCAGGGACCTGGGATGGAGCCCCCTGTTGGGCTCCCTGCTCAGTGGGAAGCCTGCTTCTCCCACCACCCACACTTGTATTCCCTCTCTCTCTGCTTCCCTCTCTGTCAAATAAATAAAAACAAAATCTTGTAAAAAAAAAAAAAAGTTTTTATTTTCTCTACAAAAGCAAACTAGCCATTTTGCAGGCATGATTGCAATTCCTGTTAACAATTAAATCTCATTTTTAATGTTTATTTATCACTAGCAACTATTGAGCACCCGCTGTGTGCAGTGTACTGCCTTGATTTGTCAAACAATTCAGTAAGACATGTATGAAATTCTACTTGTGTAGGTTATGTCCTTTAAAATGGTAAAAAAAAAAAAAAGTAAATAAAAAGAAAAGAAAAGAAACCATTTCGGATGTTTCTCTTATTCTGTTTCTTTTGGAGTAGGGGCTGTATGAACAACAAAGTCTCTCTGTGTTTCAGTTCTTCCCTTTTCATATTTTTCTTAGTAAATGGACATGCAATAAGGAAGAGCTTTAGGTGTATTATCACTTTTAATCCCCAGAGCTCAACTAGATGTTATTTCTATCACTATCATTTTTTTCTCATTTTATAGATTACAAACTCACCTAGATGTTATCATTTCTATCACTATCATTTCTTCTCATTTTATAGATTACAAATTAAGAATAAGTAAAGCTAATCATTGCCAGAGTCAGGGCTGTTGACCATGACACTCTGCTAGCTCTTTAAATTTACTTTCTCCTATCATAGGCCAGTTTCTAAGATTTTACAAATTCTTTGCAGAAATTTAGAAGACTTTCCAGTAATCATAATATAATAGAAATATAATAGCTGGAAATAATGTTCAGGATAATTTAGCTCTGCTTTACAAATTGGAAAATATGTAACAATATAAATATAGAGATATGTATATCATAGACACATATAGAGTCACATGTATTTATACGATATTAAAACTTGTTAATTTTTAAAGTAAATTTTCTTTGCATTTTCATGATTCTTGCACAATAGAATACTTGTTTTATGTTTAAGTGATGGAATTGTGTACTTAACCATACAATTTTTATTATGAAGCATCTGTTAAACAATATGCTGCAGAAGTGAAATAATGTGCAATATAAAGTTTCTACATATATTTGGTTGTTTGCCTTTATTTCTTAGTCAAACATTAAATTATTTTCGGGGATAAAGAAGGAAAAGCTTTGGGGGTATCAAGAGGAAATGATAGAAACATTTACGGTGATAAGCCTCTGAGAAAAGTTTTGACTACATTTGATAAATTTTGGTATTTGTTTTCTCACTAAGGATCATATAAAATTCTTAGTTATGAAAAATTTTACCTGTGTATGTTTATATACATACAGTACATAGGTATATAAAGTACAGCAAAAAATAATTGGTTAAATCTCTAAATTGAGATTTAATGATATATATTATTATATATATTTTTATAAATATTATATATTATATATATTATGAGGTAATTATATATATTATTTATCATTAAAATATACATAAATGATATCATACTTTATGTATTTTTTTTTAACTTATAAACAATAGACCTTTATTTCTCATAGTTTTGAAGGCTACAAGTCTAAGATCAAGGCCAGCATCACTGCCTTCTGGTGAGGGCCATTTGCCTGGCTCATAGCTGGTACCTTCTTGCTGTGTACTCAAGTGTTCATGTGTTGGAAGAGGCTGGGGATCTCTGTGGGGTCTTGTCTTTTTATGTGTTCTTTTGAAACTTTATTTTTTCCCACTTCTGACTTTGTATTCAGTGATTTTGCTAAGCTTATTAATAACATCTATAGATATTTTTCTACATGTAAAGTCACGTTTTCTAAAAAATAAAATTTTATTTCTTCTCAGTCATTTCTGATATCAGGTGAATACTTATACTGTTTTTTTCAATGATCATGATGCCTTATCATACAGAAACAAAATGTCTTTAATATGATAAAGTATGATAAGTATCATGATTATATGATGTCTTTAATATGATAAAGTCTCAAGAGATGACTTTTTAAAATCATAATAGATATTAAACTTTATCATAGGTGTATCCCCCATCTATAAGATGATCATATGATTTCTTTATTATTGTAGTCAATTATATTGTTTGTTTGTTTGTTTGTTTTTTATTGTTAACCCAATCTTCTATCCCTGGCATAAATTCAACCTGATCTTGAAATGTTATCATTTTTGTGTGTCACTGCATTCAATTTGCTAATAATTTGTTTAATTTTTTTATGCTTATGTTTGTGAAATAGGTTTGTCTCTACTTGTTCTTCCTTATGCAGTCTTTTTGATGTCAAGGTTATGCTGGCCTCATAAACATATTTGGGTAGTGTTCCCCCTATATCTATTTTTGGAAGAATTTGCATAATTGTGTGA
Source organism: Lontra canadensis (assembly GCF_010015895.1). Classification (NCBI taxonomy): domain Eukaryota; kingdom Metazoa; phylum Chordata; class Mammalia; order Carnivora; family Mustelidae; genus Lontra; species Lontra canadensis. The sequence goes on from NW_022631040.1 coordinate 10,074,078, forward strand.
TTTCTTCCTTAAATATTTGGGAGAATTTACTAGTGAGCCCACTGGGTTTTGAGATGTTCTTTCTGGGTGGGTTTTTATTTATTCAATGCTTATAATTCGTACAGGACTATTCACATCTCTATTTTTACGTCTACTGAGTTGTGTTTTTTCAGTTTGACCTGTTATTCTAAATTTTCATGTTTCCTGGCAAAGACTGTTCATGATCTCCTTTATTAGTTTGACCTGTTATTCTAAATTTTCATGTTTCCTGGCAAAGACTGTTCATGATCTCCCAGTTTAGGGGTTATTTTCTACTTATTAATATATTCTCTTTACTTTTTTCTTTCTTCACTTTTATTGGGTTTAATTTGCTGTTCTTTTTTGTTACTTCTCAAGATAGATAATTAAATAATTCATTTTCAGTCTGCTTCTAATATGTGTGCATAAGGCTATACATTTCAAAACATGGATTTAGTGACATTCTACAAGGTTTCATCATAAATCTTGTGATTTTAAATCATGCTTTAAATCATATTTTAAATCATGTTTTGTTTAGAAGTATATTATTGGATTTTCTAATATTTGGAGATTTCCAAGTTACATTTTTATTAGTTTACTAGTTCCAGTTCTTCTGTGGTCAAAGAACAAATTCTATTATTTTAATCTCCTGGAATTTGTTGAGAGTTGATTTATGGCCCAGGATCTGGTCATTTTGGTAAATGTTCCAAGTACATTAAAAAAATACATTTTCTGCAGTTTGGGGGTATAATATTTACCAATCTCTTGAAATTTGTTAATAGCGTTCCAGTCTCCTGCATCTTGTTTTTTTATTCAAGGTCATATTAATATTACTGATTCTTCGCCTCAAATACTAATAAGAATCATTTCTTTGATACACAGGATATACATGAAGCCTTTATTTGAAGGAGGGCATGGACAATACATTTTGTGAGGCCTTAAGTATCCGTAGCAAAAAGTTCATTGTCTCCCTGTATCAGTTTTCCCCTTCTATACTGGGGGGTCAGCAAACTCTCTCTTAAAGGGCCAGAGAGTAAATATTTTAGGATTTCAGGACACATGGCCTCTGTTAACCTATTCACATTGGCCATTATAGCACAAAGCAATACACACTACATATAAGAATGGGCACGAATGTATTCCAATAAAACTTCATTTAAAAACCGGGCAGTAGGCTGGCTTGGGCCTGTGGGCCATAGTTTACCAATTCTTGTTCTAAATGAACAGAACCTCTGATGTCTGTGCTACTAGAACCTGGGCACCTGGGTGCCTGAAATGAAAACTTCATTCATCAGCCACCCTTTAAAGCTAGTCATAGTCCTGTGACCGTGTGCCGTAAAATGGAATATAAGCAGAACTATGGGTTCAACTCCCAAGAATTATTTACCTGAATTGTTCCCTACGTAAATAAGTCTTATGGTATGAAGGACAGTTAAAAGCAGAACTCTCACTGAAAGACCTGTACAAGCTGGTAAATCAGTCTGACTCAGTGCCATAGATGCTGGCAGAAGACAGAAGCCTCCTAGGTCAGAGAGTGTTCCTCAGAGCAGAAGCAGTAGGGGTTCAGTTGTACCAGTTCCCTCCAAATCTCACAAGGGGGTACAGAGAGCCAGGGGGGGTGTGCATACATAGATGTGCCTTAGGAGGAGAACCCTGAATCCCTGAATGTAGGAAATCCACTGTTTTTATAGGAAGCAGTAAGCAAGCCTGCTCTGCCCAGAAGAAGACCAGTTGCTTTTGCAGGACCGTGTGATACCTACACCGTGTGTGTTGTTACATCGCTTCTCAGGATTGCTAGTCATATAAACAATACCGAGAAGTGACCCTTATTCCAAATAAAAGAATGATCAAGACTCTGAGATTTTGACACATTCAGCAAGATATGTAGGAACTCAAGAGCCCCACGATGGACAGCCTCCCGTGGTGGTTTTAAAGAAAAATGAATGTCGTTCTTCTTATTCCTTCCTTCTGGATGTCTAGAATGGGGGATTTCATAGCTAGAGATTAACATCTTCAATCATTGTAATCCTTGGATCAATGCAGGCCACAAAAGGTAGAGCAATAATATAAAAGAATCCTGGGTCCTTTACCCTGCAGAGTAGCACACCAACTGTGGACTTTAGTGTAAAAGAGAAATAGACTTTTCTCTTAAATCACCACTAATTTGGGCTTTCTGTCAGTTGCAGTTGATTCTAATCCCAATTAATGTAATATCAGACCTTTCTGCTGTTTTCTATGTAAGTGACAGCTAGAGTATGTATAAAGTACTGGGCTCAAAACCTTTTCCTTTAACTTTATAAATACTGCTTTGTGACTTTCTATCAATCACTATTACAAAAGAAATATTTCAGCTGACTGATTTTATGTGTGTGTGTGTGTTGGGGGGGTGCTGCATTTTTGAGTTAGTTTCTTTATTCTAAAATACAGCCTTTTCCATCCATTCAACTTTGAGTAGCCAGTTGTCTCTACAGTGAATTTTAATTCTGCTACTGTAATCTTAGTTTATTTACTTATTTCACCGAATATCTCTGACCTTGTTTTTATGGGCTCTGTTTTATAGAATCCATATTTTTAGGAGTTGTTTGAAGTTGGCGAATATTCTCTAACTGACATTTTCTTCGGGTTCCTGGAAATGATGACTTTTAGATGTCTAATTACCTCCATGTCTTTAACATGTGAATTAATTTTTCTTCCATGGGACTATATAATTTTTTTCCTCCTGTCCTTCTCCTATCTGAAGAGCACTAGACACATTCACTGTTCACCAATACGGAGAGCCTATGAATTTGGTTCTTCTATCTCTTTAGATCAGGGCCTCTTTCCAGGCTCCAGTTTGAAGGCAACCCAGTTCACTTGCCCTCATTTCATAGTTTTCCAGCACTAATAATTGGTGGAAGAGATGAAAACTTACACTTCTAACCTGGTCCTGCCTCTTACTTGCAACTCTTCCGTGCCTAGCACAGGGGCCTTCCACACAGTGAGTCTCTGTAGAACCTGTGTAAAGCCCAGCCCCCAGCTTGGTTTGTGTAGTGCAATAATTTTGTTTTCCAGTTACCCTGAAATCTCTTGGAGAGATAAAATTTAAAAAAAAAATAATAATAATCCCCCCAAATATCCAACTTTAAAACTTGTAATTAGGTCATAAATAAGGAGGAGATCCAGAACAATATACTTAGACTGAGAATTACATCTGTTATTTGAAAGCTTCAAAAAACTTACCGGTATAACTGAGAACCAGATTGTTTGTTGGGGATAATTCTTTGATGACTTTTTCAGTTCCACTCATGAAGACACAGACATTACTAGCCAATCCATAGCCATCCATAGCCAATTCTTTTATGTGTTATTGATGATAGAGATGGACAAGAGTTTTCTTGGGGCTCTAAATACAAGATTTCTTGGAGAGGATATTCCTCCTCCAGGCTAATTAAATAACCCCCATGATGGATAAGAACTTCATAGAACATTGTGAGGTTAATATGTATTAAATCACAGTAACAGTTTTGAAAATTTGGATAGGCTCTAACCCTAGTTGTAGAGCAGAGAAAACCAGTTGAAATACTCTACCATTAATTTCCAGGCTTTGGAAACTAATGGGTTTCTAGAAATAGCATTAATGACTAACACCTATATCATGATCTATATTAGCTAAGCATCTGTCCACATAAGAAATATACACAAGTGTTAGGCATTAATATCCTAAACTACATTGCCAAAAAAAGTTTGCATAAAATAAATCTACAACTCATAATTGTTTCAGTCTACCGTATTTATATTATGTTCATGATAGAGTTTTATTGTAGCTTTTCAATATAAAATCTTACACTTTTCCTTTCTTTGCTTAAGTGAAGTAAATATATACATGACAGAATTTTACTGAATAAGGTGAAGAACATCCTGGTTCTTACTTGTTAAAAAGACCCTACGAATTACCTCTGATTTGTCTGGAATGCTTTTAACCTATCAAGCTTAAATTCAGAAGTGTTTTCTACAAATAATTCATATTAATCTTCAGGTTGCTGATGGCTATAAGATATTTTAATACCCCAGTAAACTGTTCAGCCTGCTCACCTCAGCCCCAAATCTGAACTACTTAGAACTTAATGTTGTGTATGCTTGCTACTTGTTTTATACTTGTTTTATTTTTCCTTATATTCAACCTACTTTAAGAGGGAGCAGGACTTTATATTTCTGATTAAAAAAAAAGGTCTTATTAAATAGAGGAATAATTTAAGCAAACTATATAAGTTGTTAATCTACTTAACAGTTCAATATTTCTCAAGTTTATGAATATCAACTTCATATACTTTATTTACTAAGAATATAACTTACCTTAGTGGTTTAGTTTCAAAAGTATAATTTTAAAAAGATATCAACTAATTAGAAGTTATTGTATATTGACCACAGAGAGATTTATTTATTTATTTATTTATTTTTAAGCTATTTATAATTTTTTATATTTTTTATTAACATATAATGTATTATTAGCCCCAGGGGTACAAGTCTGTGAATCACCAGGTCTATACACATCACAGCACTCACCACAGCACATACTTTCCCCAATGTCCATAACCCAACCACCCTCTCCCTACCACCCTCCCCCCGGCCACCCTCAGTTTGTTTTGTGACATTAAGTGTCTCTTATGGTTTGTCTCCCTCCCGATCCCATCTTGATTCATTTATTCCTTTCCTACCCCCCAAACCTCCCACGTTGCCTCTCAACTTCCTCATATCAGGGAGATCATATGATAATTGTCTTTCTCTGATTGACTTATTTCGCGAAGCATAATACCCTCTAGTTCCATCCACGTCATCGCAAATGGCAAGATTTCATTTCTTTTGATGGCTGCATAGTATTCCATTGTGTATATATACCACATCTTCTTTATCCATTCGTCTGTTGATGGACATCTAGGTTCTTTCCATAGTTTGGCTATTGTAGACATTGCTGCTATAAACATTCGGGTGCACGTGCCCCTTCGGATCACTACGTTTGTATCTTTAGGGTAAATACCCAGCAGTGCAATTGCTGGGTCATAGGGTAGTTCTATTTTCAACATTTTGAGGAACCTCCATGCTGTTTTCCAGAGTGGTTGCACCAGCTTGCATTCCCACCAACAGTGTAGGAGGGTTCCCTTTTCTCCACATCCTCGCCAGCATCTGTCATTTCCGGACTTGTTAATTTTAGCCATTCTGACTGGTGTGAGGTGGTATCTCATTGTGGTTTTGATTTGTATTTCCCTAATGCCGAGTGATATGGAGCACTTTTTCATGTGTCTGTTGGCCATCTGGATGTCTTCTTTGCAGAAATGTCTATTCATGTCTTCTGCCCATTTCTTGATTGGATTATTTGTTCTTTGGGTGTTGAGTTTGCTAAGTTCTTTATAGATTCTGGACACTAGCCCTTTATCTGATATGTCATTTGCAAATATCTTCTCCCATTCTGTCAGTTGTCTTTTGGTTTTGTTAACTGTTTCCTTTGCTGTGCAAAAGCTTTTGATCTTGATGAAGTCCCAGTAGTTCATTTTTGCCCTTGCTTCCCTTGCCTTTGGCGATATTCCTAGGAAGAAGTTGCTGTGGCTGAGGTTGAAGAGGTTGATGCCTGTGTTCTCCTCAAAGATTTTGATGGATTCCTTTCTCACATTGAGGTCCTTCATCCATTTAGAGTCTCTTTTCATGTGTGTTGTAAGGAAATGGTCCAGTTTCATTTTTCTGCATGTGGCTGTCCAATTTTCCCAACACCATTTGTTGAAGAGACTTTTTTCCATTGGACATTCTTTCCTGCTTTGTTGAAGATTAGTTGACCATAGAGTTGAGGGTCTATTTCTGGGCTTTCTATGCCGTTCATTGATCTATGTGTCTGTTTTTGTGCCAGTACCATACTGTCTTGATCATTACAGCTTTGTAATAGAGCTTGTAGTCTGGAATTGTGATGCCACCAACTTTGGCTTTCTTTTTCAATATTCCTCTGGATATTTGAGGTCTTTTCTGGTTCCATATAAATTTTAGGATTATTTGTTCCATTTCTTTGAAAAAAATGGATGGTGTTTTGATAGGAATTGCATTAAATGTGTAGATTGCTTTAGGTAGCATAGACATTTTTACAATATTTGTTCTTCCAATCCATGAGTATGGAACATTTTTCTATTTCTTTGTGTCTTCCTCAATTTCTTTCATGAGTACTTTATAGTTTTCTGAGTACAGATTCTTTGCCTCTTTGGTTAGGTTTATTCCCAGGTATCTTATGGTTTTGGGTGCAACTGTAAAAGGGATTGACTCCTTAATTTCTCTTTCTTCTGAGACATATTTATTTTTTACTTTGTTTCTGTTAAGTTCTTATTTTATTTTATTTTATTTATGTATCTGACAGAGAGAGACACAGCGAGAGAGGGAACACAAGCAGGAGGAGGGGAGAGGGAGAAGCAGGCTTCCCGCTGAGCAGGGAGCCTGATGCAGAGCTTGATCCCAGGACCTGGGATCATGACTGGAGCCAAAGGCAGAGGCTTAAAGACTAAACCACCCAGGCACTCCTCTGTTAAGTTCTTATTTGTAGAACAAAAGAGATATAAATCAATACAATACATACATAGTTGAATTTAACTTTATTCAAAAGAATTTTTCTCCTTTTGGATAAAGTTAAATCACACATGGTTGTGTGATCATGCCAACCATAGAGTTTTAAGAGGCTGTAATTATTTAAATTGTTCCATTTTTATATCTTCTTAGTCTTTAAATAATTTTTGTATTACTCAAAAATAATAATGAAATAATGTACTAATATTGAGATTAAATTTTTATATGTATCATAAGTTCTTGAATTTGACAATCTTTTATTTATAAAGTTTAAATAAATTTCAATTTATATATAGAGGTTCTGCAATAAATTGTACATTAAAACAGCAAATAAACATTACTTAGTATTTTGAATATCAATGTATTTTACCTACATATGTTTTTAGTTCACACTCAGTAAAGTTCAAGGGCATCCAAGTATGAAATAGCTTGTGAGGAAATTCACATTGCTTTCTTAATTTGATTTAGTTGGAGAAAAGGACACTAGTTCAGAAAGTAGAACATCGTCTTTAATAATTTTGGTTTAAATATAGACATTAAGTATTGTACATAGACTAGTAAATGTATATATAATTTTCCAAAAGTTTATGAAAGGAGTTGGCATTATAAAATACATTAATTCCCGTTGACTATCTTACCTACATCGTAATACTATATAGACTTGCTTATGGGAAGCATTGTTAAAAATAGTCAGAAAGGGAAATATGGCCTTTAAAAATAGCATGTGGAAAACCATACATTTAGGTATTTAGGATAAATGTAACTGGGTATTTTAAATAAATGATTTAAAAAGTAGGACATCAATTACTGAGAAGAATGTAGTTGACAAATAATGATCCAAGTAGAAAGGAAATTTAATTCTAAGAATAGTAAGCTTTTTAATGCACTAAAATTATTTACTTTGTTTATATCAAAATAAAGCATATACATAGTAAAGCAAATATGTCCAAAGACATAGAATGTAAAGTGGCATACTCGTGACCTACTCCTTCCCCATCCTTCATGTCCAGTCCTACTTTCCAGAAACCACCATTTTCAATTCTTTTACCTTCTACCTAAATAATATACTGTATCTTAATTTATCAGTTTTAGACTATTGACTTTCAACTATGGAAGATAGGAATTTAGCTTTTTTATTCCATCCTCTCCATGTTTTCTTTAAGTAATTCTAAATTGAGTCAACAAATATTTAGCCTTTCTATATTAGTTTTTTTTAATTGTAGAAAGATTGTTTCTAATTAAGCCCTGAAGTGTGCTATAATAATATTTCTTTCTTGTATAACTTTCTGTATTTCCTGCATTTATCCCCATTTGCTTGATTTTCTTTACACTTCTTGTCAAGTTTCTCTGTGTTCTATTACAGGCTTTCAGTATAATTATTATCTTTGAAAACTCCATCCCACATGTAATTGATACTGATTAGATCTAGATTTTTTTAATTTATTTTTTATTTTTTTTATTAACATATAGAATTTTAAGTTGAAAGTTATCTCTACTCTGTTTTAAGCCACTGGCATCTGTCATTCTCTTTGGGGGTAATTTACTTGCATTCTTTCCTAATTCTTTTCTACTTGTTTTCTGAGATTCTTTCTCCTGGAGTTTCTGTAGTAAGAGATCAAATTCTCTACATCCATTCTCAAGTTGGTTTGTTGTTGTTGTTGTTTTAAATCTTCTTTTTCCTACTTCCATTTCATTGTCCCTTTGTTTTACTTCCTGGGAGCATTTCTTGGTGTTAAATTACAATTTTTCTATCAGTTTTTTTTTTTTTTCTGCTTCTGTATTATTAATTCAGTAAAGCTCTTTCTTCTTTTTAATTTTTTTAAATAGCAGCCTGTACTTGCTTAATGGATGCAATATATATTTTAATGTCTCTTAGAATATTTTAGATTTTAATTATACTTTGTTCCGCTTCTTGCATTGTTTCAAATTCATCTTTTTTTTTCCCTTCTCATTTATATCTGTCTCTGTCTTTTAGGTTGGACATTTTTCGCAAATATCTGTTAATCTTGGGCTGTTCATTATTAAAAATGAGACACTGAAATTCTAGTTGAAATCATTATGTGCCTGAGTAAGGCTTATTTGATAGCCTTCACCTCAGAGGGAACTCTGTGGAGGGGCGGCTACTCATAGCCATTCAGTTTCCCAAGAAAATTCCCTAATCTGCCAAATGTGCTAATGTTCTGGGAGTTGGGAATGGGGCTGCGGGGTAGTATGGTATTCTCACCATTCAGTGTGAAGACTTCCACTTAATTAGTGCCCTAACCCTTACCCTCTACTATGCCTAATGTCTCCAATTTTTGTTCTTGTTCTATTTCCACTCAGAAAACAGACCCCCTAAACATGGTAGAGAAGAGCAGGGACGTTCCTGGGGGACACTTGGGAAGGAAGCTTAGAAGTGTTCCTTATAGAGACTTTCAGCCAAACCCTCTGCCTCACTTTTGGCTTCTGAAATATCTGAAGATGCCAATGCCTGAGGATTCTGGGTTTTACAAGGAAGAATACATTGGAATTTCACTGGAATCCAGACACAAAGGTATCTCTGTTCTCTGTTCCTTTTAGAACTGGTACCATTCCTCATCTGTTTCTCAACATGGGGTCACTGCCATCTCCCAGTTTCATTGAAGATGTAGTTTTACAGATGTTTGTAATTCTCTGTGTTTGGGTACAGATTTCTAATAGGATAAGATAGGGCAAGAAATTTATTGCTCTGCCATCTTAAAACTGGAAGTCTTCTAGATGAGTAATTTCAAAGTACAGGTCTATACAAAGTTTTATTGCAAGACTTTTGAAATAATTGTGTTATTTCCCAAAACAAAACACCCAGAACATTTTGTTCATGCCTCTAGATTTTCATTTTAAAGTATATTTGAACGTGATAGATCGAGGAAATGAACACAGAAGGCCTAGATCCTGCCCCCAGGAACCTTATCATCTCGTAAGGGATATGAAAATGTGTGGAAATTACTGTGATACCAGCCAAAAAACAAGGACAGTGAGGGTGAGAAAAGTATAATTATGGACCATAGGCATGTAGGGAGATCTCACTCACATCTGGAGAGAGAAGGATTTCTAGGAGGAGGTAGCCTTTTTGCATGGAACTTAGTGTTTGGGTAGGATTTGCACCTAGTGAGAGCTTAATAAATATTTTCTGAATATAATTAATACTGTTCAACTTTGCTGGTTTTGACACTTTTCTTTCTACGTCTGTTCGTGGTAAATACTCTTTTCTTCAGTGTGGTATATCAACTGCAATCAATTTCACTTATTCTTGTCCTAGTTTTCCTGAGAGGAATTAACAAAAGCGTTTTTATAGAGAAAATGTACCATTCAATGACAGCTATTGATATAGCCTATAATTACAAAAAAAAAAAAAACCCTTCCTGTGAGAATGCCATTATATTAATGATGCGTGTATATTATTAAGAATTATAAACATTGAGTAATAAAGCTTCAAGTTCACATGTTCCCAGATGTTATTTTGGGGCTTCTAGATTAGCCATTTTTCAAAAACATAAGCAGTAATTACAAATCTTTCATAATTTCTTTCAGAAACAGCACTTGATTTTAATTCTTTCATTTAAAAAAACTTGTAAGAAAAACGGTGTCAGAACTATTGACATTTTTATAGCTTGACAAAAATTAAGCATAATTAAAATGAAATATTTGTTGCACAAATTAAACTGCAATTAATATGTTTTCTGCCACTGCTTAAAGGATAAGATTAAAATGGTGTTGTTAGCAGACTCCCTGCTGCGAGACTAATTTCTTGATTTTCATACCACACATTATCACAGACATTCTCACGATAAAAGAGTAAACCAACAAGTAAAAAACATCATTTGATGAAAATGGTATACAGGAGGAGATAGACTGGGTTTTATGAAGGCAAGACAATATTACTTTTATTTTTAAATCCTATGATTGATAAGATTTGTACTTTAAAGCCATTAAATAAGTAGAAAATGGCCCTTCATTTTGGTTAGCTATGCCTTTTAAATTAGCTAGTTTATTGTTTCAGGGGTGTTCGCATTTTCAGCTGGTACTTAGAAAATGAACAAGATATGTTATGCAGAGGCCTCCCCTCCAGCTAACCAAGAAGCAATAATAAATCCCTTCACAAAAACTTAGATGTGAACACTTTCAAGGAACGTGGAGGAAAAATGCATCTTTACTTCTTTTGTAGGGGGTTCACTTTTTCTCTCTGGAGCCCACAGTCGAAAGAAACTAAACAAAACCTAACGTTGACTAAATTTAGTTATTGCTATAAAAAAAATTTCTCCAGCTGCCACTTATCCAGATAATGCATCAAGTATTATTTTTATGTGAATATTTTTCTGGCTAATTACTTCTTGACAGGAGACACCATTTGTGGTTGAATGAAAGAAAGAAATAACCATTATTAATAGTCCTCTTTATTTCTCCAAATCTCTCTCTTGGGCTGTGCTACTTAAGGGCTATAAATGCACCAGTGGGAATTAGAAGTTATGGGCCAGGCCCCACCACTGGTGCACTACTGGACACCTCCCTCTTCGTGGGGAGCCAGAAAGGTGTCAGTGCGTGTTGCATGAGGATTGCATTAGCCGTGGCAGTGCCTGTTGAGGACATGATGAATGGAGCTCTGTTCACAGACGAGGCCATGCTGCCCCTGTCACACTGGCTACAGAGAAAAGGCAGTGAGCACAATGCATTATGCAAGGGCCTCTACTCCAGCTAACCAACAAATATGAGTAGGTCCCATCAAAAAAAGACCTTGCTTGATGCTTACCTACTTTCGGCACTGCTGATGTCAAGTGCACAAACAGGCTTTAGACATCAGAAAAGTCTTAAGGCAAATAAATCGGTTTTTTTAGGGTAGCTTAGTGGATTTAGGTTACTTGAAATGACACTCATGTTGTAGTGATAAATTTGGTGGTTGTGATGTTCTTAGTTTGCATGGTTACATTCTCATCACCTTCAAGTTTGCTCAAATGTCATCCGAGACCAGGCGTTCCTGACTACATGATTTGAAATTGCAGGCCCTTTCTCTAATTCCCTCAGCCCTTCTCCCTACCCTGTTTCATTTTCCCTCGTAGCACTTACTGTTATCTGACTAATTTATTTACTTATTTTCCATTTGCAGTCACTAGAAATTTAAGTTTCATGAAGACAGGAAATTTTGACCGACTAATTTCATTGCTCTACAGCCTAGAGTAGTGCTTGGCCTAAGTTGTCATTTAACTTTTTTTTTTTGAAAGAAAGAAAAGAGTGAGTGAATAAATGAATGAAACCAATTCTTTAAAAGGAGCAGAAAGAAATTAAATAAATAAGATAATTCTTGATGATGATATGAAAATCTAGGTTTGGTAGAGGGTTTTGAGAATTCTGTTCATTGAAAGCTTCATTTATACTCAGAAATTATACTGAAATGGAAACATCTTCATAAAACTAAAATGTCAGGTTATAATTGTATTATAGTATATAATTATATATAGTAATATAATTATATAATAATATAATTATACAGTTAATGTTCACAAAAAGTTATTTGCAACCCATTCTGTAAGGAATACTAAATAGTTCTGTATATCCCTTAGTTCATATTTTTATTCGTGTTCTCATTCATTCATTTTTCATTCAGCATAGTTTGTGCCCTGGGAGGCACGGTATCTTTAGTGTTCTGAAGAATATATAAGTCCACACAACAGTGAGTGCGCCGTGATAGAGCTTGACTATGCAGGAGGCACTGGGTAGATTCTTCTTGTCTTTGAGGTGGTCACGATCTGTAAGGTCAGCATGAACACTGAGTCAGTGAATCCTGAACCTAATACAGGGTTAGGTTCCTGAGAGCCTGTGGTCAACATTTCTGTCAACTAGCCAATACATAACATTGTTTTATGTGTGTTTCTGTTGAAACTAAGTAAATATATATTGTTGATTCATTAACATCTAACTCCCAGCTAACAGCACTGTAACTCCTGCCTGAGTGCAGGTTAGCTAACAAACATCTTTTCTTCTCAAGGACCATAGTAGCTTTCCTGACACCCAGGAGCTCTAGACAGCAAGGCAGCCCTGTGCTTGGGGATCCATTTTAAACAGTGAAATTACCAAAAACAGGCACAAAAGATGAAAAAGGTAGTACTAAAATTAGAACACAAGGGGACACATTTACAGAGTAAGAGCTGGAATGAAAAAGCAGGTCATCTGGGATGTGTGCCTCAGGGGACTCAACTTTTTTCCACTCTGCTTGTATCTGTGAGTGACTGTGAAAGCCCTATGGGTATTGATTTGGGGGTTACAGATGAATTTTAGTAAATTTGTGAATAAGGAATTCGAATAGTAAGGATCAATGGTTAGTGTTCTTATAAAGAAGTCATCACAGTATACATTGCTCTAGGATGTTTCCTGGGAAATCTGGGCATTATCATCTTTGCAAAACAGAGTCACAGCGAAAAGACCTATATTTCCATTCAGTCATGATTTCTGAATCCTGATGGGTCAGGTACTCTAATGGTGCTGAGTCACAATGAGAAGTCTTGTATTTCCATTCAGTCATGATTTATTGAGTTCTGATGGGTCAGACACTATTGGTGCTGGTGATGTAGTATACAAGACAAATACACCCTCATGTCCATTTACCATAGAGCTCACAGATGAGTATGTTACTCACTTTTTCTCTATTTTCTCCTTTGCTGCTTCTTTTCTCTCTCTCACATACTCTCTCTCCTTCTCCCTGTCTTCCTAATTTCTCTGTCTCTTTCCAAACACGTTTAGACGCAGATTACTGAAGGTACTGATGGACTTGGGTATAGCTTCTCCTGGCTGGAAAATGAAATATTCCAGAGAGTGGAGGGGACTTTAGAAGGGCCCTCTTGATGATGGAGAACTGGGCACATAGTTTCCATCTCTGTTGGCTTCTAGAGTGACAGGGTTGAATGAGAGGATGAAGAGGTGCTATTCCAGAAGGCTCACACTTTGAGCAGATTTGTGGTTTCCCCAAGGCCGTGTCTTTATCATTCGATCATTCCTTCAGCCAAATAATATTTATCAAGCCCCTACCGTACACTGTGTTAAACCTGGGGAATACAACTGTGAAAATTGTGTGGCCCGTCTTTTAGCAGTTATTTCCCCTCTTGAGAATTGTCTTAAAGTACCAAATTACCTAGAGGCATTCAGTTTTTTCCTACTAAGAAACACGCAGTATTTAAGAATGTCACAATTCTGGTTTCAGTTCTTACTCCGCATTCTAAGTGGTTTCTTTTCTTTTCTTTTCTTTTTTTCTTTTAAGATTTATTTTTTATTTGAGAGAGAGTACGAGGGCATGGGGGTGGGGCACAGAGGGCGGTTCGCAGAAGGAGAGGGAGAGAGAATCGCAAGCACACTCCATGCAGCGCACAGAGCTGACGCGGAGCTTGATCTCACAACCCTGAAATCACGACCTGAGCTGAAACCAAGACTCTGACATTCAACCAAATGTGCCACTAGGCACCTCTGTAAGTGATTTTCTGTAAGCCATTCCAATACTCTGAATACTTTTGCAGCCCATTTTCCAGTGCACTAACCATATGCAAGCCTGAACTTTCCTTTAGTGCCAGCTTCATACAGCATTCCCTCTATTTAAAATGGGCTTTCTATATGAAAATAATGTTCCTGGAACCTCTTACCCTGGTATCATTAGCTTTGTTACCAAACCAACTAAAAAGCTACACAGATCATTCTAACTACCAACATTGTATCAAGTTGGATGTTCCATTTCGGTGACTTTTATTTAGATGACATTTTTACTGTTTTTAGTTGAAATTAAGTGGATAAGGCCACATTTTATATGTACAAATATATTTCTATATCTTGATCTATTCCTTCTGATATATACATCCTATATCTCTCTTATTGTGGCCGTAATACACAGACACCATAATGCAATGAACTGGTCATACAAGAAACTCCGTTACTTACCTTTCACTTTACATATCTGGCCTGCCATTTCCCACCTGTGCGTTTATAACCAAGGCTATAACGATGGAGGAGGAGCATGAACTAAATAAAAGAAAACAGATAAAACTATTAAAACTGTAGCTAAGAAGAAAGATATATCCACCAAGAAGAAAGGTATATAAAGATGGAAAAAGATTCAGCAGAAACTCAAATATATAATATTAGATTTTGGATGTACCCAATTGAAATGAAAAGTAAGAATGTGTATACCAAAGTCAGATATAAATAACCTTTGAATAAACAGCTGTTAAAGGTTATTCATTCACAACTATTCCCTCCACCCACCCCACTCTTTAGGGTATCTGAGAATTTCTTAGTTTTGAAAATAGCTAACACTTAACAAGTCCTTGCTATATGCCAGGCAGTGTTTTAAATGCTTTATACGTATGGACTCAATCATTTTAACAACGCTATGAGTAAAGTGTTACTATTTTCATGTTATTTCATCTCATCTCTTTCAAATGAGGAAATAAGAATTGCAGGGGTTAAATTAGGTGTCCAGGATCACAGAACTCTTAAGAATGAAGCTGGATTTCAAACTCAGGCAGCTTGGTTCCAAAGCAATACCTCAGAGTAGAAATCATAAGTAGGTTTTCAAACCACAGTTGCAAATACCGTCCATTGTACACTAAGCATAATGTAATATACACATGAACTTGGTTTTCTTTCCACGTTCAGATTGACAATGCATCATGAACTTGGGATCAGCTAGAAATGGTTTCTTTGAGAACATACACAAATGGCTTAATTGAAAGAATAACATGATAAATCCTAACACTATGGGATTGAGAAGAACACAAATAATAGAGAACACTTCAGGATGTTTTCCTGAAACTGAAGAGTGAACAGGGAGAAGACACTAACTCCTACAACTTTTTTTTTTTTTTTAAGATTTTATTTATTTATTTGACAGACAGAGATCACAAGTAGGCAGAGAGGCAGGCAGAGAGAGAGGAGGAAGCAGGCTCCCTGCCGAGCAGAGAGCCCAATGTGGGGCTCAGTTCCAGGACTCTGGGATCATGACCTGAGCCGAAAGGAAGAGGCTTTAACCCACTGAGCCACCCAGGCGCCCCACTCCTACAACTTTTAACCATACTCTTTTGTCAAAACTAGAAATGCTCTTGCCATCATAGCATCTTCTGCATGTAATGAGAGCAAAGTTTGATTGTACAGGAATAATGCCAGGCTATCTTTTAAGCCTGCCTACAAACTCTCATTTGAAGACTAAGGAAAATCCCACATGCAAACTAGACTTAATTGCGGTCTCATTCAGGAAGTATTTTCAGTTAAAATGTATTTAGTATTCAACTAAAAGTTCTTTGTACCCCCCTTTTTTTTAAGTTCTAAGAAAAATCTTTGCAATACTTTAGAGCTATTTTTTTGAATATTTAAAAATATATATTTTAAGCTGAACAGTATGTGCATAACCTTTGATTTCTGTCTTGTCCTTCCAATCTCGGAGATTTTGTGTGCTGTAATGTTATCGGGACTGTCCTGCTTACCAACACTGAAGCGGGTTGTTTAAGTACTCAGTTGTGAGTATCTGGTGGAAAACCTTAAATAACTAGATAAACAGCCCAGCTGCCAACCTAAAGTGATCTTACACTTAGGGGGTGAGTGGCCCAGGAAATTTGCTCTTTGTCATTTTGACTTGGGTTTGAAAATGGACCTGGGCTGCATTCCAGCTCAAAGAGCCGTTCACTTCCAAAGACTCCTAAATTGTCCCAAGGAGCTCATTTTAGCGGTGGATTATTTGTGTTTGGCTGGGCGTCCTAATAGCAAAAGCTGTCTGCTTTGGCAAGCAAAGGCTATGGCAGGATTTAGAATTACCGTCCCCAGTGTTTTTCTTGATGAGGTTATTTTTCAGAAAAGCATCCCCCCGCTCTTTTAAAAAGTGACACTGCGTGAGTATTGTGCAGGTGGTTTTCTCGAGCTCAAAAGTTTCCCATGACAGGGTGGCCTGTTTTATGTATCAGAGGCAAATTTTAAACAAATGAGAACAGCACCAGATTTTCTCCCAAACCAAAGCTTTGTTAATGGCATATTCATCTTTTGCTATACCATAGGTAACGGTTACTGGTTAGCTAGGGTCAAGTAAGAATTTGGGGTTTTAAATTAAAAAAACAAAAGTGATAAAGAATTTGTGAAAATTTTTCTGTTAGGGAATAGAGAGTGTAAGTACTTGAAAAGTCAATGCCTGTTTATCTACACAACTGTAAATGCCTATTGTCTGACTCTCCCACTAGCCTGTGAGGTCTCCTGGGAAGACATGACTAAGTTTCAGTTACAATCAGGTGGAAGCTGACTAGCATGGTATTTACACAGTGTAGATGTTCAGATGTTAGTGGAAGGCCCAGGTGAGACCATAACATAGGTTTAAGTCATGCTTCACTCATTGTATTCGAGGGGTCCACAATTACATACACAAGAAGAGCCACAGGACTGAAGGCAGAACATGTTAGAATTTCTACTTATATTAAGTTTTACCTCATTTGTATGCCTGTTTAACATGACATTTTGCTATCACAGTATTATACCTGTAAAATTTAAAACAAATAATCAGACATATATTCAGAGTGCTTGTTCAAGATATTTTTACTGATGGGGATTATGATCAAAATCTTCTGAGTCCTGCTTCACTTCATTACTGCTCCATAATTAGTTTCTCATGGGAGCCAATGGAATTTATTTAATTTGAAATAAAGAAATAAGGAACGTAATAGGTAGATTATGAATAGACTTTAGCCATTGAAGGAAAAGGGGAGGAAAAAATTAGTGCTAAGTGCCAGATATTTTATCCTGGTTAATCCTTACAACAACCCTGCAATACAGGTTATCTCCATTTTATAGATGATGAAGCAGAAGGAGTCAGGAGGTGCTTCCTGTGCTCTTATTTTCTGAAATAATTTAAACAGAATTGGTATCATTTCTTCCTTATTTGGTAGAAAATATCAGTGAAATCTTCTAGGCCTGTTTGGGAAGATTATCAATTATTGGTTCAATTTTTTAAAATAGATACAGGCCTGTGCAGGTTATCTGTTTCTCCTTGTGTGAATTTTACTAGACTGTATCTTTTAAGGAATTGGTCTATTTCACCTAAGTTATCAAGTTTGTGATCATAGAGTTGTTCATAATATTCCTTTATCATCCTTTTTATATCCATGGAATCAGTCCTGATGGTCCATTTTTCATCTATGATATTAGTAATCTGTGTCTTCTCTCTTTTTTCTTAGCCTGGCAAGGTGTTTATCAATCTTACTGATCTTTTCAAAGAACTGGCTTTTGGTTTTGTTGATTTTCTTTATTGAATTCATATATTCAGTTTCACTGATTTCTGCTCTGATTTTATTTTCTTCTGCTTACTTTGGATTTAACTTATTCTTTCTCTAGTTCTAAAGTGAAAATTTAAATTAGTGGTTTCTGCTGTATTTAGTCAGTGCTATAAATTTCCCCCTAGGTACTCCTTTTGTTGCATCCCACAAATTTTGGTAAGTTGTACTTTAATTTTCATTTAGTTTGAATTTTTTTTTTTATTTCTCTTGTTGCTTCTTCTTTGACCCAAATGTATCTAGAGTTATTTTGTTCAACCTCCAAATATTTGGGGATTTTTCAGCTATCTTTCTGTTACTGATTTCTAGTTTCATTCCACTGTGATCTAAGAGTCTACTTTGTTTGATGTATATTCTTTTGAATTTGTTGAGGTGTATTTTATGGCCCCAAATGTGGTCTATCATGATGAATGTTCCATGTGACCTGGAGAAGAACATGTCAGCTATTGTTGTCTATAAATGTCAGTTAGAGTTGATTGATAGCTGTTCTTTTTGATTGTGTACCTACTGATTTCCTACCCACTGGATCTGTCAGTTACTTAGAAAGGGGTAATGAGATCTCTAACTACTACAGTGACTATTTCTGTTGCAGTTCTATTGGTTTTGCTTCATGTATTTTGATGCTCTGTGGTCACACACATACACATTAAGGAATGTTATGTCTTCTTTGAGAATTGAGCCCTTTATTTTGAGACACCTGTCTTTATCCCTGATAATTTCCTTATTCTGAAGTCTATTTTGTCTGAAATTAATATAGTTACTCCAGCGTTCTTTTGGCTAATATTAGCATGGTATATCTTCTCCATCCCTTTACTTTTAATCTGTTTGTCTTTTTCATTTAAAGCAGGTTTCATGGAACCAGCATAAAATTATATCTTGTTTTTTGTCCACAGTCTTTGCCACTTTGTTCATGTATTTAGACTATTCCCATTTAAAGT
Organism: Lontra canadensis; assembly: GCF_010015895.1. NCBI lineage: Eukaryota > Metazoa > Chordata > Mammalia > Carnivora > Mustelidae > Lontra > Lontra canadensis. The sequence goes on from NW_022631040.1 coordinate 10,092,886, forward strand.
GATTGTTAATATAGTCAGATTAATGTCTACTCTATTAGCTGTTTTCCATCAGTTACTTTGTTTGGTCTTTTGTTTCTGTTTTGGTTTTGCTTTCCACTCTTCCAGGCTTCTCTAGTTTTATTCAGCATTTTACATGATTCCATTTTCTCTACTCACTTGGCATATCAATTATACTTATTCAAAAAAAATTTTCTATGTGTTTGCTCTAGACTTTGGAGTACACAAAATAACACTCATCAAAGTCCACTTTCAAATAACTCTGTACTGCTTCATAGGTCATTCATCTACCTTATAACAGGTTATTCCAAACCCCACCCCATTCCTTACAGTATTGTAGTCATTCATTTACCTCATCCATAAGCTATAGTCCCTGATTATGTTCTACTTTCTATATTGTACATATTATGTATTATGTATATTATTATTTTTTTGAACAAAATGGCTATCTGAAAGGTAATTAAGAAAAAAATGAAAATAAAATGCTTTATTTTACCTTCATTTATTTCTTCTATAATGTTCCTCACTTCTTTTCATTTTTTCAGTGTTCCAGGATTCATTGTTTATGCACCACACCCAGTGTTCCATGCAGTACATGTCCTCCTTAATACCCACCACCAGGCTCACCCAACTCCCCACCCCTCTCTCCTCTAAAATCCCCAGTTTGTTTCTCAGAGTCCACAGTCTCTCATGCTTTATCTCCCCCTCCATTTTGCCCCAATTCACTTTTCCTTTCCTTCTCCCAATATCCTCCATGTTATTCCTTATGCTCCACCAGTAAGTGAAACCACATGATAATTGACTCTCTCTGCTTGACTTGTTTCACTCAGCATAATCTCCTCCAGTCCCATCCATGTTGGTACAAAAGTTGGGTATTTATCCTTTCTGATGGCTGTGTAATATTCCATGGTATATGTGGACCACATCTTCTTTATCCATTCATCTATTGAAGGGCATCTGGCCCTTTCCACAGTTTGGCAACTGTGGCCATTGCTGCTATGAACATTGGGGTACAGATGGTCCTTCTTTTCACTACATCTGTATCTTTGGGGTAAATACCCAGTAATGTAATGCTTCTCACTTCTAACCTATTTCATTTTCCTTCTCTCTGATAACTTCAAAGTTTTCTTTCTTTAGAAAAGAAATTGTATTTCTTGCACAAGAGGATGACCCTTTACAAATTTCTTCATTTGTTATTGAAATATTTGTTTGTCTGCAAGTCTTTGTTTCTCCTTTACTTTTGAAGGATAATTTTTCGGATACAGAATTGTAGGTTGGTGATTGTTTTCTTTTAACACTTTCTTACTCCACTCTTGCTTGCATGGTTTCTGCAGAAAAGTCCAATGTAATTCTTATCCTTGTTCCTCTATCTGGAAGGTGGTTTCTCACCCCAACCCCCTTTGGCTTTTTTCGAGAGTTTGAATGCATGGGTGTAAATTTTTGATGTTCTCTGAGTTTTCTGAATCTGGTTTCATGTCTGTCATTAATTTAGGAAAAATTTTAATCATTATTACTTCAAATATTTCTTCTGTTCCTTTTCTTTATGTCTTCTCTTTCTGGTATTCCCAGTATGCATAAGTTATACCTAATGTGATTGTCTAACAGTTCTTGCATATCTGTTCTATATCTTGCATCTGCTAGTTCATCTTTTTCGTTCTCTTTTCCTTTTGCATTTCAGTTTTAGAAATTTCTCTGATTCTTTCCTCAGCCATGTCTAGCTCCTACTGAATCCATCAAAGCCATTCTTTATTTCTATTATAGCATTTTTTATTTTTAGTGTTTCCTTGGGTTCTTTTTTAGTTTCTGTCTCTCTGCTTGCTTTACCCTTGTGTTCCTGTGTATTGTCCACCTTTTTACATTAGCACCTTTAGCATATCAGCCATAGTGAAATCCCCGTCTGACAATTCCAAAATTTCTGCATATCTGAGTCTGTTTCTGATGTTTGGTTTGTCTCTTCAGATTTCAGTTTTTTGGGGTTTGTTGTTGTTTGCCTTTTAGCATGAGTTTTAATTTTTTATTGGACTCTAGACATGATATATCAAGTGGAAAGAACTAAGGAACATAGGCCTTCAGTGTGAATGTTTATGTTTTCTGCCAAGGAATTAGGCTGTTCACTGTTGACTATAACTGTGGTGTCAAAGCTAAAATTTTCTTCAGTGTCCTTTTCCTTCTCTCCCTGCTTTTTTTTTTGTTTGTTTTGTTTTGTTGAGTGTAAATAGAGACTCTTAAATGGGGTCTCAGACTTGTAGTTATTTTGGCTCTGATCCCTGTGTTATTACACAGGAGCCTAATGATGAGTTGGTAAGTTGTGGGAAGGGGGAATTCCATAGTCCTATGATTAAGTCTCAGTCTTAGTGAGTCTTATTTCTCTTCCTTTGTATCAGTCAGGCTTTGATGATCCCTCAGGCTGGTAAAATAGTTTCACTCAAGACAGGCTTTATTAAGGAGAACAGAGGGCTCAAATGGCTACTTTTTCCCTCCTGCTGGAAGCAAGAGTGAGGTTCACAGTGTGAACCCAGTAGACCTCCTAGTAGTAAAACTCAGGACAGCATGGGAACCCCACTACGATGGGGTGCCTCAGAGTTCTTAACTCTCAAATGGCCCACCCTGAGCCACCAGCAATTTGTCAGTTATGGTTGAAGGTATTCCTGTGATACTTTCTTTGGTGCACTTCTCTTTCTGAGCTTCTGCTCCCAGTAGTTTGTGATCCTTGGTACCTGCCTGTCTCTCCTCTTTTCAAGGCAGAAGTTTGCCCTGTGACCTCAGTTTTCTGAAGGATCTAAGAAGAGTTGGTTTGAAATCTGTTCAGCTTTTCCTGTTGTGATGATGGGAGTGATGACTTCCAAACTATTTACATATTGGACCAGAAACTAGAGTCCACATGAGTAAACAAGTTCAGGTAGATTCAATACCTCAACCAAGCTAAAAGCACTAGTAAGTGGTAGTCCAGGGATTCCCACTTGGTTCTGGGTAGGCTAGAGCTTAGCATGGGGCCCAGCACATGTTTGACAAATGAATCAATAGCTCCAAAGCCAGGCCAGAGCCCTTTCCACTATATAATACCACCATTGTCAAAAGTCAATGATTAGGTGAGGTCTAGGGTATCAGAGAATAAAGAGAATAACCAAACAAAAACTTCCTCAATTAAAAAAAAAAAAAAGAACATTCTTAATGGTATTAGTGAAGGAAACAAAAAATTACTTACATAATAAGGGAAAGAATTACTATAAAGTAAGCCTAATCAGCACCAGAATACTTTGGTCAATGTGGACAACTAACTGAAATGTGAGAGGTAAATAAACCTTGGACTACACTATTTCCATTTTTATCAGTTTGGTAAACTGCTTCTAGAAGGGTGTTCAGAATATGAAAGTGGTTTATAAGACAGATGCAAGGGTGATTTGGAAAGTGAGGCCTTTGGAGGAAGAGCACTCTGTTTCTGGAGAAGCAGCCCCTGAGGGTCCGTTGAATAGGCCTCCAAGCACACGAAGAGCAGGCCCAACCCCGCCATTTGCAGAGCCCAAGGTCAGAGCAATGGAAGCTGCGTAGTATATGATTGAAAAGTTACAAATCAAGTTAACTGTTAAATAAGTATGTTCTGTCATTCTACCATAATAAAAATACTTCTATGGGGTGCCTTTGTGGCTCAGTGGGTTAAAGCCTCTGCCTTTGGCTCCAGTCATGATCCCAGGGTCCTGGGATTGAGCCCCCCGCCCCCTGCTCAGCAGGGAGCCTGCTTCCTCATCTCTCTCTCTCTGCCTGCCTCTCTGCCTAGTTGTGATCTCAATCTCTGTCAAATAAATAAATAAAATCTTTTAAAAAAATTAAAAATTAAAAAAAACACTTTTATAACAACATCAAGAACTACTTATAAAATTAAAAATGAAAGTTGGCAAAATATCAAAGATAACAGAATTTACTAATTGTTCCCATGACTGGGTTATCTGTTGGTTGGCTGAGTAATAAAATAAAGACACACAAGTTATGCATAATTATGTATTCCATATAATTTCTTTTCTTGTATTTCAGCAGAATCATTAATTTATATATTTTTAAGTTTTTATTATTTTTAGAATCAAGATTTTAATTATTATTATTATATTATCAATAATGATATAAACCAGATTTTAAAAGAAAATTTAAATCTATTTAAAGCATGTACAGTTTGAATACATTTTCAGCAATTGTAAATTAAAGTAAATGTAAAAAACAAAAATTTAACTTATATATCTAAAGAATTAGTTACTTTAAGTATTCAGAATCATCTGTTATGTCAAAATGAGGAATAAATATAATTAATAAATATCGAAAGTTTAAACTACGATCATTTAGATAAATTTAATATTTTCATTTACTTTTTTGAAATTTAAATTTTTACATGTATTTATAAAACTGAAACTATTCACAGTCCTAGGTTTCTGAGTTCATCAAGTGCCTACATAAAAAAATCACTACTATGCTTCACACATATACCTAAATTTCATACATTCAAATTTAAGAGTAGTTTGAATTATTTACTGTTGCAAAATATTCCTGCTGTGTCAAGGACAACTCTTGCAGATACGGTATCAGTTCCTGAGTAACTCTGGAATCACAGTTTGGAATAAAAATTAAACAAGAGTATGGCTGTTTGGTGCCCCAGAAAAATAATGCTCGATTATATGAAGTTCTACTGCATTTATGCTATCCAAGAGGAAGGATTTTATTCAAATTGATTGTTTTTTTTATCTAAACATCTTTGTCACTTAAATTCATTTCATCCTTGAAAGTAGTGTCTGTTACAGCATAACTGTCCTTCATGTCACTTGGGCTTAGTCGCTTTCATTTCACTAACACAGAGCAACAGATGTGAGCTGCTCCCTGGGGCCTGAATAGCATTAGTCATAAAAACAGATACTTAGGGTTCAGAGCTCAGCTGCGCCAGGGTAGAGAGCCAGGTCCCGGGCGGCAGACACATTCGCGTGTTCTTCGGTACCTTTATGTTTTGTGTGTTTGTAATGTATGACCCTCTCTGAAAGAGGTGGGCTTGGGGTGGAGGTCCTTCTTTCCAGGGTTTTCTTAAAAGGGGCAAAAGGCATAAACTGTCCCAAATCGTCTCCATTGAGAAAAGACTCCCGTAGGAGGAGACACATACAGTTTTATCTGGTCTGACTGTTATTTGCAATATTCACTGTTGATTTAGTACTTTACTTCTTTAGTTTATTTGCCTTCTTCACATGCATGAAGGGCATTTTTATCCTCAATCAGATGCTGCTTCTCTGGTTACTGAGTAAAAGAATGATTTTCCCTCTATACGCCTGTATCATTCCTTTGAATCAGTGCTGTGGTACTTGGCACAGTATATCACCTTTCCTGTTTGATTCAGTCGGTCAACAAATGTTTATTTATTTATTTTTTAAAGACTTTAATTGTTTATGTGACAAAGACACAGCGAGAGAGGGAACATAAGTAGGGGGAGTGGGAGAGGGAGAGGCAGGCTTCCCACTGAGCAGGGAGCCCTATGTGGGACTCTGTCCCAGGTCTCTGGGATCATGATCTGAGCTGAAGGCAGACGCTTAACGACTGAGTCACCCAGGTGCCCCAACAAATGTTTATTTTTTACAAAACAAAGTACCTACTTCTATGAAGCTTATGCTGTCATGTGGGACACAAGGTAAATAAATATGTAATATCGAGGAAGGGTAATTAAGAAAATAGAGGCCAGTTGAGGTGATAGAAAGTTTCAGGAGTGCTGTTTTGTATATACAGATGGTCTGGGAGGGCCCCTTTGAACAGAAATGCAATAAAAGGAGGGAATGAGCCATGGAAATAAGTGGAGAAGAGGCTGTCTGGATGGCGGCATCTGTAAGTATAAAGACAGAGAGGAAATGTGTCCAAGTAAACAGAACTGTTGCTAAAGAAGACTGAATGAGGGGAAATGTAGAGGAAGATAAGCCACATCAGAAAGGACCCCAAAGCACAGCTATGTGGGGGCCTTATAGGTCAAGATAAAAAGTACAGATGTGTGAGTTCCTTGAAGACAGGTAAGTGCATCTAGCCTTTGCATCGCTCAGAGATTTTTAATAGTGCTACCCATAGCTATGGCAAGCTTTTTGTCTGAGGAAGCTTTGGTCCTTCTGGCTTTCAGCTGATAAAAATTAACTGCCAATTTCGTCTTATTTGAAGATATGGTGGGAAACCTGAAGTGCAGTTAAGTATCTGTCTAGAAATTTAATATGATATAAATTATAATGAAATAATAATAGCAATACAAAGTCAATAAGATCTCCGTGGTAATCTTTGATCTTTTTCTTCCCAGGATTTCCAAACTGTATTACCATCATTTGATCTCTTCTCAAAGTATGGAAAATTATATTCAAAAGCTGGACAAATTATCTAAAGGTACGCATTTTTGATAAGAAGGACTTCAAAAAGTATGTTAAAAACATTTTAAAAAATCAAGATTGACTTTAATTCTCAAGCATTTTTAAAACCATGATATAATGTTTATATATCATATGGCTCCATTTTTCACTCTAATTTAATGGTTTTTAACATTCAAAAATTACGGATTTTATTTTTCAAAGCTTTTCTCCAAAGAAAACTCAAAATATATTAATAAAATTGACAAAAATCTGAAGTAGCCTTTTTCTTTAAGTTAATTAATACAATAAAATCGTTTTACACAACTCAGTGAAAAAATATTGGTAGTGTCCAAAAGCTAAAAGAGTTTAAAATACTATTTCAGTATGTGGGTTATTTGAAGTATGAGTTGTCTTTAGGGGATTCCAAATACAGAGTGTCTAGGATCTCTGATTATCAGAGTTAACAGTATAGAGAAGAACAGAGATACCCACATACACTTCAAGATCACAGAAAGAGCTCTCAGTGAAAGCCATTTAATTGTTGAGGAGTCGTGGAATAGGAAGTGATTAAAATCAAAGTAAGACTAATTAGGTGCTCTGGCACTTTCAGCCTAATGTAAAGGAGGTGTTAGATGAAGACAGCAAAGATCGCTGTAGTTGAAGGAAAAGAGGCAGGAATGCGAAATCCCCGCTGGATGGAATTCCCAGGCGTCTGGCACCGAGAAGCGAGGGGAAAGCGCTGGCAGGAGAGCATTGGAAGGAGCACAGAGTAGATTCAAGCAGCTTATGTTTGTTCTTTAGAGTTAGTGTTGTATCACTTCTCCCCCACTTACAACTTTGGAGGCTTCAACTCAAAAATTAGTGTGTTTAATGTAGATAGTAGTATCTACCTCTTAACTACTCCAAAGGAATGTAGGAAGGGAAATATGAAACATTCAGAGCTAATAGAAAAACATAGTGCCAAGCAGAGTTGTGGTTTCAAAGGTTTATAAAGTACCATTGCATATGGGAACATTTATCTAGTATTTGAGATTCACAGTATGTCGTAGTGGAAATAAAATTTTTCATATTTGTGTATGACTTCAGATGTTAGTTCAGAAATACAGCCTGGAGGAAATCAGAGAGGGAGACAAACCATGAGAGACTCTGGACTCCGGGATACACACTGAGGGTTACAGAGGGGAGGCGGTGAGGGAGGAAAGGGTAACCTGGTGATGGGTATTAATAGGGCATGTTTTGTGATGAGCACTGGGTGTTATATGCAACTAATGAATCATTGAACACTGCATCAGAAACTAATGATTAGTATATGTTGGCTAACTGAACATAATAAAAAGAAAAGATACAGTCTGTTTATAATGGGGAAAGGTTGAGAACAATATGAATACTCAGTATATGGTAAGTTAAATAAGACAAATACAAAACTATGAAGACATTAAAAATGTTAACAAAGATCTTTACCTATTAATTTGAAAAATGCCTGTATTTCTAAGAAAAGAAGGCTGAATTCAAAAGGTTGTGTAGTATGACTCCTTTAAAAAAGGGGTGCGTGTGTGTGCGTGTGTGTGTATACACATACATATATAATGTGTCTATATGTATAAAAACACACTTGAATGTGCTTTCTTGTATATTATATGTATATGTATACATTCTTATAGGGCAAAATGTTAATGATAGTTATCTCTAGCTAGTGAGATTATGATTGCCTTCCCTTTTTGGGTGATACTTCTTTGTAGTCTCATTTTATAAAATTTGTATCTAATCAGACAAAAACAAAGTGTTAAAACAAAATACACCAATAGGGACTACTTGCTCTTGTCTACCAATTACAGAAACAACTTGACTTTATTCTATTCAATCATAATAATTTAGAGACAATTATCTTCTTTTTCTGAAGACAAAATAATTACTTGCTAAATTATTTATAAAGAAGACAGGGATGAGTAACAAATGTTTCACATTACTTTTAATTAAAAAGAGTGCACAATGCACAGATATGTGACAGAAATATGTGATAGAAATTTTAAAAAATGTTTGCTAACGCTTCTCTTGGATTTTTAACTATTTTGTAAATTGAAAATATTATCAAAATGTCATCTCCCCTTCTTGGAAAGGAAATTAATGTCTAGTGTTTAATTTTGGTAAGTGAAGGGTAGCAGCCTTAGCTGAGGCTCTCCTATTAAGATTTAATTTCACCAAATACGACAAAGTGCTTCTGTTCTTTGTAAAGAAGGCCAAGACGGGGACACTCACACCAAAGTGTTGAATAAAGATGCCATAGTAATTTTTAGAGCTATCTATTTGATTGCTTCAGCTTCAAGGTAGTTCATCACTTCACTATAATTCACCCAACATTGCCTCTTACACCCACACTACGTTTTCCCATCAGTCCGATTAGAATAGTGATGCCTTTACCAGATTAATTTTTCTTTCCTTAGTGTGCCTGTGTTTAGGATAAACAGAGCCTACACTGCCCATTTTGATTAATACACTAAGATTTCAGCCACTGAAATTGCTGAGAGTGAATTAGATTTTAAATACACACATATTTTAAAATCTCTTCTCTGCCTAGAATATGACTCAGTTTCTTTAATTTTTCTTTGTAACTAATGAGTCATTTTTGTAACCTTTGATAGTTTCTTAAAGGCAGCTTGGTTGAAATCAGATTGTACTGTGTTGCATCGAGGGCGTGAATTGCTTTGCTGTCTTTTTAGCTACATTCATCTTTCCAGGCAGAAGAGTCTCTTTAAAGATTTGAGTGAAGAAAACTTAGCAAAATGAGGTGAAATCACTGGTTAATCTGGCATTGATGTGAGCTTTCTTGCATTACGTGTTCCTTAAGTTTTTCGCATTCTTCTTTGTGATGGGCCTTGGTCCAGGCTATCTTTCTGCTAAAGTGTGGTTCAACTTTGAGACCAGATGAATTAAGTTTTAATTAAATTATGCATGAAAACCAATGCACTTCCCCCCACCTTTTCACAGGAATTTGACATATAAATGACTCAAATAGCTGAGAAAAAATTAAAATGAAAAATAAGTTTGGTTAGCACCTGAATTAGGGAACAGGTGAAATTCTATTAGCTTTTTCCAGAAGAAATGAGGTCTTAGCAACTGTGTAAGGAAAAAGAAGCTATATGAAGAGAAAGTAATAACCAGGCATGTAAATATGTGTGTGTGTGTGTGTGTGTGTGCGCGTGTGTATATGTGTGTGCGTGTGTATGTGTGTGTGTATATATATATATATATATATACACACATATATATATACACATGCCTGTTGGGAGGGGTTGTTTTTTAATTCGACAAGAGAATGATTAAATATTGTCACTCAGTTTGACACTATGTGAATTTATAACCCTTTCCAATTTAGTCATAATGAATTAGCAAAAAAGAAGAAGAAGAAGAAGAAGAAGAAGAAGAAGAAGAAGAAGAAGAAGAAGAAGAAGAAGAAGAAGAAAAAGAAAGAAAGAAAGAAAGAAAGAAAGGAAGAAAGAAAACCTAAGATTTCTTTAGTATCTTTTTCTTGACTCTGTGGTCCTTTGAATAAAGATGATACAACAACCCACTTGCTGATAGGAAGACATTCTGCTGTGTTTCCCCATGACTGAGGCACGTTGGCTGAGCGTCCCATGTGTCCAATGGCACACACCATCAGCGTTGGTTACCAGTACCTGCAGCGGTGTAGAATGAGGTTAGAGAATAGGATAATTCCAGCAGACAAGAGTCAAATCACAGCACAGCCTCTCAGACTTTTCACTGAGTCAGCTCTCAGAGAGGAAGACAAATAGAGAATTTGAAAACTCATCTTACTGGGTTCTTTTTCTTCTTTTTTTTTCCTTAAAATGTATTTATTTATTTATTTGACAGAGCAATCACAAGTAGGCAGAAAGGGAGACAGAGAGAGAGCGGGGAGCAAGCTCCCTGCTGAGATCATGAACTGAGATCTGGAACTGACGCTTAACCCGCTGAGCCACCCAGGTGCCCCTCTTTTTCTTTTTTCATTGTACTCTTTTGTTTTTAGAAAATAAAAGAAGACCAAATGTAAAAATGAGGTTAAGGTGTGAAGTGAGTGTGGAGTAGAAGACCCCCACTGCCTAGAATCCTGGATTCTACTTCTGTGGCTGCTGAGTAACCTTGACACAAGTCTCTTAACCTCTGAAGTGTTTCTCTCTCTCTTTCTGTCTGACTCTCTCTGTCTCTCTCCTGCCCTCTTTCTCTCTCATTTGTCCAAAGGAGAAATTGCGAACATCATTGGTTCATTCAAACATTTTATAGTTCTAAAATTAAAATAAAAACATATCTTACCAAAAAAATACATTTAAACCATACTTCTTAAAGTGATTCAATAAACTTTAATATTTTACATCCAACTGCTCATAAATTAATTATAGTGTGGATCTCTGTACACATAGTGTGTGGATAGTGGGTCTTCTCCCTCTAAGAACATCTGTCAACAACTACAGCCCCTGGTGATCAAAAGTGCCATAAATGGCTCCACTGAAGTGGCCCTATTCTGACCCCATTGCCCTCGTCACAACTGATGAGACCAGTTTGGGTACGCTAGTTGAGTGCAGCCAACATGTAAGTGTGAATGATGAATGGTTTGAAATATGAATGGTATGAAGTGGTTTGGTGTGAGAGCGCTAGCCTAAGGAAGATGGGGACCCATCAGACCAATTAGAACCCCCTCAGGACACTGAACTTGCAACAGACATAGACCAATGGGTGTGGGACCAGAAACATCATCTCCCTTAAATAGAGAAGACACTTATGGGTCTCTGCTGCAAAGAGAGTGAAAAAGTAGTCTAGTACTAGGGTTTTACCTGCTACATTGTATTCACCTAGTAAGTGGTTTCCGAATGAAAAACAAGTATCTGGTTAAGTTGTGAAGTTTTAGAGTACACCTTCTAACCCTTTGAATCTTTCATAGCATTAGCAATGTATTAGGTATTTTGTAGGTGCTGGTTGAGTATTTATTGATTCTGACTGTAGCACAAACTCGGAAGACAATTGGTTTGTATTAGAAAGAGTCTGAACATTGCCCACTTCAAAGCTATGTGGCAAGTCTTATGATTCAGTCCATAATCTTGCCCTTGTCTGTATGATAGGCTAAGCTGGAATTTTAAAACTGTTTAATGTAATGAGGGAATTATTCAAGGAATTAATATTTGTGAAGTTGTATAGGAAACATTCACATTTAAAACAGTTAACATTGATTTAGAGCCAAATTTGGTGGTGCACGTGGATGGCTCAGTCAGTTAAGACTCTGCCTTCGGTGCAGTTCATGATCTCAGAGTCCTGGGATGGAGCCCCAGTGGGCTCCCTGCTCAATGGGGAGCCTGCTTCTCTCTCTCCCTCTGCCCCTCCCCACCTCAATTATAATTGAGGAAAGCAATCTGTTTAATCTGGAAAACTACTTTGCTACATCAACTTACATAAAATCTTCTTTGTTCCTAATATGAGCCACTCAAGAAAGTTAGACATAACGTCTGACCAAAACTAAGTGATAATTTGATTCCCATCTTTTTTTACCAAACTAAATTCTGAATGAATATTGACCCCTGTTAAAAACATGAAGAACACTGTGGGTGTTTAAAGGAATATGCCTTGAGAACATTCAGAGTTGGATCACCAGTTCTTCTGAAATCAAAATACTCATCAACTTTCTTATAGTTAATCAGGTAATGTCTCCCCTCCACCAACCTCTCTCTAATTTCTTTGAGGTCAAATAACTGTCTCTCATGATAAATGTCCTGTATCCAACATCTAGCAGAGCACCTGGCACACAGTAAAATATCTGTTGTATAAATGTTATTAAGGAAGTTCCAAAAATCTTTCAAGGAATAGAAGCTATAAAGTAGCAGATACTTTCCTAAAATAATGCCTATAATGGCACCATTGCTCATTTGAATGCATACTTTGTGGAATGTTATTTCTAACTGGTCTCATTTATGATAGTTACATTGTATATTATTTTGGATACACATTTGGATATACAGGAAGTTGCTTGATCCTGAAGTCAGGTTATGATTGCTGCTTGGGTGAAGTGTTCCCTCTAGAAAATAATCTTTCATATCTGTAAATTAGTAATTTTCCTTAATTATCCTTACTTATATAATATACTATTGTGGTTGTAAATTCAAGTTTGCATTCTTTTGTTTTAGTTGTTTTTATTTTTAAGATTTTATTTATTCATTTGAGAGAGAGAGACAGAGAGAGCACAAGCAGAGGGAGAGGGAGAAGCAGACTCCCTGCTGAGCTGGGAGCCTGATGTGGGGCCAGATCCCAGGACCTGGAGATCATGACCTGAGCCAAAGGCAGATGCTTAACTATCTGAGCCACCCAGGTGCCCCAAGACTGCATTCTTATTTTAGGGGAGTCCTGAATCTTACTGATTTCATCCCCGTTTTATTCTGGTCCCCTAGATTTATAACCTACCTCTCACATCCACACAGTGTCCATTTATGAGCTCATTTTACCTTCAATCACATTTTTTCCCCTTCAGCTCTCTTAACTTTGCCCTAATATTCTCTTCCATTTTACTCCCCCGCCCCAAAATGGCTCAAAACCCTTTAGAAACAAAGTGGTATATTAATAAGATCACAAAATTGTATGTGGAACTTGTCTAAGATCATAGTGATGACTAAAAGCAGAATTGCTGAACTAGCAGAGCACACTTGATCCAAGTTCCAGATTATAAAAAACCATTACATAGTGGCACCTGCCTTGCTCAGTCATAAGAGCATGTGACCCTTAACCTCCAGGTGTTGAGTTCAAGCCCTACAGTGAATGAAGAGAATAGTTAAATGATATTTTTTTTAAATGACATAAAACATCAGAATAAAATTTTGTTGATGAGTGAGTGAGTGAGTGAGTGAACATAGTTTGGGTTGGTCTGTATTCCATGGATTAAATTCTAGTCTTTAAGCTTATCTAAAACCGCAGCTCATCAATCTTTTGTGTTATATCTTTAATGATAAACTTCCCAACTCTTCTACAGTAACTCTTCCTAACTCTTCTTCACTTACCACTGCCAGTGAAGGATTCTAACTGAGAGAAATGGCATTAATTTGGATTGAAAATGTAACTGATTATTTGTTGTATCTTACAGAAAGCACACAGTGCCCAAAACTCATCTGTTCTCCCATTTTGTAATTCAGAACTGTGAGAATAGAATGAAATCTCAGCATGGTCTCTGGCTTGTGCTTGGGCTACTCTTTCTGGAGCTCAGTGTCCCCAGCAGGCTCCCTCACAAGGGCATAGAAGGGGGTTGCTAAGTACTCTTTCATGTCTAAACACTTCAATTCATTGAGGAGGACATCACTTTGCTGCCGGTACTAGCAGATACAGTCACTTATCAGTACACTGAGTTTATTGTTCTCAGACTCGTATTTATGATTGTGAAATGCATCTCATTAGCACACTGTGCTGTTAAGCAGTCCTTGCCACAAAGTGTGGCGTCTGTACATGAAGGAATCCTAATATTAAGAAATGATGAAACTATGCATACTGGTTGGAATAAATCATTGAAGCAAATAGAAGGGAAAACATCCAGTATGTGTTTAATGTTAAGTGGAGAAATTAATTTGCAGCCTTACAGGGAGATTGTAAGACCCTACAAACCATAAATGAAAACCAAGCTCCTATAATGAAACCTAATAATGATTATTTGTTAGGCTTACATTGTTCCGTAGTTAACCTATTTTTCAGCTCAGAAGTAGTCTGTGCTACTTAATCTAGTTTAAGGCATTTATATTTAATTCCAAACTACAGTTACCTAACAAAAATTAGTTTTCACACCCCTCAATATGAAAATAATCCAATTGAATGAAAGTTAGGTAAAAAAAAAAAAAGTTAGGTACTTTATTACAAGTCAGTGAATACAGAAATTTTTTGGTATACGAAGACAAAATTGCTACCCTCAACAAGTTACATTCAGTTGACATGACAAGTCTGAGGAGTAACTAAAAATGAAACATGGTTATTTAGTATAAGATATATTTTAATTTGTGGCATGCCTAAAATGTGAGAAGATTGGATTAAAGTGGGATGAGAATAATTAAGAACAATTTCTTGGAGGATACAAGAGTTGAGACATATAGTAGTAAGGACTTTGGGTGGTTATAATGTGTTGATGTAGGTTCATCAATTATAACAAATGTGTCACACTCATGGGGGATGCTGATAATGGAGGAGGCTATGCCTATGTGAGGGAAAGGGGTGTAGGGGAAACTTAAGTACCTTCCTTTCAGTTTTGCTGTGAACCTAAAACTACTCTTTAAAACAAGGAGCTTTACAAATGGCAATACCAAAATGTCAAGTAACTCTAATTCCCATCCAGTATCTTGGTATGAATGTAAGTTTGTAGACTATTTTTATTAAACTGTTCATATATAGCCATTAGAACTTGACATATGCATATTCTGTGACCTAGCCCTTTCTCTCCTAGATGTATATCTAAAAGAAATGTGCACATATGTTCACCAACAAAAATATACAAAATATTTATAGCCCTCTTTTTCATATCCCTAAAGGAGAAATATCCCAAATTCCACCCATCTGCTGATGAGTGGATAAACAAAATGCGGTACATCCATACAATGGGATATTATTGGAAATGAAACAAAATAATGTACTGATATGTGCCACAACATGAATAAGCCTCAGAAACATTTTGCTTAGGTGAAATAAGCCAGTCACAAGAGACCACTTATTGTGTGGTTCTGGTTATATGAAAGGTCCAGAATGGGCAAACATACAGAGATAGAGGGTAGGGGATTAGTCGTTGTCTAGTGGTGGGGGTAGAGAGCAACTGCTAATGTTTGTGAGTTTCTTTTTGGAGTGATAGAATGTTCTAAAGTCAGATTATGGTGATGGTTGAGCAGCTCTATGAATATGCCTAAGCCATTAAATTGTACATTTTAAATGGTTGAATTTTATGGTATGTTAATTATAGCCCAATGAACTGTTTAGAAAAAATACATTGAGATACTTGTACATACTCATGATAATAGGTAAAGTTTTAAAAGAATGGCAAAAATAAATGGCATTCCTGTAACTCTCATCCAGTAAATTGGTAGAAATATAAATTGTTACAATATGTTGGAAAGCCTTTTTGGCTATAGACACAAAAACCGAACATGTGTATGTCCTGTGACCCAGTTATCCTCTCCTATGTATATGTCTAAGAGCTGTGTGTATATGCTCATTAAAAGAAAGATACAAGAATATCAATGGAAGCACCATCTGTAACAACCACCAAAAGTTGGCAACAACCCAAATTTTAAAAGAATGGCAAATTTTAAAAGAATGGCCACCAGTAGTAGAAATGATAATAAATTGCAGTATAATCAATTTGTGGCATACAGAATACAACAACAAAAATTAACTCCTCCTCCTCCTCCTCTCAGTAACAAAGAAGAGCCTCAGAAGTGTAATGTTGAGTAAAGGTCATCAGACGCGCAACATACATTCAGATATATTAACGCATTCATTTAAAGTGGAAAAAATAGACTTAATTTCTGGTGGGGATGAGGCCATAGTGACAGAGGGAACTCAAGGGGCCTTCTGTGATCATAGGTGCTGGTCATGTTCTGCTTCTTATTTTAGGTTATAGGTGCACTGTCTTATTTAAGAGAATTCAGTGAACTGTATTTTTTATGAGCTGTGCACTTACCTGTTCGCATGTTTGACTTTATTTATAGTTAGTCCTGTAAGGGCATGAGGGGATGTAGGGCAAGCAAAAACCCAAACCCTGGAGGGCACCCATTCTCTCTGAGGATGACGGCCACTTCTCAGGTCCACCTGGTTTTGCTTAAGAGAAGGCAAACCTAGTGACTTCAAACTATGTGCTTTTAAGAGAAGTTGGAACTGCTTACATAAAATTCTCCATTTTTAAGTGTTGGCAAAGATTTTAATTACAAAAATATTGTGCAAACCATGCGGAGCGCAGCTGGGGCTGGATTTTGCCCTTGGTTAGTAGTTTTGGCAACTAAAGTGGCTCATTCAGGTGGTTCTGTCGCTTACTATGTGCCTGGTCCCAGCAGCATTTTGTAACCTCCCTAAGCTTCGATTTTTCTCATCTATAAGAGTTAGAATAATACTTTCCTCTCAGGGTTGTTAAGAGGATTGACTGCATGTGAACAACACTGAGGACTGTGCCTCTAATTCAGCAGGCTCTCAACAAATGATCATTGTTATTTTTTTATTGCCAGAGTGCTCTCAGGATAACTGGAAAGAAAAAGGGGTGACAGCTTGAAACAAAGCCACACAGCCCCAGCTTTCCACACTTATATTTTCTTGTCATCCCTGTCTTCCTCCTCGCTCACTAACTGCCTTCCTCTCTTAAATCTTCTCTTGCTCTAGTCCCACTAAAGGCCATTGTAGCCCCCGCCCCCTGTTTAGAATGAAAATGGGAGGAAGGCAGCTGGATATGAATTTGTTTCCCCATATTGAGTCTCCCAACTCAGGTTTTCCCATAGAAATACTATGATATGTGGTAATTTACTTCTAAAATTTTATGCCTGTTCTAGAAAAAGTAGGATATGATTTGGATAGGTTTTTCTGGACTGCCCTGGACACTTAACCATGATAAATAATAAATATAACATTATTTTTCAGAGATATATGCATTCACAATTTCAATCTGCTCAAAAAAGAAAATTTGGTACATATTTCTTTTTTTTAAGGTTTTATTTATTTATTAGAGAGGGAGAGAGAAAGGAGAGAGAGAGAGAGAGAGAGAATGGGCACAAGCAGGGGGAGTGATAGGAGAAGGAGAGGGAGAAGCAGACTCCCCACTGAGCAGGGAGCCCATGCAGGGCTTGATCCCAGGACCCTGGGATCATGCCCTGAGCCAAAGACAGATGCTTAACTCACTGAGCCACCCTGGGTGCCCCTGGTACATACCTGTTTCTTGACATGAAGCTTCTAATATTAAGACTCTTAGATTTCATACATGCACAAAATGTTAAGGGTAATTTCCTAATGAAAAAACCCATAGATAATTAAATTTTAATTTTAGCTTTTATAAGTTGAATTTTACAAACATGAGTTAACAAGAATATTTTATATTCCAAAATCCCTGATCCTGTATTTTTTATAACATTCTATTGCAGAAGTGGGGAAAATAAAAGACAAACCTTGGCAGAGAGATATAAACCTTAAGGGTAAATCAGAAAGTGAATAACAACCACCCATAAAATCAAGAATTTGCTCTACTAAATTTTGACCATCTACAGTTGATTTTAGGCATTCAGCAAACATTTGGATGCACTTATATGTCTGGCCTTTTTACCCAATGTTTACTTTGAAAAATCAGAGAATTCAATAATTAAACACTATTTGCATGGTTTGGTTCATAATTATCCTAATTAATATTTCCAAAGCCATATGAGGTTAGAATTTATCATAACCCATATTCAGATGGAAAAATTATCACAGGTTGAGTGACTAAACTGATCCCGTAAAGAGCAAAATTGGGACCGGACTCAGGTCTAGTACGACTCTTCAATTCAGGTGATTAGTTGTTGCATTAGAATGATGAGCCAGTGAGAGTTGTTAACAGGCCTCCAAAGGCCATGTCTTTGTCTCCTTGGCAGGAAACAGCATTCTGGAAATCAAGAGTATATCAATTACTCCTTCCTTTTAGTGAATAGTTCCATTCTTTGGCTCAGATCAGGGTGGTGATGCTTATTTCTTCCCCTGTATAAGGTCCAGGAAAGTCAGCCCATTTCCTTGTGCTATTGTTATGAAGGAAGAAAGTGATTTTTTTTTATTATAGTGAATTATTTCATTCTTGTAAGGCAGAGCAAAAGAAAGATACCAAGAAAGAGAACATGAAATCCCATTCAGGGATAAAGAAAATAATTATTTCAGATAGTATGTAATCATGTATACGTAAATGTGTGTGGAATAAAAAGGTAGAATATAACTAAAACATTTGAAATATCTCAGCAAAAATGACACACAGAGATTCTGTGTTTCCACATCCTTACTCCACCACCCCCACCCCAGCCACTGGCTTATTATACCAGAATATACCCCCTTTAAAGAAAAATAAGTGGAAATAAAGAAAGTCACCCAGCATCAGGAAGAGAAAAAAGTGAGAATAACATACTGGGAACAGATACTGCAGTCTAACTAGTGCCTCCCCACCTTCATTACCATCCTTCCAAATAAATCTCCCTACTCCTCTTGAGCTGGCAAATAAAAAAATCAACCCACAAGATATATGTGTGCGCTTCTCCTGATGAGCTTCCCCATCCATCTACAGTACGTCCCACATGCCAGTTTGAAGACGGGCTAGAGGGAGAATTAAAGACTCCAGAAAGTCCACAGCATAATCAAGAAGGCTTTTTTCTTCTGACTACACAGCTTTCATCTCTATCTTATGTGATTTTCTCCCCATCTCCTTCACTCTGTGGCAAAGGTGCTGATCGCTGACGGGACAATAACAAATCCTATACCTAACCTTCCCAGGCAACCAGTTGGTTTCCAATGTATGGCACAAATGCCTTTGATAAGTTGCATTCTGGCAAGGACTGGGAGTTCAGGTATATCCACACTCCCACAGTAGAATCCTAAATGCTGAGGTTTTAAAAGACGATGTCCAATTTCAGATGCGTTTTTTAATGTCAAATACAAAACAGCTTTTGAAGTGCTATGGCAAGATATAGACACTGCTTCCTATTGGGATGAAATTCAGTGGAAATACTAAATATTTGATCCGAGATAGTTGGATGTCTTCCTTTGTTTGTTTTTATCTCTATACAAGTAGAGTTGTTTTATCTCTATACAAGCCCCCCTCTGAAAGATAATGTTTTTCATTATTTGAGGCTTGATAGCACATGGTAAAATCCCTAAGAAATCATTTATTCTAATTCCCCACAGTTGATGGGATCCTTTCTATAATATCCATACTCCTGCCTTGAGCACTTCTCATCTTGGGTATGACTCTTCCTCTCAAGAGCATAGGTTCCTTTTTGGACTTTTCTGATTATTTAAAAGTTCTTTGTTACGTGGAGCTTGTGATTTCACTTGGACTAATCTGGTACTTTAGAAAAAGTCGATTGTTTTTCATATAGCTGTCCTTTAAGCATTTGAGGAAAATACCAGGGTTCAGCTGAGATTTCTTTTTTCTGTGTTAAACACCTCTAGGTTCCAGAACTTCGTCCTCTAATTGTTTCTACTACTACCTCTTCAGGGCAGACAGTGCTAATCCCAATCCTCATTTCTACTGACCTGGGCCCAAGAGCCTTTTCCACATCGCTCTCCAGGCAGCCATTATTCCATTTGAATTGGAATATAAGTCGAAACCTATTTACTATCCTTGGTGTTTGGGTTTCAATATGATAAAAGTTCAGTGAAGATGGAAATGGGAAATGGATTAAAGCTCTTTAATAATTTGAACATGCTGTAGTTTGGGTACTGATCCAAGGTTGATGTCAGTGCTTCCTCTACTTCAAACTGAATTAGGAAATTATATAGGATGTCAACTGTGCCCTTGATAGTGCAGCTTCCATTAAAAAGAACTGTTTTCTGAGCAGATCACGGGGGTCAAAATACCCATATTTGGCAAGATTCTCAGTGCTAAGTTGTTAAAAGAACAAGACAATGGAAGTGAATGACTGAGTGATACCTGTAAACATTATGTCAGAACTTCGGTTTGGCTTAGTTTAAGAAATGATTAATTAGCTTTTATCCATTGTTATTCAAGTTCATAGATTTCAAAGCTGTGTCAAACACCTAGAATCTAGAATATCCTTGTCTGATAGCAATGTGTACCTTAAGTTACTGGCAGGTTTCATTTAGGAGTCCTACTTCTTTATAAAGTACTTACAGAAAATTTTTAGAAGAAAACATTGCTTAGAAACTTAATCTCCTTTTACACTCCTCATCATCTTCTGCCAAGAGAACTGGAGAATGTTCTATCTTTGTTGCATGAGATCATGCATATCTACTGCCAAACTTCAGAGAGGCCACCTAGAGTACATATTTCTCCATCTGTCAGCACCAGGAAGCCATTGAAATTTGTGGATGAATAATCATTAATACAATTTGGTGGCTCTTTCTCTAGGTGCAAATTTTTGTGGAGAAGTTAGACAAATAGATACAGTGACTATCTGAGATAAGAATTATACTCGTTAGGTCTGATTACTATTTTAACAGTCAGATTACCTTCAAACAGTAACAGAACCCTTAACATCTCCCTACTTGACCTATATAGCCTATATAAGCTGGCGGCACAGACTAGATACACATCAAATATCAAATGCCTTTGCTTAAAAAGAATGGAAGAGCTATTACTTAAATGACTCCTTTGGTGAAAATATCTTTAGAGTGGACTCCAGGGAAATGGTTTGATGGATAAAAGAAGGCCTTGGTGAAATGGGTAAGAGTCCCTGATGAAGAGTCCATTGACTTAGAGAATATTGACACGATGTAATTCTTAGAAAAGGGCCTGGTTTAGGAGGGAAGATGATTCAGTCTGAGATATATTTACTTTGAAGTGACTGTATGATATTTAAGTGAAAATGAAATTGTGAGGTTGTGGTTCTGGTGAGAAGTCAGAACCAAAAATATAAATTGAGGCATCAATCAGGATATAAGTTATTTCTGAATCAGTGACAGGGATTAGTTCAGTAAAGTGGTTAAAAGTGAATAGAAAGCCAGAAGAAGCATAGGAGAAGAGAATGAAAAGAAAAAAAAAAATGGGTAAGAATAGAAATCTTTGTAACTGTCACAGAAGCTGTGGAAAGAGGGTTCAGAGAGAGCTTCTGATGCTGTCTAGAAAGATCAAATGTTCAGTTGAACTGGTTTTCCTTACCACCAGCTCCTTCAGTTGCTCCTAGTTTTACCCAAAAACCAAACCACACTCACTGATTTGTGGAACGTGCTGCTCTTCTGGTCGCAATTCAGCCAGGTCACCATCACTAGGACATGAACTTAGAAGTATTTTTGTGGAATAAATGTGATGGATTGCATCATCTCTATCTCTTGATGGCACCTTTCAGATAATAAGCTAAGAAAAAAGATGGAGTTCTGGGTGTGGAATGTTCCTGCATAACACTAACTTAACTATCTAAAAGTAGAGTTTAGGATTTAGGGATCATTGATAAAATAACAGGGTCAACTGAGCTAACTAGCCTAGACATTTGACTCAAGTTATATGTTGCCTTCTTGATTCAACGCTAAGAGATAAACAGGTTACTTCATTTGAAGAAATAAATGTTTAGGCAGAAAGAATGTAGTTCCTTTCAACAATTGGTTGCTACCAAAGAGGAAGGGAAAAAGACAAATATGTGGACATGATTTCTTCTAATAAGTAGCTAAATAACGTAAGCCTGTGCTCGTTGGTTTTAATGTTGATCCATCTTGTGAAAATTGTGCTCATGAATGAAACAAAGGCCCAGTAAACTCTTCACTTTTCTCTTCTCCATCCTGGCTCTCCAGTCTTGCAGTTGACTTCCTGCTCATCATGCAGAGATCAACTAAATTCTCAAAAACAGATGGTGTTCCCTCTACCACCAACTTAATCCTTCTGTAGTTCGGCAGTTGGCAAGGCCAGATGGATTAACATCCTGAAATTAAACTTTTCACCAAATTCTTATAAGTAAGCAGACATTTTATTAATATGGACTTCTGGACATGGAACAATACCCGAAGATGATTGATTAGAAAATCTAATTAAAGGCAACAATGTGGAAGAACTGAAGCAGTGAGCTCATTCTGAAAATAAGCAACATATTTATATCCCATACTCTTTGAATAATAAAACTGAACCAAGAATATATTTTACAGTGACTGGCCAAATAACCATTGCTTGCCCATGACTTGCATTTATCCCCAGACATCTAAAACTGACTACAGATAAAGCCAACAAAAATAATATATAACATACTAGGTCTCAGGAGCAATTTTTATTTGGGGAGAGAATGTTGGGGTACCACTCAGATTCCTAACTTCCCATAAGCTCACTGATAGTCTGCCATCCAAATTCATTAAAAAAAAATGATAACATTTAGTGTTACGAGTTTAGTGAGGTGCTCCCTACGAGAATTAAAAAGCAATACATTGTCCCTATGCATGAAACTGTAAAACCAACACAGAGCATAACAGAAATCGACAAAGCTATAGGCTGGCTCCATCTCGGTCATTCAAGTCACACTTTAAATACTATTTTATCAGAGTGACCTTCCCTGACCACCAAATCTAACATCTCCACCCCTCCAATCACTATTACTTCAGCCTTGCTTTATTTTCTTCATAGTCCTTGTTGCGTTTGTTCACTTGAATGTCTCCCTCCCCCCTCGTTTCCTCCACCACTATCAGAATGCGTGCTTTCTAAAAACTAGGATTTGTCTGTATTGTCACCAACTGAATCTCAGCACCTCAAACAATATCTGACACATAAAAGACACTCCTAAATATTTGTTGAATAAATAAATGAATGAGTGAATGAATACAGAGGAAGTGGATAATTCCTAGTCCAGAAAGTCTGCTCTACAATAAAGTTTAAGGTATTAATGTATCAGAAGGAAAGTCAGTCATAGAATGGGTTAGTTAGAACATGGTGGCCCAGAAGCAAAAGCTTGTGGTGCCCCTCCAGGAACTACCAGGAAGGGAGGACCCATCGTCATCACCTCACTAACACTGGTGCTATGAAGGAAAGGAATCAGGTACTTTGTTTTTGCCCTTAGGTCTCTCTTACTCCAACGTCTTCCTTAGAGTTCTTCCTTCCTGCTTCCCTCATTCCCTTCCTTAAAGGAAACATAATGATATATTGGGCACTAGAGGCTAATTTCTTGGGTTCACTCTTGACTTGGCCACTTATAAGGTGATGTTGGGCAAGTTAATCTCTCTACACCTCACTTTCCACAAATACAAGAAAGATAATATTCTCTAAGTATGTTTTGAATACTGAATGAAGAAATATGTGCAAATCACTCAGAATAGTGCCCAATGCTCTACCACATAGTAAGTACTCAGTATATGTTAACTATTATTGTTACTTTATTTTCGGTTGACTTCTGCTTCTGACATAGAATAGGAATGCAGTATTTTATTGAACCTATTTAATTTAATTGATTGATTGATTGATTGATTATTGAACCTATTTAATTGAACCTATTGTTTCCAACTATCACCTTTTGCTTTAATGAAGTTTCAGTTTTTCTTTCCCTTCTATAAATGTATGCCATACTTATTTTTCTTCTTTTCTGTTCCAGGATGTGCCCTCTGTTTCTGTTATTCCAGCATTTTGTTAGTAAACCTCATCTACTACATCTAGACCCTTACTTATTTTTAATTCAATTGTATCTCTCCGCCAAGGTGTTTTTCTTTTTGTTTTTTGAACTTCAGTTGATACAGGGGAAACTCTAAATCATTAACTTGGTCTACTTCTTTTCTGTCTTAGATGTGTTGGGTGGGCACAATTTTAAGATAGCCTCCCAAATGTACTGCTCCCCTGGTATCCATACCTTGCATAATTCCCAGGAGTGTGAATGGGGTGGTTTTGGTAATGCTATACGGTACAGTAGGGAGGTTCTCCTGGTTGGCCTGACCTCATCACATGAACCTTTTAAAACAGAGCTTTCTCTGGCTAAGAAAGAGCTAAATCAGATTTGAAGCATGAGAAGAATTTGATGCACTATCACTGATCTGAAAATGGAAGGAATCATGTGGTGAGGAATGTGGGTGGCCTCTAGGAACTGAGAGAGGGCCAGGATAAGAGCCATCAAGGAAAGTAAGGCCCCAGTCCCACAATAGCAAGGAACAAAGTCCTGCCAATAATAAGGATGAGCTTGGAAACAGATTCTCCCCCGGGAGACTCTAGAAGAAGCAGCCCAGCCTCCACCCGATTTCAGCCTTGTGATTGCCTGAGTGAACCCAAGCATACATCCCACACTTCTACCTACAGAACCTCAAGCTAATAAGTAGGTGCTGTTTTAAGCCCCTACATTTGTGGTAATTTGTTACACAGCAATGGGAAGATAATATCGTGTGTTTCCCTCAAGGTATGCTGACTAAGTCTGTATTGATTATTAACAGATACAGCCAAATCATGGCTCTATACCAGAAATACTAGCAGCCTAAGCTGGCATCGGTCCAGATTATTGAGAGAGAGGAAGCAAGCTATTACAGTGGACTCGCCAACAGTAAAGACATTGACTTCAAATTCATTCTCATGCTTTGCATGGGAGCATACCTAAATTTCAAATTATTTCTGGGGTTTTAAACATTTAAAGAGCTAATACTCTACAGTTTCTTAAATAGCATGATTATAACATAACCATGGGAAAAGAATACTTTATTTAGAGTAGTAAATTATGGAATATGTCCATAAGCTGACATTGTTTCTCCTCATAGATCACTAAAAATGGCTTTGATCAAATGAGATACATATTCACATAGCTGTTTGTCATTTAACAATGTGTAAACCCATTTAAGATTTCAGAATAACCAGAGGTCTAGAAGAGATCACCTATTTCTCCCTTCTTGGGCTGTAGCTATATTTCAGCATGTTTCATAAATGTCCAAGGTGTGAGGTCTTGTAAACCCACGAATAGGATATATTCGAGGATGTGACTGTATTACTTTTGCCATTCCTACTTCTTCATATCTTAATTACTGATGTCAAGGAAATTTGAAGGGTTTTTCAGATGTCTTAATCTCTCTTTCATGTGGAGAGGTTGAATTTAGACACCTTTATTTTACTCTCTATTTGCTGAGAAAAGCAAGGGACAGCATCCCAGTGGAGCCATAAGATGGAAAGGGACAATGGAAAGTTCTTTTAAACTTTGTCTTGTGAGATGAGAGTGATTAAAAGAAGAAGAGAGGAAGTAATGAGATCACTTTCCCAGGGCTCTATCTGCTCTCTGATATAATGCTCTCCGAAGAGGCTTGTAGTGAAGTCATCCTGGCTTTGGTGTTCTGTGTAGAGAAAGTCGTGCATCTGAAGGAGCTTTTGGAATAGAGCTCTGTAGTAATATGTCAATAAGTCGGACCCATAATTGAGAGCAGCATTTTTAATAGTAGGTTTGGAAAGGGAAAATAAATTACCGATTACATGGCTGCTTTGTTTTATAGGGGAAAAAAAGCAATTATGCAAGCCCTAATTCCACTGATATAAATTACTTTGTAATGACTCCCAGAAACCAGAATATACCAGCCAGGGCCCAATCAAGATACAAAACCGCACAGTAATTTGAACAAGATAAGTTTAATATAAAAAAATTGGTAATTCTAACATAAGGTTCGAGTGCCAAGGGATTGGCAAATAAGAAATTTAGAGAACCGGGAAGAATATAAGAGTAGCAAGTGTGCTTGGGTGGCTCAGTTGAGGGTCCATCCGACTCTGGATTTTAGCTCAGGTCATGATCTCTGGGTTGGGAGATCAAGCCCTGCTTGTCTCTTTCCCTCTGCTCCTCCTCCTTCTCTCTCTCTCAAATAATAAGTAAAATCTTAAAAAAAAAAAAAAAAAAAGGAGTAGTGGAGAAAAGGAGCAGCCACCAGCCCTGGTGCTGAGCTCGAGCATCTGGTATGCGAGGCCTGGTGGAGGGCATGGCTCTGGCTCACTGAGTGGGAGAGAGATGGCTAGCAGAACTTGCTAGAAATCTACCCTTTCTGGTCTGAGGAAAGCTCTTCAGAGGACGTGTCTCTCTGGAGCCACTCGGCTATACAGCTGCTCAGTAGGGTTCACTAGGGGAAGTGGCTGGCCAAGGGGGAACACCTCTGCCATGCACTGCAAGAGGCACACACTGGAGAAGCTAAGTGGCAAGAGTGGGTCACCCAGAAAGTGGCAGACGCTGTAGGAGGTGGGCACTGGAGAAGCAGCCCGTCCTGCAAGAACCAGATGCAGGAGGAGCCCACCGCACTTGAGGAGCCCGGCAATGAAAAGTCACCTGGCACTAGAGGGTCCCAGGGGCCTGGTGCTGGAGAAACCAAGCCATGCTGGAGAAGCACACCACAAGGCTGCAGAAGCCTGTCCACTGAACACTCTAGAACTAGGAGGGAAGGCCCTTCACCCTGATATCTCCCTGGTGCCCTCTACTGACAGCTAGCATCATGCCAGTTGACAAAGGGAAAATGTTGAAAGGACCCGGATCTCTATCTACAGATGGGACAGTGAAAGTGGAGTTGGAGCTGAGAGGCAATGAATTGATATCATCCTATAATGCAGCCCCTGCACGGGGCATGGTATCTTTTATCTGTGAAGCAATTCTCCGTGATGCTTGTACTACACTGACTGCTTGGGAATTTCTGTCTATCATCAGCTTCAATCATTTGAGAATGTTTACATTTTTATGGTCAGTAGATAAAACTTTTGTATTTATCATATGCTGGTAAGTCCACCCAGCTCTTCACATTCCTGTCTCTTAACACAGACCTACTTTTCCCCCACCTCCTTGTTGAAATTGTCCCTGAGTGAGCTTGTATCTTTACCATTCTGAGCTTTCTTCTCCCGGCTAAATATAACCAACCCTTCTGGTACTAGACAAAGTAGGACAGACATTATGATATTGTTCTTGTCCTAACTGATTTGCTGGAGTGATTGTGAGTCTCAGAAATGAGACTGTGCTCTCTTTAATTTTCTTTGCCTTTAAAGGTGGCTGTAGATTGAGAGAGTTTTACACAAAGCTTCAGTGGAGCTGAGAGGACTTTTCAGATGCATTCACTTTCGAAGGTACAGATCAGAGTTTTTAAAAACTGTCACATTTATTGTATTTTGGAAAATACAGTATGTGAAAATATATTTCATTAATGTTTTGCATGGATAGGTCTTTGTTATCTTCATTGTTAAATTCTTGGAGACCTTTATTTTATTCATTGAATCATTTATCCCTTGTGTTTTCACTAAATTTAACTCACTTTGGGCAGAGCTGGTTAACATCTCCTACCTGCTATCTGCTTCCAGCCGACTGGTATTTCCTTCATGAGTTTTATAGAATGGCATCTTTACAAATGGTATAGAAGGCCATCATAGGAAGTCATTACTCCTGGAGTAGACTGGGAGAGTGTATCATTAAACATCACCATGGTAGGTGAGATGTGATGGCCAGTTTGTGTAATTCTAGAACAATCCCATTAAGTTAAGAGCTCATTTATTACGAGAATGAGAGAGAATGGCACAGAAGCTAACCAGGGACGAATTGCTCTTAGTCTAAGTAAAATTAGCATTAAATCTCAAATCGGTGTGGATCTTCAAAGATACATAGAGTTGGAAATGGTAGATATATCTTAATATGAACTAGTTGAAAGAGTTTGGGAAGTTGACAGCCACTAGAGACTGAATGTTTGTGTCCACCACCCCCCAAATTCATTCATTGAAACTTACTCACCAATGTGATGGTTTTTGGAGGTGGGGTCTTTGGGGGATTAATACCCCTATAAAAGGGATCCCAGAGAGCTCCTTCATTCATTCAGCCATGTGAGGACACAACAGGAAGACAAACTATCTGTGAACCAGGGCACGAGCTCTTATTAGACACTGCATTTGCCAATGCCTTGTTCATCGACTTCCCAGCCTCCAGAACCATGAGAAAGAAATGTTAGTTGTTTAAACCATCCAGCGTATGGTATTTTTGTTATAGCAGTCCAAAAGGACTTAGCACACTGCCTAAGTAGTCAAATGAAATAAATAGAGTGGTCTGATGATCAGAAAAGCTTCCTGGGTTCCCCTTACCTATGTGTGTCTACATTGTACCCAGAAGCCTATTAGAGATGCAAAATCAGGCCCTGGTATACACCTACAGGACAGAATCTGAATTTTCACAAGATCCTTGGGTGACTCATGCCCATTCAAGTTTGAGAAACACTGCTTGCCAATCTGGCCAGTTGCCTGTTTTTATAAATTTAATTTTATGAGTCATGCTTTTTCAGTTACGTGCTGTCTATAGCTGCTTTTGCAGGACAATGGCAGAGATGAGTACTTACAACAGAAAGTGTATCTTCCACAAAGTGTAAAATATGTACTATCCAGCTCTTCTTTTTTTGTTTGTTTTGTTTTTGTTTTTGTTTTTTACTATCCAGCTCTTTACAGAAACTTGTTTCCTAGATTTGTTGAGATAAGGAAACTGCCCTTAGTTATTTGCAGTAACATAGGCTTTTAGACGTATGCTTTTCCTTTCAATTTTCTGTACCCTTTCCTTTCAATTTTCATAATCATCTTTGCAGGTAAAATAAACAGTTTGTTCAAGGTGCCATATCTAATTAGTGGTGGAACCAGACCTCAAATCTAGGTCTGTCTGATTCCCAAGGACCATGATCTTTTCACCATGGACCATGATTTGCCCTCTATGAAGTTAGGACTCTCAGTGCTTTGTGTATCCAAGGGTTAATTAGCCTTGGAAAAGAGAACTGATGTTGTCCAGGCTCATACATGATAGAACTGTTGCAAAAAAGTCAATTTCCTCACCTATACTGAGAAATCTCCCTGCCATATAGATGAATAGATGGCAAGTATACTTGAGAAATCACATCAAGGACAGAAGGACGCTTGAAGAGTTTCTAGAATGAGAGTTCAATTGGTCTCTGCAGAAATAGACTCCTCTGGGCTTCTGCCATGGCCAGGGCCCCACTTTTCCAGTTTCTACTGAAGACTAGAGCCTGTTTAATCCCTTAAAGTTTCCTATTTTCATATTCCAGTTACATATTTTAATATCAATTTTGTGTTTAAGAGAAGGTCCCCAATTGTTGTGAGAAGAGTCATTCTTATTCATCATACTAGAAATAGACTAGTCTATTATGATTCCTGCCCTTGCAGAAACTAACAATGCAGTCAGTTGAAAATAAGAAAGAGGGTTGAAACTAAGAGCTACTTCTTTGAAAAGATAAACAAAAATCAGAGTAGAAGGATTACTAGTAAGGAGATTAAATCAGTAATCAGAAATCTCCTAACAAACAAAAATCCACAACCAGGTGGCTCCACTGGTGAATTCTACCAAACATTCAAAGAAGATTTAATACCTGTTCTTCTCAAACTCTTCCAGGAAATTGAAGAGGAGGGTATACTATCAAACTTACTTTACAAGACCAGGATTGCCCTGGATTACTCTGGACAGAGATCACACACACACACACACACACACACACACACACACATGCACACACACAAGAAGATAGAGAGGGGAGAAGAAGAGAAGGATAAGAAGAGGAGGAAGAGGGAAGGAAAGAACGGAGAAGAGAAGAAAAGAGAAGGGAAGAAAGAAGGAAGAAAAGAAAGAGAAGGAAAGACAGAAGGAAGGAAGGACGGGGAAGAAAGAAAGTTATATGCCAATATCCCTGATAAACATAGATTCAAAAATCCTCAAAGAAATATTAGCAAACTGAATTCAAAAATACATTAAAAGGATCATATCATATTCAGTGGTGAAAACCTGAAAACTTTTCTTCTAAGATTAGGAACACACAAGGATGCCCACTCTGACCATTTTTATCCAACATAGTATTGGAAATCCTAGCCAAAGAAGTTAGATAAGAACAAAAAAACAAAAGGTATCCAAGTTAGAAAGGAGGAACTAAAACTGTCACTATTTGCAGATGACTTGATCGATATATAGAAAACCGTAAACCAAAAAACAGTTAATAAATGAATTCAGTAAAGTTCCAGGATACAAAATACACAAAACTATGTTGAATTTCTATACACGTATATCAAACTATCAGAGAATACAAGAAAAAAGACCATTTACAGTTGTACCAAAAAAGAAAATACCCTGGAATAAATTAACCAAAGAAGTGAAAGATCTGTATACTGAAAACTATCAGAGCCTGATGAAAGAAATTGAAAAAGACACAAATTATTGGAAATACATTTGTTGCTCATGGATTGGAAGAACTAATATTTTTAAAATGGTCATACAACCCATAGCAATTTACAGACTCAGTGCATCCTCTATCAAAATCCCAGTGGCTTTTTTCATAGAACTAGAACAAACAATTTTAAAATTTCTGTGAAACTACAAAAACCCCAAATAGCCTAAGCAATCTTGAGAAGAATGAAGCCAGAGGTATCATGATCCGATTTCAAACTATACTACAAAGTTATAGTAACTAAAACAGTATGGTATGGGTATAAAAACAGACCTGTGTATCAATGGAACAGAATCGAGAGCCCAGAAATTAGTTCATGCATATGTGGTCCAATAATTACGACAAAGTAGGCAAGAATATACAATGGAGAAAGGACAGTCTCTTCAATAAATGGTGTTAAGGCATCTGGACAGCTATATGCAAAAGAATGAGATTGGACCACTATCTCATACCATATACAAAAATTAATCCAAAGTGGATTAAAGATTTGACCGTTAAGACCTGAAACCATGAAATTCCAAGAAGAAAACATAGGCAGTAACTCTTGACATCGGTCTTAGGCAATGCTTTTTGGATTTGACTCCTAGGGCAAGGATAACAAAGAGCTTCTGCACAGCAAAGAAAACTGTCAACAAAATGATAAGACAACCTCCTGAATGGGATAAGATCATGGCAACTCATGTATCCGGTAAGTGATAATATCCAAAATACATAAAGAACTCCTACAACTCAATCAAAAACAAAACAAAATAATCTGAGTAAAAAACAGGGAGAGAATGTTTATAGATATTTTTCCAAAGGAGACATACAGATGGCCAACAGACACATGGAAAGATACTTGACATCATTAATCATCAGGGAAATACCTATCAAAACCACAATGAAATATTACCTCACACCTGTCAAAATGGCTATTGTCAAAACTATTAGAAATAACAAGTATAGGTGAGGATGTGGAGAAAAGGGGACACTTACACATTACTTGTAGGAGTATAAATTGGTGAAGCCACTATGGAAAATTATATGGAGTTTGTATTAAAAATGAAACTACCTGCAATTCTACTTCTGGGTATCTAAAGAAAACGAAAACACTAATTTGAAAAGATGTATGCACCCCTATGTTTGTTGCAGTATATATACTACTCAGCCATAAAAAAGAATAAAATCTTGCTATTTGCAACAACATGGATGGTCTTCAGGGTATTATGCTAATATAACAAGTCAAACAAAGAAAGACAAATGCTCTATCATTTCACTTATAAGTGGAATCTAAAAAACAAAGCAGACTCATATACAGAGGGAACAGAGTGGTGGTTGTCAGAGCAAAGGGGTTTGGGAGGGTAAGGGGGGTTATGGGTAAAATGGGCAAAGGGGACCAAGAGGTACAAACTTCGAGTTATAGAACAAGTAAACCATGGGGACATAATTTAGATCATGGAGAATGCCATCAGTAATATTTTACTAACTTTGTATGATGACAGATAGGAACTGGACTTACTGGGGTGATCAGTTTGTAATGTATACAAACATCAAATCGCTATGCTGTACACCTGGAACTAATGTAATACTGTATGTCAATTACACTTCAATAATGAAGAAAAAAAAAAAGAAAAAGTGTTTAAAATGAAAAGCAGCAAACTCTACCTATGAAACTGGAGCCTGTGTTGACCTGGGTAACTAGGAGTATATGCACAGCTAAAAAAAATGTTGTCTTAACACTTTGGCCCCAGTATCTTTCCTCCATGGTTTTTTATTCTCTAGCTCTCTTTACTTGGCCTCATTACCTCATTTAATCTAAATACACTAACCTTCCATGCCTAGAAGTACTACTTGTCATTTTCCCTTTTCTTCTCTATCTTCTTTTAAGAAATTTCAAGTGTGAGACAATGGATTAAAAATAGCTTGAGCCTTGTAAGAGGGTTCCCCTTTCTCTGCATCCTTGGTAACACCTGTTGTTTCCTGTGTTGTTGATATTAGCCATTGTGATGCGTGCGAGGTGATATCTCATTGTAGTTTGGGTTTGTATTTCCCTAATGATGAGCAATGTTGAACATCTTTCCATGTGTCTGTTGGCCATCTGCGTGTCTTCTCTGGAAAAATGTCTATTTTCATGTCTTCTGTCCATTGCATTATAGAGTAAATGATGCAAAAATAATTTGACTATTTAGGTCATCTTATTTTTTAGAGTATAAGGGAGTAAATGCCATAGACCATATTTTACGCTTTTTGAAATCTCCTAAAGTTCCCTACATGCACGACACTTTTCTTTCTCCAAATTCTGAACTTGAACTAGTAGCCCCCCTAAATGCAGCAGTCAGTTTGTATTGTTCATGTTGTTTTCTTGCTCTGAATGAAACTCTAAGCTTCCTACCAAGACTACAAGCCCCTCAAAGCTGAGTATTTTCTTTGTGTTGTTTGAGTCTCTCTCTTCAATACCTGCTGGGCCTCAAATAAAATCCAATACTTGATTTTGGGGCAAGAGGGTAAGATCATATATGACTCTATTTCTAACCCCTAACACAGTGCCCTTTTTATGATAAACAGTGGAGAAACATGTGTTGTATGATCCCTTTATGAAGGAAATTTAGTAATAAAAGTATAGTCCAACAAAAGTCAGAAATATCTGAAACTTCACTGTAGGTGCACTAAAAGAAATGTGACCTTTGTAAAGAAAATGGCCTACAGAAAAGGACTTCTGTCCCCCAAGGAGGTACATAATACATTTACGGCGAGCCATCATTCTTCAACCCACACATGTCCTGCTGCTCTTTGGACCGCCATGTCAGATCACATCTACCACCTCATCAGCATTTATGAATATGCATTGTTCGCTAGCCACCAATGTACAGAAAAAATACAAGAAAGAACAAAAAGGGGTGAGGAGAAAGAGAAAGAAAGGAAGGAGGGAGGGAAGAAGGAAGGAAGGAAGGAAAGGAAGGAAGAAAGGAAGGGAGTTTTATTCCAAACAATGTTAACATTAACTCAGGTTCATGACTTCTTCCAGACACCAACTGTTTTGAGCTCTGAGCAGCCAGATGGTAGCCTGATCTTAAGGTTGGAATAAAAAATTGATGGGCTTTGATTTCCATGTACCTTTTTAACTGAGAGTCAGTAGAAGACTTTGCAGAAGATCTCATTGTGAAGAAAGGATCTGGACAGAAAAAAAACAAACCAGCAACGTCTGTTCTTCCTGACAGGAGCTGTACCCACGGGTCTCTTGCTCTAAATATATGGCAACCACTGCAAATGACAGATCCTCATGTTTGCCATTGCAGACATTTGCTAAAGGCCCATTTATGGGAAGAACTTGCATGGTGTGAAACTGAATAGATATATCCTCTGCCTTCGAAAAATTACTCCAGGAAAGATCTTTTTATTATTATTATTATTACATTCAAGAGGTATTTATTGTCTACAATGCTGGGCACTGTTCTACAAGCTGGGGAGATAGTACATAAACTCAAATTCCTGATGTCACAGAGCTTACATTTTAGTGGGAGAGAGACCATAAAGAGGAAGTAAAATGTCCAGTGTGTGAGAGGTGCTCCACAGTGAGAGGCATGGGGAAGGGCTGGAATGGGACGGAGGGTAGTCAGGGAGGTTCAGCCCGAGAATTTGGATGCCCAGAATCTGCTGTTCGAAGACCTTCCTGTGGAGATGACTGATTCCAGAATGGCCCTGAGCTTCTCTGGGCCCCAAATAGGACAACAGAGAGAAAGTTAAGATCAGCGAGCAATGGAGGGCAGCACACCAGACATCAGCATTGTGTGTGCGTGTCAGCCGGGCCATTAGCCGCAGAGGCAAGTGTCTGTGTCGGGCAGGCACTTAATTAGGGTGGTGTCATGGAGGAACTGAGCTTGGAGGAGCTCCTTGAAGAAGAGAAGGCTAATGTAATCTGACCACATTGTAGAGTTTCTCTGGAATAATAATTGTCTTGGGACAAACACAGTGCTCTTTCCATGGAATACATTAGCTGAAACTCTTCAAAAGGCGGCAAACAAACGCATACTAACCAGTTCACCCTTCGTGGGTCGCCCAGGCCCTCACTCTCCCTGCCCCTCTCACTGCCTCCATGCGGCCGCACTCGGGGAAACCAAGCAGAACTCCTCTTCAGCCGCACCCTGTGCTTCCTGGTGGGGGAGGACAGAAGTAAGGCACCAATACCAGAGTCCCCAAGACACAGGCTCATAAATAATACCAACAACTTGTTTTGCTGGGTCCTCTCCATTTTTGTTCTGCAAAGCCAAAAGGGCCCACAAAGATTTCCCCCCTTTTACAGCAAAATATGGTCTCCTGTCTAAGCTGGTACTAGCTGGGTGCCACTCCTGTTTCCTACTGCTGTGAGGCACATATGGCTGTGTGGCCAGGACCCCACAAATCATCCACTAAGTTCATTTTTATTAGTAGCTTCTGCTTAATTAAGGGATGCACCATGCTCCATCAATCAGCTTCTGTGCTCTCAACTCATCCCCAGTCAGCCCACCACTAATAGATGTAGGTCTGCCGTAGGAAAAAGAAAAGATCCAAGGAATCCTGGCTCCAAAAGCCAGGGGGAGGGGAGTAACGTCTGACAGCTGGAGCAGTCCCTTCAAACAGGAGACTGTGACCACAGAAGCACGTAGTGGGTGACACGTTGAGTGTCATTACCCTTCAAATATGTGAACTTTGATTCATTGGACCAGACGCCTGTTAGATGTACAGCACTTTAACATATTTATATTAGATCCTCAGTCACATGCAATAGAGTGAACTACAGTTTTCATTATTTAGAAAAATTTTTTTAATGCAAAGTAGGTAGAATCCCATGAGGCAAAGTAGATGGACAAGAATGGGATTGGTATATATTTTTTCACAATTTTGCCCCTATATAGAAGCCTTCTTCAAGGTAAGGCGCTGCGTCAAAACTATTTTATAGCATCCTTTGCCTGAGTTGGTTTCCAGAAGCTTCCTAAGTATAGTCCGTCTTTATTATTCATAGATTCTGCATTTGTGAATTCACCTACCTACTAAAATCTATTTGTAACCCCCAAATCAGCTCTCTTACTCTCATTTGTGGACATGCTTGCAGGAGTGAAAAATTTGGTTTGCTCATGGCTCACCTTCCCAGCCTGGGGCAGAGCTGATTGGGGAGGGGGATGCAGTGGGAGGAGGCCCGCCTTGGGACCAGTTGGCCAGGGGGTTTGAAGTCCGGCTCTGGTACTTATCAGTGCTATACCTCCATCAAGTAGGTAACACACCAGAACTTCCTTTTCCCTTTTGTAAAATAAAACAGTCTATTACAATGAGTCATTTTTAGGATTTAAGATTATAAGCTATGTGAGGTATTGTATGTATATGTACATATTTCTGCTAGGAGTAGTGGCTCAGTATTTGCTCATTCAGTGTTTGTGATGACTTTAGGGAACATAACTACCATAAACACTGGGAATTGACTGGAAAATCTTCCCCACTTGTGAAAGAGATATGCAGATGTTTTCTTTTAATTCACATAAAAAGAAGCCATATTGATAGGGAAATATTTATTGAAATTAATTTTACAAGAAAACAATGTAATTTAAAAATTGGCAAGAAATGTATGAACAGACACTACCCCAAAGAAGATACAATGATGGCAAGTGAAAATAATGAAGCTGGCAGATGACAAGATACTCAATGTCATTTGTCATCAGATAAATGCAAATTAAGACCACAGTGGGATACTGCTACATACCTCCTAGAAGTATTAGAACCATAAAAAGTGACAATACCAAATGCGGACAAGAATGAAGATCAACAGGAACTCACTCATTCATCGCTGCTGGGAATGCAAAGTGGTACAGCCAGTCTGAAAGCCAGTTTGGCAGTTTCTTCTATAAGCAGACACTTAACATGTGATCCAACGATCCCGTTCCCAAGTGAATTGAATTTATTTTCAAGTAAGTATATTTACCCAAGTGAGTGGAAAACATGCTTATGCCAAAACCTGTGCGTGAATGCTTACTATAGTTTTATTCATAATGACCAAAATCTGAAAATAACCAAGATATCCTTCAACAAGTGAATAGATGACACATCCATATAATGGAATACTACTCAGCAATAAAAAAGATGTGTTAACCGACTCATGCAACCAATGGAAGGATCTTGAATGTATTTTGCCGAGTGAAAGAAGGCAAAACCAAAATGCTGCAGAGTATGTAGTTAGGTGTAATTAGTTCTATTTTTATAACATTATGGAGAAGCAAAAATTGTAGGAATGGGAGCAGATGAGTGGTTGCTGGGGAATTGGAGAAGAAAAGAGATTAAATATAAAGCAGCCACATGCGGGAATTTTAGGGTGATGGGACTTTTTCTTATTCTCTTGTTCTGTGGATATGTAAGTATGAATTTGTTAAACCTGCAGAACTGTATGTAACAGAGTAAGCCTTGCTGTGTGTGCAAATGAAAAAAAAAATCAAAATGTTGAAGGTCCCACGATACAGTGAAGATTGTACCTATTTTATTATAAGAGTACGGCACAATAAAAGAGTTAGCGGGGAAAGGAGCCAATGTAATTAACTTTGGAACAATAGTGTTTTGACTGGACACTATAAAGATAAAGAAAAAGAACTGAATAAACAAGATACTCTGGTTGGTAAATATTTTTTCTCATAGCAGTGCGCATTATCAATTTGGGAATTAATCTACATGCATACTCGAGCTGAAAAAAAAATCAGTAAATAAATTGGAGCTAGTGGGGGCCAGCTTTCTCAGTGGTAGAGAAACAAGTTATAAATATGCAGGCAGAAGTGGAGGAAGTGGCTAGAATAATGCCTGTGTGGTGGCTTAGAGTTGAAGATACAAGTATGATTTATGTTAACATACATGCAGATAGGTACAGCAGTAGAGATATGTGTGTTTCTACCTGGATCACGTTAGCCCTGTCTCCTGAGATAGCCTGGAAGCAATGATACTTCAGTAGCCACGAGTACATCCAGTGCCCACAGCTTGGTTTTTGAACATCGTTCTCAAACACCAGGAACCAGGTATCCTTGGAGAAGTAGCTGATTGTAGGCATGAACCAAAGCAATACATGAAGGCTCTAGAGAGCATCTTGTAGGATTGTAGTGTAGTGACAAAAGTAAGGGAATGCTGGGTGGGGGGGAAGGTGGGGAGACCTTGCCAAAGAATCTTGGACTCAACCTGAAAGAATTCCAGGGGCCCACCCTGAACGACTGGAGGAAAAGTCATAATGATAGGATCGGATTATAATCCAAAGTATAATACATGTACCCGAGTGCCTGCTGATATAAATACAGAAATGGGGAAGAACGAACAAATCTTTGTTATAGAAGAATCTGGAATAATACAAGCAGATATATCCCTCTCTAAGAGAAGTGTCAGCTGGGCTTAGTGACTCACTTCCAAAGAGTAGAATCTGCGAAGGGAAGACCAGTAGCTTCATGGTGGAGAAACCTGGCAGATATCACCATAACCAGATACTCAAGATGAACATCACTTGTGATAAATTGCATTGTTCCCATGTACTCCCTGATAGGATGTGTGCTTTACCTCTCCGATATCTTCCCCTCCAATCTCATAAGCCCATTATAAAATAAAGGACATTCTGTAAAGCTTCTGACCAGCAAGCAACCTTCTAAAGTATCAACCAGAAAACATGAAACAAAGTAGGACTAAGAAACCATCACAGATTAGAGGAGACAGCGGAGACATGACAAATGAATGCAATGCGGGATTCTGAATTGGATCTTGGCATAGAAAAAGGACATGAGTGGCAAAACTGGTGAATTCCAAATAGTCTGTAGCTTAGCGATGTTATCTCAGTGTTAACGTCTTAGTTTCAGCCAGTGTAGTGCAACTGTAAAATGTTACATTAGACGAAGCTGAGGGATCCAGGAACTTTCTGCACTATCTTGGTGACTGCTCTGAAAATCTAAGAAGTGATCCAAAATAAAAAGTTAAATGAAAATGTATATGTACATGCATAAACTGTTTGAGATGTTCTTACAAATAACTTATTTTTCCAAACACAAGAGGAAATGGTATTTTAATGCCATGGAGATTAGAGGAGGGGGAAAAGGTTCAATTTTGTCCCTCTGATCTACAAATTCCATTGAGTCTCTTCACTTGTTCTCCACTTTAGATTTTACAGAGGAAGGAGAGAAGCAAGCACAAAGGAACATGAGGAATAGAGGAGAATAAGAAGAAATGACAAATGAGACTGTAAATACAATTAAAACTTTCAGAGCTATACAGGCCACAGGTAATTCTTTCCAACTGCTTGAGCATCATTGGTTCAGAAAAATAGAAATAAGGAAAGTCAGCAAAACCAAGGGTGGTTCAGAAGCCGTCTGGAAACTAGTCTGAAACTCAAGTTCAACAGCCCTGTGTTGGCTGTCTTTCACCTGCCTCCCAAGTTCCGTTTATACAGAATAATGACTGTGGTTCTCTCCTGGAGCACGAGATACTTAAGATCACAATGGTGGCTTTTGTTTTGTTTTGCTATCTAATTACAAACCAGCATGTTTAGATCTCTTCGGGGCAGAGCAGTGCAATGATAGCACCACTTGTAAAAACAGCAAAAAAATGTGATGGAAAAATCTGCATTAAAAATGACACAGGGATGTCGAGGGTTAGTGTTGGCTTCACTAACATTCCGCAGCAGCACCAATGACAACATGGCCACTTAGTCCCCCCTTCATCCGTGGGGAGTGGTGCAAAGCCCTCTTCAAAGAATAGCAAGACTAAGAGCCCCTTAGGAGGACTGTTTGGTGGGGTCCGACCCGCAGTTCAGTTGAGAGGAACATCAGATTCTCTTTCAGTCCTCGAGCGGTGGAAAGGTGGCACTCTAACCCCCTGCGTTCTTTCAGTAATGAGAAAAGTAAATCTAAGTCATACCTTCCAACGAATGAGGCTATGTCGTCAAAACTACACAGGTCAATGTTTCTCCCTGATGCTTTTTCAGAGTCATTTTATCCCCTGCACGTTTTATTATTATGATGGTTATTAAAGGTCTCATACACTCTGTGGAAAGTGTGAAAAATAGCATTCAAACATTGACTATGTACTTTTATGATATAAATAAAGTCATATTATTTTACGTGTATTATTATATACATTCATTATTACGGTAAATATAGGAAGGAAGTTTTAGACCAGCAGGGTCTAGCTCAGGCCATTTCCCCTCATTTATCCTGAGAGAGATTTTCTCCCTCAGGGACTATATTAAGAAGTCTTGTGACTTTTAGGAGAGAATATGTAGTTGGCTTGATGTAGCCTTAAGCTTCCTCCACTTGCCACTCTCTGAATTGAGTTGGATTATGTCATTTCCTCTGATGCCCTATAATGCAGCCTTAAGTATAATGACCCTGCAGTGTGGCTCTGCTGAAAATAGCTTTCCCAGTGCCAGAAAAAGATGATTCATACTTGGCATAGGAGCCATTTCTGGAAACTGCCAGAACAAAGGACAGAGGTAATTCACTAAGCGGCTCCGTCATCATCTAACTCAGTTTGGATGGTACATTTAATGACGGTACATCACTAAATACAGACATTTCAATTGATAGATTTACATATATACATATGTACGCATGTCGTGTGCCCATCTGTTTTGTATGCATGCATTTATACTACAGATGTGTTTATGCATGCACTCATATATGTATTTATTTAAGGGCAGTGATCTATCTGGTTGTACGCTACCATTATTTATCATTCCTTAATTTTAATCATGTGGTCTGAGAGCATTTGAACATTAACAACCTGAAAATAAGAGCTTGGTTGAAATTGTAACTCTGCCACCACATGTATTCTTGTTCCCAAAAGTTAATAAAACCTTGGGGCACCTGGGTAGCTCAGTCGGTTAAGCGTCTGACTTCCACTCAGGTCATGATCTTGGGATGGTGGAATCGAGCCCTGTGTCAGGCTCCTCACTCAGCACGGAGTCTGCTTATCCTTCTCCCTCTGCTCCTAGCTCTCTCTCCTCTCTCTCTTCTCTCTCTTGCAAATAAATAAATAAATAAATAAAGGCATGCATATGGTCATTTTTCCCACTTACACAGCCTGCCACCAAATTTCAATAAGCTTCTGACATTTGAGTTACCAGTACTTCCACTGGCAAGGCTTTCCACTACTCCTTGGAGAAGACTGTATTCTCAGAGGCCGTAGGGAATCTGTCTCCACAGTCCTAGAGAATGTCTTCTTGGCCGTGTCTTATATACCTTGTTGACCACCTGGTTATCATATTCCTCCTTGGCTATGTGTCAAACTGCACATTTATTTTTCTTAATCTTTTCTCAAAAATCAATTCTCTGAGCCCCTTAATCATTTTTATTGATCTCTGTTGAGTTTTCTCTAATATGATGGTGCCTATCTGCTCCTGAACTACTTTACTCAGCTTTACCATTCAGCATTCAACTTCAGCCAGGTACCATGTAGTATAGAGCATGCAGGGTGTCAAGTGAAGTTTGTCTCACGAAACATCCACTTCCCACCATTTTGTGACCCTCAGAAACAAACATTCCGTACAACAGAAACCTAACAACTCACTGTTTGACCATGTGTGGTATCTCGTGTGTTTTCTTTATAAATCAGATTCTGCTATGAACATGGCTTCCCATTACTGGGTAGTTAATGCATTTTCCAGCTCACGACTCTCTGAATGTGTCAAGTCCATGTCTAACTTTCCATCTGTAATTTTACTTCCCATCTCTTAACTAAACCGCACTGCCCGTCAGCTAAAATTTTTTAAACTGCATTTGAAGGGGAATAAAATGCAGATTTATTTTCCAGTTAAAACTTTCCTGTTTTGCAAAGATGATAAGTTAATTGTACATGAAAAGAATTCATCTGGTAATTAGAAAGAGTACCTGGGAAGTAACATAAGAATCTCAGGTTCATTGTTAGGTCACTGGGTTCCAGGATCTGGGGAAGGCCAGGCAGCTTAAAATATAAGCTCTACCAAAGGGATGGGATTGGTGATAGGCTGTGCAGAATGATAATTGCTACCACTTTTGTGTGTGTTTACAAGGTGATAGCTGCTATTCTGAAATTTTTTCATGCATCTCATTTAAACTTAAGGCAAGTATTTGTGACAGATACAATTATTACGGCCATTTTTATAGATGCTACAGAAACACTGAGAAGGTGCTGAAGGTCAGTCTGGTTGGCTGCTAAGTCAGCGGAGTGTGGAGGTCAAAGCCAGGCAGGCTGCTAACGGACCTGCAGATCTGCTCACTTTCCAACATCACAAAAAAGCCCCCAGCTAAAGAGTATAAGCAGACCCAGGTAAAGGATACTTATTTCAAGTATCCCAGCCTTGGTTATCAAAACTTCTTGGGAGAAACTTTCTTGGAGAGTCAGTTTTGCCAACAATTTTGTGTCAACCAAGGGTTGTTCAGGGAAGTAGACAGTTCTGGCTATAAAACTCTGCTGATGGTGAGTGGGGTATTTTTTTTTTTTTTAAGATTTTCTTTGATTAGCCTTTTTTTTTTTTTTTTAATCAGTGAACCACAGCAGCCAAGTTTAGTACTCTGAAGAGGCATCTTTAAAAATTCTTTGCCTGTGGTGTAATTGGGTGAAAAGGAGGTGTTAAGGAGGGCACATGATGTGGTGAGCACTGGATGTTATACAAAACTGATAAAATTATTGAACACTACATCTGAGATGAAGGAGGTACTACTATTAGTTAGCTAATTGAATTTAAATAAATAAAGAAATAAAAATAAAAATAAAATTTCTTTGTCTGGATATTGACAAACTGTCTTTCAAAGGAATATCCTTAAAATGACCCTAGACCGTAAAATCTTTGTGAACTTGGCTTCATATATGTGCACCAGGTTTCTTTGCCAGTTGTCTCGACAAATCAACCAAGAAGGAAGGACAAAAATTTACCTGGAAAGGATTAATTCAGAAGGAGAGGTACTTGATCACTGGTTCTTCTCAACCTACAGTATCCCTTTGGCCTTCACTGAGAAGGCAAGAGCAGGCCTCCATCCCCAGATTCAGTAAGCTAAAGTGAAATCCATATTCATCAAATATCCTGTTTGGATCACTTATTATGTTAAAATGAAAAGTAGTATTTCAAGGAGATTCAATTTATGTTCCAAGGGACATAAGAACCATTCTTAAAATATGAATGATTCTTGCAATGAATTATTAGTGGCAACCTCTGGTCAAGTCTCTTAGAACTGTTCCAAGGAACTAAAGATGAATTTCCCATTTCTCATTCCCAGAGTTTAGAGGCCTACAAGAACGAGTTTTTTTTAAATCTATGACTTACTGCCTGTTACTAAGTGATTCTGGCTGTGTCAATAAATTTGTTCACAGCTCTAATTGTGTTAATGAATTGAACATAATTAAACTTACAACATGTCATGAGTTTCTTCTGGCAGAACTCAGTAGATTTTTCAAAAGAAGAGTTCTGTGGGAAAACAAATAAATGTACTGCGCAACTTCTGCCATCATCATAAAGTAATCTCAGAGAAAAGATTGAAATAAGGGATTCCAAAATTGACCTCTTAGGGAATTTTCTTCTCCGAAGTTTTATTCAGTTTGCAATGAGTGTGACCTGTCCTTTGATTAAATACACTAGGTTACAAGCTCCTTTAGGATGGAAGGTATATATCATCTTTCCCCCCAATACTTAATAGAGGGCATGTTACATAAACCTGGATGGGGAGTGGATATGGCCATGTGAACATAGCCCCTCTCAGTTTTCCCTGTGGGGGCTCACACAAGGGGGAGGGGAACAGGCCATTTATTTGGTCACCTGTGTGCTGGTTGCCAGGCTTGTTAGTGGTCTCACATACAAAACTGTATTTAATCCTTGAGGGGATAACAATTACCCCCACTTTACATGTGGGGAAGTTAAAGCTCCAAGGGGTTGAGTAATCTGAGCTCAGACTTAAGTAAGTGCCAAGCTTGGGGTTCAGTCCTTTTCTGTCTGGTTCCAGTTCTTCGGATCCTTCATGACCCCACGTGGTCCTTGGGC
This sequence comes from Lontra canadensis, assembly GCF_010015895.1. NCBI lineage: Eukaryota > Metazoa > Chordata > Mammalia > Carnivora > Mustelidae > Lontra > Lontra canadensis. The sequence goes on from NW_022631040.1 coordinate 10,136,014, forward strand.
ATTAGATGTGGACCGGGCGAGCTTGCTGGGCGACTGGGTGGCCAGAATGCACTGGGGAAGTCCTCAAGAGTTCTTTGCTTAACTTTGTTTGAATGACTTGTTCTTTCCTAAATCATTCTCTAGAAAATAAAATTAGTTGGCAATGAAGAAGTGTTTGCAACTTTTCTCAAGGTGCTTTATTTACCCGTTGTCTTCAAGGTTAAGGGTGATATTTCTTTCCTGTCCACTGCAGTGCCAGGGAAGAGTCTCATACATGCTGACTGGTGACAGATGTTTCATCTGAATTATTGTTTCTGTGATGCCACTGCCAAAAGAGCACTGCTTTTAACTTATAAGACCTTAGAACTTGTTTGACAAATAAGGAACAAGAGTCGAGACCTAGATAATATTTGTTATTTATGGGTCTGATAAAAGGGAAAAAATCCCCAAACCTCTGCTTTAGTCATAAGGTTTATAGTCACTTCAGTTTTGCAAAAACCATTCACAAAAAAAGTCATGACATTATTAGAGTTTTAGCTCTTTTCCTAAGGGTGGAAATTTCTCCCATAGACAGGGGGAAGAGAAGCAGCAGCAGCAGCAACAAAGGACCCAGAGAAATTATGATAATCTTAATGTCTATATACAGTTTATAAGTTCCTCCAACACTATTTAAATTCCAGCCTCCTAAGAGAAGCCCCATGAAGAGGGCACAGCAGTTACCATTATCCCCCTTCCATAGATGCAGAAAAAGAATAATTTAATGTTGTACTTAAAATGCATAAGCCAAGATAGACTGAATTTATTCACTCCCCTCCTGTACCTGTCACCCTCTGGAAGTGAGTTTGCCTTGGCTTATCTGCTGAGAAAGTTCTGTGAGTTCCAAGTAGGCCAGGACCACGGATGCGAAGGCACAAGGTAGACAGTGGGTCCAAGTTTCGCCAGTAGACCCACCCACAGAAAGGTCGGGCCTTTCTGTGGGTGGGTCTACTGTGCATTGGGAGAGGCTAAAAGAATGAGAATGTAAAAGGCATCACTGAGGGTAGATCAGATGGCAAAATATCTTAATTTGTCTAAGGAGCCAAGAGAAATGATACAAATTAGACAAGTAATCAATAGATATTCAGATATTCAAGTGAATACCACTGAACCCAAATCTCCAGCTTATTTCATTGTCTCAGAAGGTTACCTTTTGCATAAACACAAACGATACTTTTACCACTGTTTCAAAATAAGAGAGAGAGAGATTACATTTGGAAAGCCTGTAAACAACATTGCCTCTTAATTGATTTTTCAGGCATACCTTTTTATATGAAGTACGGTCAATTCTCATTATATGTGGATTCTGTATTTGTGAATTTATTGACTTGCTAAAATTTATTTGTAACCCCCAAATCCATTCATGTGGTGCTTCTGTGATCATAGGAAGATGCGCGCAGAGTCGTGACAACTTTGTGTCACTTGGGGTTGGACAAAGTGATGTTCTGCTTTCTTGTCTCAGCGTCCAAATACAATAAACAAGTGTTCTTTTCGTGGTCTGTTTAATGGCACCTTTTCCACAATTTAGTGCTTTTTGTTGGTGATTTTGCTCTTCGAAGTGGCTCCCAAGTGCCATGTTGTCCTGCTGCGTAGCCTTCCTAAGTACAAGGCGGCTGTGGTGTGCCTACAGAAAAAAATGCATGTGTTTGATCAGCTCCACTGAGGCCTGAGTTATAGTGCTTTTGGCCATGAGTTCAATGCTAATGAATCAACAATATTAAATAAGGTGTCTTTAAACAGAACACACATAAAACAAGATTAGGGTTGATCAGTTGATGAAAATGTGGCCAGAGGCTTGCAGGAACCTAACCCTTTATTTCTCCTCAAAACGAAGGCTCTGATTTACTACTGCACTGTTCTCTGCCACTTTATAGAACACGACTCCTGCAAATAATGAGAACCACCTGTGTGTTTTAGGGGTTCATCCAATGAGGATCTGGCTGGTGACGTTGACTGTGATTGGTAGCATCAGACCTAATAGGTTCAATAAATGTTCTAGTGAATGAATAAATGAAGCCAGAGGATTTGCACTGTGTAGCTCGATATAGAGGTTAGCTAGAACATATGTCGACTGGTTACTTATATGAACTCCATGGAGAAAATGGAGAGGGGGGGCCACGATAGCAAAAAATGGTATGGTCTCACACAGACTCCCAGAGAAAAAGATGGCAGAATAAGTGCCCACTGGGCATTACCTGAGCAGCTCAGGAGAGACATGGAGGTTTAGGAAAGATCCTCAAAACCAAATAAAACCAACGAACACAGACCTTTGGCTCTCAGGGTGGAAAACTAGCAAAGCACTTCTCTCTTTGGCCTGTCCATGAGAGAGGGGGCTGGAAATCCAGCCACCAAGTAGAAACTAGCGGTAGCTTCTCCTATCTCACAGCAGCAGTCCCAGCTCTAACCCAAGTGGCCAACCAGTATTTTCCAGGAGGTGAGTGGTGATTGGCTGTTGGAATCATTGTGGAAGACTGAATAATGGCCCCTGAAAGCTGTCCCTGTTCTAATCCCCAGGACCCATGACTATATTACAGTACGTGGCAAAAGGGAATTCAAGTTGCCAATGGAACTGAGGTTGCTAATCAACTCACCTGAAAAGTCAGAGATGGTCCTGGATGTTTGGGATTCTCTGGATGAGCCCGGTGTTACCACTGGAGTCCTTACAAGTGGACGATCGAGGCAGAGGAGGCACATGTCAGAGCCATGTGATGGGAGCCATGAGACACTACCGTCCACCACTGCTTAGAAGGAGGGAGGGAGTCGTGCCCAAGGGATGAGGGTACCTTAGGAGGTGGAAAAGGCAAGGAGACAGATTCTCCCTCTGGAGCCTCCAGAGAGAAACGCAGCCCTGCCAACGCCTTGGTTTTAGCCCGCTGAGATCTATTTTGGTCTTCTGACTTGGAGAACCATGAGATCATATGTGTTGTGTGAAACCACCAAGTCTGTAGTTACGTGTTATGGCAGCAATGAGAAATGGTTGCCCTGTTTGTGTGGTGCTTCTAGCTTTTGGGGGTCCTTTTGTCCATGCAACCACGTGTGATCTTTATCATCTCTCGATAAGACAGAGACTATAGGGGTTCCCAAACTCAGAAGCTTGTGGCTACTTAGAAGTTGAACTGAACACAAGTCTAGATCTTATTTACCTCTGTGAGAGCATTCCTTTAGTTCATACTTGGGAAATCCTAGACTCTTCCGGGATCACATCCAGATCTTTGGGGCCCTTGGAGGTCCCTTGAATAATCTGAGTGATCTTTCCCAGGCCGGCCAAATGAGTAGGGAGTCCAAGCCTTGCCACATCAGGTCGCCATTAACTTCAAGCTAGTGGCATCCCAGGGGCTGCTTGACCAGGGTGACAGGCAGAATTTTGCTCCCTGCGACCTTCACCTTCTGGTGTTATGCCCATGAATATATTATGTTGCATGGGGAAAGAAACTGTGTGGTTGTGTCAGGGACCTTGAGAGAGGGAGCTAATCCTGGATTATCCTGGCCAGCCCAGTGTAGTTTTGGGAGCCGTTAGAACAGGGCTTTTTCTATCCTGAGAGCAGAAGATGGAGGAGGACACCTGGAGAAGGAGAAGGACAAGAATGCTTCCAGTACCCAATGAGCTTGGTGGAGGATCTGAGTCCCAGGTGAGAACTGCAGCCCTAACAGATTCAACTTTCACCCAGTGACAGGTAAGCAAAGAATCCAAATGAGCCACACTGAATGCAGACTTCCTTCCGACCTATGGAACTGTGACATCATAATAAATGTGTGTTATCTTAAGTCATTAAATCTGTGATCATTTTTATGACAGAAATAGCAAGCCAATGCAATAGGAAATTGTATTTCCTATAAAAGACACAGAATTAAAGAGACATTATTTTAAAAAGGGTTAAACTTGATTTGTAACTAAGGCATCGGGAAGGATTCTGGATATGAGACAGGTTGCAATGGGAGTCTCTAAGAGTAGATTTCTAAGATATAAATTGGGCAAGTGGGGGTGGCGTGCAGAGAAATTTCCAGAGAAGGGAGCTGCTGGGGTAAAGGCGCTGGAGGAGGAGCCCAGGATCTATTTGGGGGCCATAAAATGCTCTAAACATAACACAGAGCCATACTCTCCTCATCCACATTCTGGAGGATAATTCTGGTTTACAGGCTGACCCAAGGATGGGGCTCTGAAACAAGAATTCCAGCTTGGATGTCAATCCAGTCTCAAGACCTCCAGTTCAGATGAAAGATCAATTTCAGTTTGGGCTTAATCCAGACTAACTTCTCTCTGTGTGTGTGAAGTCCCAGGGCTGGTAAGTGAACCCTTGCCCTGGGGATATCTCATGCTGAGTCCCCAGGCCAAGGACAAGTCGGTGAGAAGCAGGGGCTGGTGGTCAGATGGGAGGGAGTCTTGGCAGCAGTGGGTGCCTGGGCGCTGACTGCCAACCTTTCATCTTAGTAAATACTTTTAGTAAATATTTAGTAAGTATTTAGTCAATACTTTCCAGCCCTAAATACTTTTCATTCCTAACTGTCACCCACCCATTCATTCCATTCTGTCATCCTGCAAAGTCCACTGGGGAATACAATTACCAAAATGATCATGTTCTACTTGTGCAGAATCAGTTAGGGGCCTTGGACCCGTGCGTGAATGGCAATTGTTAAGCTTCCATGAAAAGGACAGCTTCGATGATTCAGGTCAATGCAAAGTGGTGGAAATGATGACTCACTGCAGGACCAGTGTCCTCCTTGAGGTGACGAATGACTAACCAATACCAGTTGACTGATGACTAACTTCCCACACAAGCCTGTTTCATCACGTGGGAAGACAGGGAGCTCCCAGGTCAGAGAATGTGCCCCTGAGACTTCTCCGCCACCTCCTTCCTCTGTAGTCATCTAGGTGCTTGCTGAATGTTTTCTGCAGCTGGGGGGCGGGAGGTCAGGGGGAGAGAATAAGACAATAATGGTTTCTGCTGGGAAGCCACATCCAGCAGATTGCTGGAGCTCCTTCAGAGAGTTCAGTCCTCAAAACCACGTGTCTGCCAACCATTCACCTGCCGGTGCTCAGCTAACACATGTCTGTAGGACACCAGAATGGGTTTTTAGCATCTTCTCGTTGGTATAAAAGATAGATTTAAGTGGCAGTCTCAAACAGTAAGTTTTCAAAGTAAAGAGCAGGCAAGAATGGTGGGGATGGAAAGAAGTTTCCAGCAGAGGCAGGCAGAGGGAAGCTCCGTGTATACTGGGGACCAGCAAATGTCCTCAGAGAATGACACCTGTCCCATTAGAAATAGCAGTTTTCCACACAGTCATTTTGTGATGCAATTGTCCTGAGTTTCTCTGGCTCGAACTCGGGAAGGCAGAGTGAGAGAAACCCGCCCTTGTGAGGAGTCAGGAGGATGCCAGTTTGAGCACGGGCTCCCACTCCCAACCGAATCCTGCCTCCACCGGGATGCTGGGGGGCTACTTGAGGAGCGCCTCTGTGTGAGTGAGCTCACAGCGTGCTCTTCCAACACGCCTGGCGACTGGGTCTCTACGTTCTGTAATTCCTCCTTTGCTGTCTTCCAGAGCCTTGGGGGACAGCTGGGACAGGTGTCCTGTCATGGTAAATAGTGTAGACTTTTTTTGCTCCTCGGGGGAGGAGGTTACAGCAGTGAAAATTCTGCCAAGTGGCCAGCAGCCTGAAAATGTGCCCAATTTGTGGACATTATTTCACTTGTGTCTACTCCGAGGGAAGTTTCTTTCTGTGCAAATGAGAGCCAGTCTGTCACCTTCGCTCAGGCATCCCGTGCTCACCGTCATGTCCGTCACACATATGGTGCCTGGCAGGGAGCTCCTCCACTCCAAGGCCCTTTCTGGAGAGCATCTGCTAACCCTGCCAGCCTGATGCCTTCCAACCTCAGCATGACCTTTTCCCAGGTTTCTTGCTGAATCCACCAATTAGCTCGGATCGTGTCTGACTGTTTTGAACTATGTCTTGTTAAAACATGGGTGGATGGGGACCTGGTGAAGTCCAAAAGTCACTCCAAGAGGACCACGCCTCCTCAGACAGCCCCGACGCCAGAATCTCTCTCTTCCACTTCACGTACTTCGAGGTCTTAGTGCTCAAGTCGTACGTTTGGCTTCTGGAAGAATCTTCGTAGAGCTTTTGAGCAGCACTTTCTTGAACTGTTCCTCGTGACATTTCCTCCAGGATCTTTCCACAACCAAGAAAATCATGCAGTTTAGCATGATTTTTTTTAAAGATTTTATTTATTTGACAGAGAGAGATCACAAGTGGACAGAGAGGCAAGCAGAGAGAGAGAGGAGGAAGCAGGCTCCCTGCGGAGCAGAGAGCCTGATGTGGGACTCGATCCCAGGACCCTGAGATCATGACCTGAGCTGAAGGCAGAGGCTTAACCCACTGAGCCACCCAGGTGCCCCTAGTTTTTTTTTTTTGAAAAAAAAAAAAAAAAAAAAAGAATAACTGACTCTGTGCTCAAGTATTTCAATGATCTGCCACAGATTAGCCTTCCTTTTCGCATGTGCACCTCAGCTCATAGGATTCCTGGGACAGTCCCCAAACCTGCGCCTCCAGCGAAAGTTTCGGTAGCTCTGTGTCTGGTTGCCAGTTGGACTGAACTCTCTCTGAGACAATAAGTAGGGTTTCTTGCCCTTTCCCAAGGAAAGTCGCCCTTGGGGTCCCCTGCGCAAATGCAAGCCAGGTGGAGGCGGGGAGCTGTGATGTCCTGTCATTCTTGGAAAATCTATCCAGAGACCTGGTGTTTTGCCTTCTTTTGGAATTGTTGTCTTGCCCTGATTCCAAATACTTATTTTACTTCTTAAGATTCTATTGAGGGAAGTGCAAAAGCTAAACGGGAAACTTCACATTCAGGAAGCCAATTAAAACATACTTCTGTGGGGTGCCTGGGTGGCTCAGTGGGTTAAGCCTCTACCTTCGGCTCAGGTCATGATCCCAGGGGGATCCCACGAGCCCCACATTAGGCTCTCTGCTCAGCAAGGAGCCTGCTTCCCACTCTCTGTCTCCTTCTCTTCCTACCTGTGATCTCTCTCTCTGTCAAATAAATAAATAAAAGTCTTAAAAAAAAAAATTCCGTAAGCTCCAAAGTGGCCCTTTGGAGGTCATTTATTTTTTACATGGGAAGTATTTCCACCAATAGGTCACCTTTCACTACTACTGATGTTTATTCTTGCATTTGGGAACTTTTCTGGCTTGTTACACACAGGAAGTACACACAGGATGTGCCGGGCAAATCTATCAGTCAGTTTCTCGTGCAAACTCTGGAAACTTCTACCAGCAAAAACTTCCACCAACACAACACAAACCAAACCTACATTTTTAAAGGGGATGTCTGCCTTAATGATTTGCAAATTGCTTTGATATCACAGGTGACATCAGTAAGGGGAGGAGGCAAATATATATATTTAAATCAAGGTTTTCTGTATATTTAAACAATTTCTTCTGCCCAAATGGATTATTTTAGGTTTCCACACTCAGAGTAATTAGTGCATATGGTCCAGCTGTGAAGAAATAGCCGAGGCCTCCTAACTTATTATTAATTAGGCTCATTAAAATGCAAGTAAGAGAATGTTGCCTAGGTAAACAATACCTTATGTCAAAAAGTCATTACTTGACAAGAGCTAGTCTTCCTAACTAAAGTCATTACTGATATTTTGTGGAGGGTTTTTTTTTTTAAGGCACCATGGGTGCCAGTTAACTACTTTTGACTGACATCAAGGACAGACACGCAGAGCTGGAAGGACCCAGTGGTACAGCACAGCAATTCTTTTCACATCATTTCAAAATACGTCTGGGGGAGGTTAAAGGTTGACAGCCCAATGACAGGCCTTCTTCAACTGCCGTGGTGTCACAGCAGGAGCGTGTCAGGAAAATTTTCTCGGCCCCTCTGAATTTCTTACATGTTCACATTTCTTTTCCTGTCTCCTAAGTAGGGAGGGATTGGCAGCTTTGTGACAAACACCTGGGAAAGTGAAATGTGCATTATCCCCGTTAGGAACCAGGGGGGCTGGTGAGGGGAAAAGACACCTGAGCTCAAGCAGGAAGGCTCCCTGGTATTTTGCCAAGTCAGAGGGGAGATCAGACTAGACTGGTCCAGAGGGACACTGAGCGGTGGCCCTGTGTCCTGTATTTGGGGGCACTTTTCCAGGGAGTGTGTAGGTGAGCGGTGACCTCTGCCCTCTGGAAACGCAGCTCCACAGTGTGGTAGCTCAGGAATAAGCTCAGCTAACTTGGTGGAAACCCCTCCCCGACTGATGAGTGCGAGAACACAGGCTACGCAGGATTTGAAGAAGGAACACGGGACTTCCATCCTGTGGTCCTGGAGAGCGCCCAGCTTCAGGGTCAGAGCCATAGTCAGGATCTTTGAAGGTCTTAGGTATTATTGTTCCCCAGGTATAATCTTGCCTCCAGGGTTCTTTGTTTGAAAGCAACAGAAGCAGCAGCAGTCCACATGCTGGCTGACTTCTGGAGTTCTAGAAAGGTTTCCCTGTCTTTAAAAGTCCGTGCACGCATCAGTATAAATCACTACAGGGATGCAGGCTGTGGTCTAAATGGATCAAAAGAGGCTATTGACAGATGCTGAAATGAGTGTCTACCTTTAACACCGGGTCAATTGATAAGTGTCTGACCTAGACTTTTGACTGACATGAAGAGCTGTCAAGAAGAAATCATCTATTCCGGTGATGACAGTGAGGCAGGAACAGAGGAGAGAAAGGAAGGGAAGCCCAGGGAAGGGCCTCACCCCCACAGTGGACACATTTGTGTCCTCCCTGGGCCATTCCATGTTTGAAGATGACATTCAGCACTCACGCTGGATAAAAGGTTGGAAGAGTCCAGTTAAATATGGGAATTCTGTGAATGAAACTCAGAAGCAGTTAGTTTGTTTCAATCAAATAGAACATGATCAGCAGTAGTTTTAATTCCTATTTCAAAGTGATTAGAAGGAAATCATTGAACGTAATGCAAAATTTTCCCTTGCATCCTACGGAAAAGTATGCAACTTCGAACAGAAATCTGTGCTATCATGTTAGAAAGGTCCAGAAGCACCCTAATCTATGCTAGTCCTTAGCATCTGGTCATAAGACTTCTCCCATGGGGAGATGTCCAGAAGCTGTAATTTTAAAGTTCAGTTTTTCACTTTTGAGTTGTGCTGCCTGTCCTGCAGACAGGAGGATTCAGCTGTTAAATCACGATGGGACCCACCCACACCCAGACGTGCTTTATCTGGTGGCTGTCGCCACTGCTCTGCAGAGACGTCCCTTTCCGAGCCAGACAGGTCAGTATCATCACTTCTCCTTTACAGATGGGGGCTGAGGTGGGAAGATCATGTCTCAGAGAGGTCAAGTAATTGACCCAAGGACCCTCAACATGCTTGGTTCTTCATCTAATTGGAATTAAAGGAACTATGAAAAGGAGGAGTGTTTTGGAAAGCGGGTTACCATTTGAAGCTAGTTATTAAGACTCTACTCAAGAAGACTTTGAAAGGCTCTGTTCTACTATGGTTTTACCTAAAAGACAGGATCGAACAGGGTTGGGTATTGACATGCTTAATTTTGATGATAGTGACGATGAAGATTGTGATGATGGAGCTACTATCAACATTATATTTAGCTGATGGGCCGCCCAGTTAAATATTTACTTTCCTAATACCATACCAGATGATTGACAGCTCCTTACCGATATTCTAGAGATTCTGTAGAATTCTATATATTCATTATCTTCAGGATACTGGGAGAATAAAAGTGTCATATGGATGAGTTATTTTTTTTTTAATAAATGAAATCTTGCCATTAAGAGGTTACCTTCCACTACCACTTGTGTTTATTCTTCAACCTGAGGACTCTACTTCTACAGAATATCTAAAACGGTGAATTGGCGCCATTTTCCCAGGTATCCCGTACTTCAATCTGTTTGTTCACTATCAGTGAACATCTGCTGAACATCTGGATTTTCAGGCAATGATTAGGCACTAGAACTACAAAGATGAGTAGGATGTGACTCCTAAACTCAAAACCCCTGGAGTCTAGATTAAATTCGGTGACCTGTATAACAGTAACACAATGAGGTGTTATTGCTATTGTGGCAGACTCATGTGCAGAACTGGACATCAGGCATAGGTTACTCAAAAGAGAAAGTCCTATCTGGGACAGCAAGTTGGGAAATACAGTAAAGATCGGTTTTAAGAGCGAATCTGAAAAGATGAAAGATGTTGACCAATTGGACAGGGATGAAGTTAAGGGGGATGGAAGGACATGCCTAAAAGAAGGGGACGGTAGAGCAAAGACTTGTCAGTATGAAATGAGTAGGTTTGTTTGAAACACTACAGGCTTGGCTGTTGTACTCGAGATTGTGAGACTGGACAAAGCACGGGTTGCAGACAGAGAAATGGGAAAGTGGACATTGGTTTCTTCTTGGTCCTCTCACATTTACTCACCATTTTGGTAATCCTAGCCCTTGATTTTCATGTGGGGATACGTTTGTGCTGTTTTGTCTCAATCCATGTGGTTCCAGAGAAACTGCTTCCAACACCAGCCCCAGGATGGCATCTGACTTAAGTCTAGACAAATCAGAGCAGTTGGTAATGATGTGATTGGCTCAGGGATGGGCACATGCCCCACCAGAACCAATAAGATGTCACCAGATACCAAGAGACAGAGGTGGTTATTCTTTCCTTGGTCTTGAAGTTGCACCAGCATGAGGCAGGTGCTGCCATAGCCTTCTTCCTCCCATGACAGGAGAACCCAGCTACCAAAGTGGCCAACCCAGAGGAATGGAAGCTGAGATATGGATGGGGAGAAACTAATTCCTGGTGCTACTGTTTGAACCCTAGATCACATTTTCCTAGAACACTGCTAAGGGCTTTTCAACTACATGTTTTATTTTGTTTCTGTTTTGAATCAGAAAGAGTCCTAACTGGTTCAGGCAGTTAAGGGTCAGGGTATTTCCTGAGGAGAGAGGTGGAGTGAGGGGACTTAAGCCCAAGAGTTTGGATTATGCTGTATGGCAATGAAGGGGCTATGAAAATATTTAAATCAGGTGAATGACATGGTCACATTTTTATTTCAGAGAGATTGTTCTAGTGGCAGTAGAGAAGCTGCCAGAAGACAGTCCCAGAAGAAGGAAGACTAGTTAGGACCTTAAATGAGGGAAGTGATGTCTGGGGTTAGATGGGAAGGCTCCAGAGCCTGGTATCAGCAAGAGATACTCTATTTGCTCCACCATGTTTCATCTCTTGATGCCCCCACAGGGGCCGATTATGATGAAAGTCAAGCCAGAAATGACAGAAGCATACTTCACCAAGGAGTCATTGTGTGTGTGTGTGTGTGTGTGTGTGTGTGTGAGAGAGAGAGAGAGAGAGAGAGAGAGCGAGCAAGCGAGCAGGGGGCATGGTCATGGAGCAGAGGGGTGTGAAGGAGAGACTCTTTCCAGATTTCAGTTTATTTCCCCCTTATTTCAAGCCATTGGTGATAATGTGCACATTTGGGAGCCCACGGTGAAATTGTTGGTAAAATTCATCAAAAGGAAAACTTTCAAGAAAAGTAATATGAAGAACAAAGCTGCCACTGCCCCCAGGAGGCCTTCACACTGTGAGCGGCAGCACAGCCCCGTCTGGAGACAGACGGGGCTCGGGTGTAGGCAGCCTGCTCCTACACAAACAAATGCTCAGTCCTTCACTCTCCTTTTCTCAAATTAATATTCTAGCAAAGAAATGCCCAAGTCGCACTTTGCAGGAGCACAAACACTAGACCAGACAATTCCCAGGCTTGAAGGGGAGAGGGGGACTCAGGACCCCTGAAACATTAGGTTAAGGGTGACAAGAGGAGCCTGTGTTGGATAGCTCCCATGGCCCCTTGTCCACCCTGCTTTCTGTCCCCCAACTCCGACCTCTAGACACTGTGACAGTGACTCCAGGCGCCCCCCTTCCTGCCCTGCCATGTTCAGTTGATTTCCCTCAACACAATGTCCTCACACAAAGTGATGGAGGGAGCAGAATGAAGCCATAGTTTGAATTTACCTGACCACACACCCCCTGGCCCCCCGCATGATGAGTGACCTCTATGAAAGGCTCTGTTCCTCTCAAGGAGGCCAGACCTATACAACTCTTCTGGTTATCTCTTCCTCTTCTCATCCTTTTGTGCCTAGGGGTGCTGACAGTTCTGCTGCAGCTAATCCCTGGTTCTTAAAGTGTCTCTTGGGCTCCCCAACACCCTCTTTGTAAATATCCTTACTTGGACATGCCATCTGTTGGGACCTCATCTATACTCCAGTGTCTACATCTCCTCCCTGGATTCCCAAGAAATTTATTCCACTTGGAAGTCAGACAGGTGCACAATACAGACTGAGTTCTGGGAGGTAAATATGTCCAGATATTTCCCTTTAGTGTGCAGGAGTCAGCAAGAGCCCACATTTCCCTACTGCCCCAAAGTGTGATCCCCTTTTATTTGGCACACGAGCACTTTACATAGACTATTTAATCTAATGTAATTCTTACAACACTATTCTCAGATAGGTATTATTTTCATCCCACTTCACGGATGAGGACACGAAGTCTAAGGTGAATAACTTGCCTGACGTCACAAAGGAATGACAGAAAATGAAAGTGGCCCAGGGCAATGGCTGCAGGGTTCTTGAGTTAACTTGGCTGTTTGTGAAAATGGCAGAGGCTGGCCACTCTCAAGACCTCTCTTACTTCCAGTTTTCCAAAATAGGAAGAGCTTTAAAATGTGCTATTCCACTTAAAAATGCTAAGTCCATGATGCATCAAGACTTGGCACCATCCAGTGGCCGGCTTGACACCTCTACTTGGATGTCTACGTGTATCTCAAGCTCAATGTAACCCAGGGGAGACTGTGCACTGCCTCTGCGGCTCCTCCCACAATCATTCCCTCCCACTAAAGGGCAACTCTCTTCTTCCAGTCCCTCTTGCTGAAACCTGGAAACACCTTTGCGCTCTCTCTCTGTCTCTTACGCCTCTCCCCCATCCTGTCTAGAGCCCTGTTGGCTTTGTGTGGCGGGTTGAATTGCACCCCTCCCCAAGCTCATGTCCACCAAGAACCTCAGAATATGACCTCCTTTGGAAATAGGGTCTTTGCAGTTGTGTAGTGATGGGTGGAGATGAGATCATGCAGCATCAGGTAGGGCCATAAATCCAATGACCAGTGACCTCAGGAGGGGAGAAAACACACAGAGAAAGAGAAACTGACCACGAGATGGAGGTAAGCCTGGAGTACTGTCCTCAACATTTTCATATGTCCCCACATGCACACTGCACCTTACAAAACTGGCCCCTTCAGCCTCTTGGATTTCATCTCCTCCCAAATCTCCCCTTCTTCTCTGCTCTGGGCTCCCCAGCCTCCATGCACCTCCTTTAACATGGCGGGCCTGATGGTGCTTCCGGTCTCTTCCACTGGCTGCTTCCTTTGCCTAAACCACTCTTCCTTCTGTTTCCCCACAGCTCACTCCTTCCAGGCTTTGCTCAGAAGTTGTCTTCTCAAAAAATAAGATAAAATCAGGGAGACAAGCCATAAGAGACCCTTAGCTATAGGGAAACAATCTGAGGGTTGCTGGAGGATTGCTGGTGGGGGGATGGGGTAACTGGGTGACAGGCATTAAGGGAGGGCACATGATGGGAAGAACACCAGAGGTTATAGGCAACTGATGAATTACTCCTGTCCTCTACCTCTGAAACTAACAATATACTATATGTTAACTAAATTGAATTTCAATAAAAAATTTTTTTTAAAAAGATGTTCCCTTCTCAATTATTTTAGATAATACCCCCCACCTCCCACACACATACATGCCACATTTCCTTTCTCTCTTACTCTGTCACTTCCCTCCATGGCAGTCACCATCTGCTAACAGCTATGAAATTGAATTACTTATTGTACATAATGACTCCGGTCTCCCCCTACTAGGCACTAGAATGTGAGCACCATTAGTATAGAAATCCTTACCTTGTTCATTGATATATTCCGTATACCTAGTGTGGCACCCAGAACAGACGGCACTCAAAAATAATTATTGAATGAAGGAATGAGAAATGGGGGAGGAGGACATTAGAGAGGTATCAGGGACCAGATGATGTAGAAAATTCTAGGTTCTGGGAAGGATTTAAATTTCATTCCCAGTGGGAGGAATGACAGCATCTGACCTGCCTGAAGTATTTCATTCTTTTTTTTACATGTCAGAGGAGTAATATGGTCCAATTTTCTCCGCCTCTGAACAGTGTCACTTGAAGAACTCTGAAAAGTTACTGATAGTATCTTAAAAGGTCCTCCCATGAGAACTTGCTTCAGACTATATGTGGATATATAACCAAGAGTTTGTGTATTTGCCTCGAGGATGATAACTAATTAATTTAAAATATGGAATGGAGATGATAAATTTAGAAAACATTCAGAGAACTGGTAACCAAATCTTCATGACAAATGAGGAGACTCTTGTTTCATTTGTCATCGGAAGTGTTCAGATAATGGTAGAGAAGAGAAAAGGCAGGTGGGTTCTGCACCTCCCCGGTACTGAACAGCACAGTCTGGCTTCCCAGCCTGGGCACGTCTGGGAATGTTATCATCGTGAGACAGTTCTGCATGTGGGCCCCAGAAATGTTCAGTAATTGAGAATTGCTTCATCCTGGATGACATCTTTTTCTGTTCATAGAATGTTTGTGACTTTATCTGGGGCGGGGGGTGGGGGGCAGGGAACATTACCTTTTAAAGGCCTCATCTAACTTTCTTCTGAGCTGAAAAGGTACCTTTTCCTCTGAGCTGAAAGGTAGTTTTCTGGTAAAATTTGTTATCAATTCTCCCCTTCCCTTTCAGGGCTGCAAATTTGTTATCAAAATGCTTCCCTGACCTTCTCCTTCCCTCTCCATCACACACTGACACATCTAGCCTAAATTTGTGTCTTGCATCACCTCAGGAAACTCATGGCTAATTTCATTATTTGGGAGAGAAAAATGCAAATGAAGCCAGACAGCTGGTGCTTTCCTCGCGGCAGAGAGTGATGGAGGGGCCGAGGCCCACCTCATCAGAGGCGCACACACCCTCCTGCTCAGACAGGCCCCGGCGAGGGCAGAGCGCGGAGGCTGCGGAGCAGCAGGAACAGATGGCTGGGAGGGGAGAAGATGGAGAAGCCCGACTCTCCGAAGAGGCTGGGGAAAGGTGGCGTGTCAGCTGCCCGGGCAGTTAGATGGAGCACACAGGACAGGGATGGGGCACTCGGGATCCTTCGACAGTGCTCCTTTCTTAAGGGCAGAGGCAGCCCTGGATCCAGTCGAAGGGGTTCACAGCCCCCCGCAGCCACCATTCCTCGGCTCTGGCCTACATGGCCCAGCCTACGTTTCCTCGCCTGTGTCTGTGCGCTCAACATCTGCTTTCTCCCCAAAAGGGGGCCTGTGGATAGAGAGGAAGAGAAAGGAAAGGGAGGTGAGAACTCATTTCTTTCCCCCCAAGTGGACCTCAGTCTGCAAACCCAAGCGTGCAAGACATCTAAATGATCTTTCTGTAACTGGACAGGATTTTGTTTTCTGATCCTGGCCTGCTTGCGGGAGGGAATCCATTCCATTCAACATCCCTCCTTCCTCTGGAGTTCACTGAAATATGGGGAAACGGTGAAAGTGCCATGGGCAGACAGGAAGTTTGTGTGTCCTCTGTCCGAATTGCTCTCCACTGAGCTCTCCACCATCCATTCCAGCCTTTAGACATTGGTCCACACCAATGGCTCCTGAGAGAGCGAGCCCCTGTTGGCCGCTCCATTTCTTCCTTCCTTCTGGGTCCTTCCAGGACACATGGTGGCCAGCCTCATGTGCCAGGCCTGGGCCAGGTGGGGGCAGATCTGTAGGCCGTGTCAGCTCTATTGCGCCTTCTGACTGTCAGGTTCCAGAGGTCTGATTCTAGTCCTGCCTACTTTCCTCAAAGGTGCAAAGGAGAGGGCAGGTTCCACCAACACCAGCACACTCTACACTTTTCTGCTGAGTCTCTTTAAAGAATTTTTATCTGTTCTGGGCCAGAAAACCCCTTCTTGCTCTTTCTGTATTCTAATATTTCAACCAAGAGCTGGAGCCAAGCAAAAAGCAAGGAAACAAGCAAACAAACCCAAAACAGTGGTTAGGATTTCGAGAATATTTCCTTATCATACAGAAAAGGGGAAAAGACAGGCAAACAAAATGAAGAGCCTCAGCCAGTTCTAACTGGGAAAGATCTAGGGTTCAGGCCTTCGTGAGCTAGTCAGTTCGCGGCTGGGACGCTCTGTGTTGGGGGAGGCTACCTCGTTCACCCCACAGTCTCTGGCACCATAAACTGTTTCAGACCCCCCTTAGGCTTCCTGGGGAATTTAAATAGCATTTTGGTCTGAGGAGCAGAATGGGATTCCTGTGGTCCAGTTTACACCAAGACGGGCCCCTAAAATCCTGGAAATACTGAATGTGTGAAACATTGTTGGGAAAAGTCAAGAAACAGGGGAAGGGAGGAGAAACTTGGCACATAGATTTAATCCTGGCCTTAAATCCTCCCACTGTTGACAAAAGCCTGGAGACCCATCAGGGTTCCTTTGGAGTGCCCTGGGCCTTTCACATTTTAGAACACATTTGCTTTGATTATCTCGCTCTGTACTCACAATACCTCCATAAAATATGGTTGTTTTAAAGGCCAGGAACAATGCAAAAGTATTCTAAAATGTAAAAGGTCCAGTATCGGTCCTTAGTGGCCCCGCTGAGCTTCCTTAGTACTCTCATCCTGAGCTGGGCTTTCCTGCCTCCCGCCACCCACCATGGGGCCAGCAAACTTCTTCCTCTTCCCATCCTATTAGATAGTCCTTCCTTTGTTGGTGTGATCTTAACTTGCCCTATAAATAGCCAAGTGAAGGACACCTGGGTGGCTCAGTTGGTTAGGCGTCTGCCTTCAGCTCAGGTCACAATCCCAGAGTCCTCAGATCGAATTCTGCATCAGGCTCCCTGCTCAGCGGGACGTCTGCCTCTCCTTGCCTGCTGCTTCCCCTGCTTGTACTCTCTCTCTCTGTGTCGAATGAATAAATAAAATCTTAAAAAAAAAAAATAGCCAAGTGAGAAAACCCTTCCCAGGTCCTGATCCCGGATCCACCAGACACAGATAGTATGGTCCCTGTGTTAAAGCCTAAAATTACCTTAGTTCTTCCCATCTTCTGAATATGTGTTCATGGAGTCTGGTCTTTGAGAAACTGACCGGGCCTGACCAACGCCATCCTGTCTTTGGTAGAAATGATGTACACTTTACCGCATTTTTTAATCCTCCTTGAGCACGTGTAAAGTATGAATCTTGCTCGTGTCTCTGTGTACATACTGCCAGATCTCCAATATTATCCTCCGTCGAAAAATGCAAGGCTTTTGGTCTCTATTAATCCTGATACTACTCAGAAGGAAGGAAAGACTGAGACGCAACAGATGTTTTGGCTCAAGGTCATGAGGCATGGAAAAAAAAAACGCAGAGTTTTCTTTTTCAATGATCTGAGTTTATATACTTTTTTTTTTACCCTTTAAATAATTTTCCCTTCTCCACACATAGTTTTGCCCAGTAGGCTATAGGTGCCTTTATGCCCTCTTTGCAGGGGAGGACAGGGAGGCTGGGAGAGGTTGATGGGCAGGGACCTGGGCTGCTGGGGCTCCTCAGGGCCCCACGGCCCGTAGGGCACACTCAGGGCCCCCATTGCTGAGCTCGGCTCAGTGGCTCTATACCTCCCTTGCAGGGCAAACAGCTGCGGTGAAGTTCTGGAAATGCCGTAATAGCATTTGCTAACCACTTCCACATGATTTTTAAAGCAAATGTCACCCTGCATTGTAACAGTGAGCTAACAACACGTTAGCGGGTCCTTGTTCTCGTTTCATTCACTTTTCCAGCACTGAAGTCACAGGGATGCCTGCGAGGACAGGCACGTTCAGTGAATGGCTCAGCAGCTGGGACATTTATCCCTTCACTTGTCCACCGCTGCCTCCCAGGGTGGTTTCTGAAGTGTAGTTATTGCTACACTTTCTCTCCTGCCTCTGTCCCGGGGAGAAGGAAGCCGTTGGTCCGAGGAGGAGTCAAATCTGCCTGCTCCAGCCACCGCAGTAAAAGTTGACCCCACTCCGGCCCGGCCGCTCAGCAGTCCCCCTGCCCGCGTGGTCTGCTGCTGTGCCCATATGCAGAGCAGGAAGCCGGGGCTGAGCGGTGGCTCTGCACTGGCCATTGTCCGAGACTGTTAGGAACTGTGTCCCCAGTTCCTATGTTGAACTCCTCAACTTCAGGACCTCAGGATGTGTCCTTGTTGGGAAATAGGGTCATTACAGACGTCATTAGTTAAGAATGAGTTCCTACTGGAGTAGAGGGGACCCTTAATCCAATACGACGGTTGTCCTCAAAATTGTCCTTAGAAAACAAGGCACTTTGGAGACAGAAACAGTAGCACAGGGAGACCACCATGTTAAAAATGGCGGTACGGGGCGGGGGGCGCCTGGGTGGCTCAGTGGGTTAAGCCTCTGCCTTCAGCTCGGGTTAGGATCCCAGGGTCCTGGGATCGAGCCTCGCATCGGGCTCTCTGCTCAGTGGGGAACCTGCTTCCTCCTCTCTCTCTGCCTGCCTCTCTGCCTACTTGTGATCTCAATCTCTGTCAAATAAATAAATAAAATCTTAAAAAAAAAATGGCCATACGCTACCACCTGCTGAGGAGGCACCAGAGCTAGGAGAGTGGCCTGGAATAGATCTCTCCCTGGAGGCTCCAGGAGGAGCGTGGTCCTGCAGACCCAGTGATCTCACACTTCTTGCACCCGGAACCATGAGACAATAAATGTCTGTTGCTTCAGCAACTGTTCATGGCACTTTGTCTAGCAGTCCTAAAAAATGACAGATGCCAACATCTGATCCACTTTCTTCATTTGTTCCACCCAACAGAGCATCTGAAAGAGCCCCAAGAAGCCAGAAAACTCCTGGTGCTCAACGGTGGGGTAGGGTGGCAGAGGTCCAGCAATGACAGCAATGACATGACAGGGTGGGCTTTCCGCTGTCTTAGCCAGTGTCCAGTGCTGACTCCTACACGATGGAAAGTCCCAGGGTTCTCCTGTGGAACTTAATGGAGAAGGCTCTTAGAGACGCACAGTTACCGCCAAATTTTATCTACCCTGGCCTACCCTACTGTAAAGGATACCGTGACCATCCCTCCTCTATCCTGGAGCCCCCTGCGTACTTACACAGTAAGGCTCTACTCTGTGTCCAGCCCAGAGTGACGCAGACTCCCAGTAGTGCGGTTACCCATGTATCGTTTCACGAGGCCCATCATCATCATAACAGTCATAATGACATTAACCGCCACCACCGCGACCCCCACAGTGAGCATTCACGGAGCTCTAACCGCATGCCAAGCCCACACTTTATCCTACTTCCTTGGTAGGTGACCTGGGGCAACTCAGTTAACTTCTCTGTGCTTAGTTTTCTAATCTGTAAAATGGAATAGCAGCATATAAAGCATTTTAAAGTGTTAGCTAGGATGATTACTCTTGTAATTAATATTGTAGATGAGGTAAAGACGATGTTCCCATTTTAAAGATGAAGTAACAGAGGCTAGGGATGTATACACAACTTAGCGAAGGTCCCTGTCGTGTAAGCGACACCTGTTAGCTCCTCCAGAGGAGGAGTCCCACGGCATGCAAAATAGTAAAGGGCATCAGAATGCCTGTCCCCAGGAGCAATAGGCCCATGACGGCACCCCACTGCATGATTCTCAGGGGACAGGGTCCCTGGAAAGACACAACTCAAACAGGCACTAGAAGGAATAACCATTTAGTCACATAGAAAAGAGACGGCATGATGAGCTCCAATTGTAAGTGTCGGTCCCCCATGGCCCTGGGGCCTCACCCTGCGCTGGCCCAGGGCACCTTTCTTGTGCCACGGGCACGGGACTGGGTCCCTCCCTGCGAGGAACAGGTAGAGCAGTGGACTTGACCAGGTGCCGTGTGACGCACAAACCTCAGCGGAACAGAGAAGCACGCACTCAGTTCAGAAGAGGGAAAGACCCTCCAAGGAGATAAACCCAGCTTCGGCTGGGAGGATTCTCTATCTCCTTGTCAGGAGATCGGGGTTCAGGTCACATTCATACGGAACTGTACAGAAGTCAAAAGACTGCACACATGTGACTTCCTTAACCAGTAGTCCTACAACGAGAAACCGGCAGAGCCAGGACTTGAACTCAGGTCACTTCTTCCAATCAGTAAATGTTGACTACCTGCTGGGAACATGACCGTGCTAGACAGTCCTGTGTACAAAACTTTTAAGACACAGAAATCAAACTCTTCAAAAAACTAAGAGTGGGGCGCCTGGGTGGTTCAGTGGTTTAAGCCTCCAACTCTTGGTTTCGTCTCAGATCATGGTCTCAGGGTCATGAGATCGAGCCTCACATCAGGCTTCACACTCAGCGCAGATTCCACTTTAGAGTCTCTCCCTCTCCTTCTACTCCTAGCCCCACTTGCACTTCTCTACAATAAATAAATAAAATTGTAAAAAAGAAAAGCTTAGAGTAATGGAGAAAATAAAGGTATACTTACAAATATAACATTCTTTTATTTTAAAATCCAACCTTTAATAACATTTAACTTACCTCTATGGGGAACCTACTGTTTGTGGGGGCCGTGCCAGAAATTGGGACACACTGATGGCGAGAGCAGCTTTCTTACCCACAGGGCTGACCACGGGTCCACGGTGCCTTAAGCGACCAAGGAAGTGAACAGCCATGCTCAGTGCTGTGAGAGGCCCCGTGCTGGCCCCAGGACATACGAACAGAAGAGTTCAAGTCTGAACCTACAACCATGGTCCTCAGTGGACACACAGTCGAAGGAGAGACGGAGAGGAACTGAGCACTTGGAGCCCCACGGACACCATGGGGGAGAGGGTGCAGGGAGAGTGTAGGGGTGGGCGTCTAGACATGGGGAGCCAGGAAGGGCTTCCTGGTGGAGCAATGCTTGAGTCAAATTTGAAGGAAAATAGGTCTTAGTCAGGTTAAGGAAAGGGGAAAACATTCTTCTCAGGAGCAGGAGGACCTGTCCAAAGGCACCGGTGTTAAGCGGAGTACTGTGTGGTTTTTGTGACCGTGTTAAAAGCCACGAGGAGGGAGCAGCACGTGAGGACAGAGGTGGCCCCGGAGCATGGGAGGCTGGAGACAGGGCTGATCCTGAAGACCCAAACAGAAAGCTAAGAGGACACAGCAGCTCAGACAAAGTGCTCCACTGGGCTTGGGGACGTTGGGCGGTGACGCAAGGACAGTCAGAATCGGGAAGCCCCGGGAACCATCTGGATCCGCAGCGTGGAGACGGGGCATTCTAAGTAAAGAAGCTTTGGCGTGGCCAGTGTGGGGGATCACGGGCCCCCGGGGCGGGGGGACAGGTCTGTAAAGCTTTGGCGCTGGGGTGTGCAGTAAGGACACATTGTCACCTGCTGCGCGCCGTCCACACTGAACCAGCCATGTGCCTCACGGAGACCCGCACCCCCATCAGGGGCACGGCGCTCTGCAAACAAGCGGGCACCCGCCGTCACCGCACCGCTCTTGTCCTGGGACCCGGGAACAGGACGAGAGGCGTCCGCTGGCCCGGCCTGCGCACCCGGGATGGAGGCCCAGGAGTCAAGTAACCCGAGCGGACCGAACAGTCACCGGAGCGCGGGGCGTGACCAGGACGGCCTGAGCAGCGCGTACGGACGTCGGACCGCCGCGAGCTCTCCGCAGAAAGGGCAGGAAGGTTGGGAGAAGCCGCCGACTCACTTCTAGACACACATGCACACACGCACACACGCACACACACACTCCACGCACCACACACACACTCTATACTCCACACACACACCCCACACCTACACACCCCATACCACACACACACACACTCCACACACCACACACACATACTCCATATTCCATATTCCATACACACACACTCTATGCTACACACACACACATACACACTCCACACACCACACACCACACAAACACACTCCACACACC
Organism: Lontra canadensis; assembly: GCF_010015895.1. Taxonomy (NCBI): domain Eukaryota; kingdom Metazoa; phylum Chordata; class Mammalia; order Carnivora; family Mustelidae; genus Lontra; species Lontra canadensis. The sequence continues at coordinate 10,158,011 of NW_022631040.1, forward strand.
ACACACACAATCTATACTCCACACACACATACACATACTCCATATTCCACACACACAGGCTCCACGCACACACACACACTCTACAGACCACACACACACACATTCTATACTCCACACACACATACACACAATCAACGCATGAAACACATGCACTCCATACTCCACACACACACTCTATACTCCACATATACACTCCACACATCACACACAACACTCTATATTCCATACGCATATACACACCCCACACCACACACACATACCCTCCACACCACACACACACACTACACAGCACATACATGCACACGCCACACATACACGCACACTCCATAGACCACACACATACTCTACACACACACCACACATTCCACACACTTCACACACTTCACATACCACACACCCTCACTACATTCTATGCTCCACACATACTGATTTTATGCACACACTCCATACTCCATACACAAACATACACACACATGCACTCACTCCCCGTATACCCCACACACTCTACACAGCACACACACACTCCATACACCACACACACTACAAACACTTCACACACACATTCCACACCATACACACTCCATACATCATACACAGTACACACACACTCCACATACCACACACACATTCCCCCCTAAACACGCACATTCAACCGTGTATACATATGTATGTAGGTAGATAGATGTACACGTGCATTATGAATGCCAAAAAATGAAATGCTTGCTTTGTCATACGAGATTAAAGCTTTTTTTTTTTTCTTTCAATTAATGGAAGGCAGCAATGGACAATAGTTAAAGGGTTTAGAATCATGTGTATGTTAACTTGCATATGAGTTTCACTAACTCTTTGGCTGGATTGTTTAACTTCTGAGCCTCAGTTTCCTTACCTATAAAATGGGGATGATAGTATTCACTTTAAAACATTAAGGTGAGGGTTCGTTATATGCATTGCCTGGTACCTAATAAAAGCATCAGTAAATAATATTTCATACATCCTTTTTAATAGCTTAGATATGTACATATATATTATTGGCTTTCAATGTAGCATATACCACAAAAAATTTAGAAATAAAGAGGTATATTACATGCAACAAATCATCTACTGAACTCAAATCAATCTGGCTTACATAAAAAGGAAATATTTTAGTATGTGTAACGGAGAAAATCAGGGGTTACATCTTGCTTTGTGCAGGATGGTAACCAGAGACCAACTCCTCCTTATCAGAGCTCTGCTCTCTATCCTTAGCCAGTTGTATTCCTGATGGGGCCAAAGTGGCCCCCAGGGAGCCTCAGGTGGGCGCATCACTAGGGAAGTAATCCTAGGGGAGTAGAGATTGTTCTCGAATAGCTCTCCTCAAAGTACTGGAAAAAAATAAAATCTCTGAATAGTCCATCGTAGGTCTTTTGTATTAACTTTGAAATTGTGTGAATTCTCTGACTGATAACATCAAAGTCATATGTCCATCTCCCTGACAGAGGTGAGGAGAAAAGTCAGCCTCACCTGAATCCAAGACAAGGGACGTCGGTCACCAGCAAATGGGACAATTGATGCTGCCTGCCACAAAGTAACCCAGCTTCTCCACAGCCTGCCACCCAGAGAGACCAACGCTAGTAGCTGGGTGCATTTCCTTCCCGATTTGTCTATACAAATATAAATATATAGATGATCTTCTAAAAACTGTTTTTGCTACAAAAACAAATCAGACTGTGCACTGGTTGGTATTTCCTTTAATCACTTCCCGATATATCATTTTCTTCATGTGAATAAATATAAACCAAATAAATCTTTTTTAAAGGGTTGCATAGTATTCCACTTGCGATTGCATTAGTTTATTTCTTTTGTTTTAAGTTCTCTGAATGGCATGGACTCTAAGACAGGGCCGTGGTGTGACTGCTTAGAAATGAGAAGGTTGCCATACCTCTTATTTGAGCCTTGAATGGTTGTGTGTGTGTGTGTGTGTGCGCGCGCTTGTGTGTGCACGCACGCGCGTACAAGTGTGGGCATGTTCGCATGCAAAAGGGAATGCACGAGAGAACATTTACATGATCCACACTCATCAGCAAATGCCTGCAGGCTTGAGACTAGAGAAAAGGCAGAATTTGCAGCCGTGCGGCAGACTTACCACCCAAGGTTAGGCTCGCTGGTGAGCCTTTCAAGCACAGGACTGACCCCTAGGCCTCTTCAGAGGGGGTGGGAGACAACCCAGATGCTGACCCCTTCCCAAGACAGGAGAGCTCACTCTAAGGGCTTACATTTGATGGCACTCAAGAACCAGAGGTCCCACGAGCAACTGAAACGAATCTAGGACTAGAAATTTCTACAGACGTATGCAACAGACAGATGAAGGACATTTGTAGGGTTCCCCACTGAAGGAGGGGATGGCCAAGTCTGAAGTCCCAAAGAGATGAGGCTGCCTTTAGAAGCAAACAGCAGAAAGAAACATCTTGACAAAAATACGTCGGTGACGCAGATGTCTCTTTAAAAGGCTCCGGGCCCACATTTCCCAAAGAACAGTTGTCGCCGTGGTTTTAAAAATAGAAGGCTGCCTGCGACTGCGGGTGCCAGACCCACCGAGGGCCCCCCCGCCCTCCGCCTCCCGGCGGAGGCTGAGTGCACAGGAGCCTGGGAGCCCGCTGAGTCAGCTGCGCGGGCCCTGCGCTCCCCGCAGCCCTGCGCGCGCCCCGGGCCCGCAGCCCCGCAGCCCCGCAGCCCCGCAGCCCCGCAGGCCCGCGCCCCGCAGCCCCGGGCCCGCAGCCCCGGGCCCGCAGCCCCGCGCCCCGCAGCCCCGCGCCCCGCAGCCATGCCAATCTCCCGCCTCCCCGCCGCGCCGGCCGGCCAGAGGACCAATTAGTGCGAGCTGTGATGTGGAGATGGGTCCTCCGAGGACGCAGACCCCTCCTCGCTCTCCCCGCAGAGGCCACTGGAAGGGCCGTCGGATGTCAGCAGCTGTCCATCACGCCCTTCCCGGCTCAGGGGGGCTTCCCCGGCCCCTGCCCCGGACCCCGCCGGGCGGCGGCAAGGCTTGCCAACCTGCTCCGGGGGCTCCCACCACCCCCACGGCCCGCACTGCCTCGGGTGGTCCCTTCTCGGATTTGGAACCAACCAGGAGACCGGTACCTTGGGCTCTTTTCCTCCAAGGCAGGCCTCTGGAAGTGAAGGGAAGCACTTGGAACGTGTGGCTTTCTGGCCTGATTTGCGGAAGAAGGAAATGCCCTTGACATACCAAGGAGCATCAGAGTGAAAGAACGCACAGATGTTCTAGGTTTGCCCGTGCCCCCACTCACTACATATGTGGAAAAGAAATTGCTTTGTAACTCTCTCACTAGGGGTGGTGAGGGATAGCGTCCCGCGGATTTTGTGTGTGTGAATTACAGGGACGATAGAAGATGACAATAGAAGATGACAATATGCCCAACGCATAAAAATCGTTGTAAGGAGAACTTGCTTTGTCCGAGTCTCTCCATAATATCTGCAGACAAATACATAAGCAGATGAATAATGGTGTTTTTTTTTCCTTTAACAAACTCAGTTTTTTTTTTCTTTTTCATTTCATTTGAACTGAGAAATGGACATATAACCCAACGAAGCCATTAATTCAAAATCCTTCTCTTAAGTTCTGAAATACACGATTTGGCAAGCAAAAACACTTCTTTCCCAGTTATGCTTTGATTAAACCAAAACAAACCTAGGAGTACATTGTAGTTGTGTTGGGAGATGAGGCAGTTTAGAAAGCAAAGTCAGCATAGTGGTGTAGAGGAAACCATCTAAATTCTGTTACAAAGGAGACTCATAGATACTTCAAAGCAGTGTTGTATCCAAACGCAGTGTTGCATGTTGCAACTTGGAATGCAGCATTTATGTTTTTTTTTCCTTTATGTGCATGTGTGTGTGTGTGTGTGTGTGTGTCTGTCCTCCTCTGGAAAACCTGAAGAGGCACAGTTCTTGACCCCAAGAAGCAAGACCCTAACTCACATAAAATGACACTACCCAAGAAATGACAAGTTTTAAAAGTTATGTGTGAATATAATTGGTGGCATAGGAGTCCAGTGATAACTTAAGTACACTCAAACATGAGATGATCCCCAACTTTTTAACTTTCTAATCTCCAATTTATTGGCCTCCTCAATTCCATGAACTTTATCTCCCCTCCTATTTAGGAACCTAAATTGCCCAAAATAGAACAATTCCATCTTAGAAGTATTAGCTAAAATCTACCACTCTCTCTACAAAACTTCCAGTCCTCCAGTTGTCTTCCTCTCTACTTGGTCTACACTACTCTTAGGGAGAGCTCCATATCTTGATAACCCCATCTTCTTCCAATCTGTCTTCACTCCCTCCTCTCTCCAACCAAGTTCTTAGTTTCCTTCATTCATCTCACCCACAGCCCTGCTCCCCTGTCTCAGGCATGCGCAGAAACTTCATTCCGTAGATGACATATTTAATGGATGTGCTCACCTGTCAACTTCCCCAATTTAAGCAGCTAGACAGGTAGTCAACCATGGCATTATTGAGACATCATGGATGAAAACATCACATTCCAAACTTTTTGGTTCAAAAAATCCAGATATCAGATAAGAAAGCCTGGAAAAGATATGTGATGATTTAGAATCTGTTTTTTCTTGCTGACCCCCAAGAGGAAAAAAAAAAAAAAATTCCAGCTGGAGAAAAGAAAGAAGGAGGATGGGGAAGGAGAGAAATGAAATGTGGATGTGTCCTCAGAGAGGGAGGGACAGTAATTCTCCTATTTCCAGTGTTTGGGGATCTGAGAGTGCAGCGTAGGTGCCCAGTTTCCATCTGTAGCCCTGGGAGGGTGTGAGCCTTTCATAGGTGTCCTGTAACTAGAATAGTCTAGGAACAAAATAGTAATGGCTGAAGGGTTACTGTCCGGGGAGTAGGGAGATGGGCAGTGAGAGGGGGTTGCCTATAGCTCCCGATTAGCAGAAAGAGCAGTTAAATTACCTATGTCCCTAGCAGTCCTAGAGGGAGCTGTGAAAGTTAGTTTTACCGGCTGGTAGATGCCCAGGACATTTGCTACCAGTGTGAGGAGAAGCTGAGCTGGAGGAAACACCATAGGCCAGCCAGTGGAAATAAGCTGTTATCTCTCAGGAGAAGCCAGGTGGAGATAACAGCAGAAAACCAGAGAGGGTCAAGGGAGATGACTGGGTGGAGCTCGGAGGATTTTTAAGGGCAGTGACAATACTTGTTATGTTATCATAAGGATGGGGAAATGTCATTATATATTTATCCACATCCACAGAATGTACAATACCAGGGGTGAACTGTAGTATAAACCGTAGACTTCGGATGATTATGACCTAACAATCCATTGTAACGAATGGACCACCCTGGTGTAGGGTGTTGTTAAAGTTATGCAGGGAGTTAATGGGAAATCACTGTACTGTCCCTGTTAAAATTGCTGTGACTTAAGGCTGCTCTAAAAAGGGGTGCCTGGGTGGCTCAGTCAGCAAAAGTGTCTGCCTTCAGCTCAGGTCATGATCCCAGGGTCCTGGGATCGAACCCAGGAGCCTGCTTCCCCCTCTCTCTGCCTGCCTCTCTGCCTACTTGTGATCTCTGTCTGTCAAATAAATAAATAAAATTAAAAAAAAAAAGATAAATAATTGGGAAGACTTACATCTCAGTGAAGTACAACATTGCGCTGAAGACCCCAACTGTTGGTCAGATACCCCACCTCCACTGGAGGGCTGCTGTGACACTGAAAGTCCCAGGAGCAGGAGAAAGGAGGACCAAAAAACCCCCCAAACCCTGAACTTTCCTGAATGATTGATAAATGAGCCAATTTGTCTGAGTTTACCTGGAATTATCAGGTAAGTTTCTAGCCATGAAAAAGCAATAGGGGACTCGGATACTAACTGAACTTAGTTCTAGGAAAAAACAAAACAAAACGTACCTTGTCACCTACCAGCTTTGGGAACTCAAGTTTGCACTTAACCCATTTCATTGTCTTTCTGATGTGTTGACCCTTTAACACCTCAATCTTCTTAATTCTCTGTTTCTATCCCTCGGGCTGCTAAGCCCCACTGGAGATAACCACAAGAGAGCTTGGGTGCTGGGAAGTAAGAAATGGGGGGGCTTTCAGTTCTACCTTCATTTGATGGGCAGGTTCAGACAGCTGAAGGGAGTAGGGGCAATTCAATAAGAACTAAGAGCTGGAAAGAAGGTTACAATTTCCCAAAAAGGCACTTTACATACATTATTGTACTCAGTGCTCCTGAAAATCTAAAAGGGGGATAGACATCCCTTTTTGCTATGGACCAAGGACATGTAGCCTGTCAACAACAGATCCTAGACTTGACTCTACTGTCTTCTTACTCTCTTGCTCTTTCCACTGTCTCATGCTCAGAATCCCTCTCTGGTGTCCAGAAGGCTGGCTTCCCTTGATAGGTGTTTCCTTTCTCTCCTTTGGTGGAAGGTTAGCTTTCATATTCAGCATCCCCCTTGATCTTAGTACCATTACGCCCATTTTACAAATGAGCAAATGGGGGCTCACTCACGAGATGGAAAGCAGTTTTCTGCTTCATGATTCGATGACCTAGCCATCATATCCTGCTAATATTGGGCTGTAATAGTACATGATTAATGTTACATTTTTAGAGAAGCAAAATAATGCCTTATTCATGGAGAAAAATGGATCACTGGCTGAACTTTTTTCCTCCGACCGTTATGAAAGTCGCATATACATCACAATACAAAACAGTTACGGTGGATTATACTTCCTTCCCCTTTCAATGCACTGCGCTAAAATTACATGTTTTAATCTTAAAAATTGAGAAATACAAATGTAGTTTCCGTGACAACACTCAGAGTAAGCGAAGCGTGACTTTCTTAAGTAGAAAATTGTTCAAGTCAAATGCTTATTATTTTTGACCAAACAACGTCTCAACACTCACTCTGGAATCAGAGGCCAGTTTGTCCATTTGTTTTCTTAAATCATTCCGCACTGGTTCCCTTCCCTTCTTTAGATCATTTTGCTGCACTAGCAGTTTGATATCTCATTCATGGCTCTCCTGTCTGCAAACTCTGTTTAGTGCAAAGCTTTGCAGAAAAAAAAAAAAAAATCTCTTATTTGACCATGAACTTTCGATGATCTAGTTAGCGTTACTGTCAAGCTTCCCGCGGTCTTTTTGAAAAGCAGGACTTGTCCGTGCTGCCCTCTGGCCAACTTCAGTGGGACTAAAGCGCTAGCAAGAGCCATCAAGCTGCCTGACGGCTTGTCACCGGCGAGGCTCCATTAATTTACACACATTTTCCACTGTTTGGCATCTACCATGAGAACTCTTTCCTCTTCCAAGCAGTTCCTGTTTGCATTTAACACTTGGGTTAATTTTCATCAGAGTTTAAATTTAGCCATCAGTTATTTCTGGGGAGCTGTCAGCCAACATATGGAGAGAAGAAGGGAAAAAAAATCCTCCTGAATTTATAATAAAGTGAGATCTGTTGAATGTAAAACAAAACCAACTGCAATATAGCGAGGCCCCGGTGGGGAGAGCGGGGTCAGCACAGAATCGCAGAGTGGATTAGCTCTTCTATTCACCAGAGCCGCATCTGGGCACCTCGGAGTTCTTGATATATCAAAAAATGATGGAAAGACACAGTTCAATTTGTCCCCCTTTTATAAAGGATAATTAACCTGTCAGTCTTGCTACTTTAACAACTTCATTAAATTGGAGGCGAAATGGGTGCCGCGAAGTCTTGTCTTTATCCGCAAGGAACGCAGGGCACTTGTATAAACGTGGAAGAAGAAGGGAAACCCACGTGTGCGCACCCCGATAATACTGTCTGGTTCCTGAAAAATGGAACATGCTTCTTCCAATTATGTAATAAACCTGCCTTCACCATGACCTGCTAAAAGTAATTTTCTTAACTCGGAAGGCAGGGGAAATCATGTCACAGCCCCACTTGGCCAGAGAGGCACACCACTTAAAAATTGAGGTTATAAGGTTTCAGATGCTGTTGGGCCAAACTCTTTAAAGACCTGGAATGTTGGCTACTAAAAGGTGAATAGCATTTCACAAGTAATAAAAAGAACTAAAAACAGAGCTACCTCAGTTCTCAACAGCTACCCCCGCCCCTGGCCTTCAGCATCTGTGTCTCAGCAATTAACCATTTTTTTTTTTTTTTACTCCCTCAAAGATCCTAAACTTTAAAATGCCTTTATTCAAGAGTAAAAGAACATCAAAATCATTTTCGTGTTTGAAACCTTATGTAATCTCGGCCTTTTCTTTCTTAAAGCTCACAATATACTGAGTATTTTAAGTAATTGAAATGGTTTAATTAAGGTTTTAGTCATCTTTTCTTCAGAAATTCCACTCTGTAGACATGCATACAGAGGCACAGTAAGAATAATTACAGAATATTTTTCAAATTTTATTAAAATCAAAATCAGTTAAAAAGGAAATGGCTTTGTGAGGTTGTTACTTCTGTCCTATAATATCACCTTTAATTAGTACAAATAATAATTATCATAAAACAATAATAAGAAATTTCAACTGGCTATGATAAAGATAAAAGTTAATATGCGTTTCTTGTCAGTATGGTCAAAATTCTGGGTATGTATGATCATTTAATTTTCCAAGAAAATAATTTTATTTTTAATTTAGAATGATTAAAAACACAAACCAATTTGTATCTTCCCAATTTCTTTTTTGTTAACATTTTTATGAGATTATTAAAAAGGAAACACTTTCTAAAGTTAGTATTACCTGTAAAGTTTACTCTAAAGTTATGATCCTTGTGAACCATGATATTTTTATTTTAAATTCTTTTAAAATAATTCGGTTTTGAGAATTCATGAGTATATTAGGAAGGTTAAAGTAGAGAAACTTATACTTCTTTTGGTACAATAGATGTCATGTAGATGAAAATCCATTTCATTACAAGTGACTCATAGGAAGACAGTGACAGTGTTTTTCACTAAAATATTTACATGCTTTCTTTGATGAAGATGTCAGAATTCGTCTATTTTTTGATACATTTGAAAGATTTGGTATACCTTCCAGAATATTTATAACTACTATAAAAGTTAATTGTAACTACTATGAAAATAAATATTTAAGAACATAGCTATTCTTTTTCATGTTTTTTTACAATGAAAATTGCCTAATTTCACAGAAAAGATCGTTTAAAAAATTGAGAGATGACACTCGTGAAGATCAGTGACATTCAGAGATTTTTCAGAGCACACTTGGCTGTATCCTGTCCGTTACGGGATTTCTATCTACCTCACCTCACTAAGGATTGCATTTATCATAAAGGAGACAATTCATTTTTCTTACAGTTTTTGGGAAGAGGTGCTTGTCAGTCCTCTCCAAAGACTTTTTCCTGGTCCTGAACTTGCCTGTCTCTAGAGTGAGACTATAATTAAGATGATACACTTTGTATTGTTCCAACCTAGACCTCTGTCTGTATGCATTTGCGGAGAAGAATTAAAATCTTTATTAGCCCTTCCCCCACAGTCCTGTAAAAAGGGGAGCCGTGATTCAGAGTGGCAAATGTTCTTGCCACCGGTGCTTTTCTGAGTGGCACGTGATTCACAATAATGGTGGTAGACACACAACACCATGAGTCCTTTTCGGCAGCAATGACATCCCACCTTTGTATATATAGCACTTGGCATGTTTGCTTGCTGTGTCTTTTAGAGGAAAGACCCAAGGGCCATTGAGATTAGCAGGCTCCTCAGCCGTGTCCCCCTCTCCAGCTGGTCTAGCACCAGGGGCACTGCAGACTGAAAAGTAAATGACTCTGATTCCATCTGAACTAATGTCGGGAGACTGGGGATGTGAAGAGGGAAAGCGGCACCAGTCAGAGCCTGTCGGACATCCACTGTACATAAATGAAATGGAACAGGGACAAGGGAGAAGGATTTGTGAGATTCAATCCAACTTCAGGGTCCAGAGATAGATGCATTTTACCCATGCCTCTGAACGAACTTAGGGAGTGACCCACCCCTCAACTGTGGAAACCACATGACTCCACTTGCCCAAATAAAATATCCCAAAGCCCCAAACATGGCCACCTCTTGCGTCTGTGAGACAGTCGGCTTCCACAGTTGGGAATGTACATATCTGGCCAATTCCAACTTTGTTTTAAATGAGGAAAGTGTTGTTTTAATTCAGCTGTGCATATCCTTCTAAGACAGCAAAACTCTGTGAATTTTAGGCAGTAAAGACAGCCCAAAGTAAAATAACAAGCTAGGACCACTAACTACACATGGGAAGAAATGCCATTTCCTGTTGCAACAAAATATGTAAATCGCCTCGGATTTAATCACTGTAATTTAGTAATTTTGTGAATGTAGGTCAGCCCTTTATTGGAAGTGATGTTTTTTATTGAAAGGGCATATTTCTTTTTCACTAATAACCTTCAAATTTGCAGTCAATTTATTCCAAAGAATAAGAAAATTATCAATGAAGCATAAATGTAATTAGGTCTCCTTATATACAGCATGAGCGAAACGATCTACAAAGAGTTCTCTGAGCCTGATTTTAAGATCAAGTCCTCACAGTTTGTGACTGCATTGGTAATTGAGAATGAAGTGGTGGTTTTAACAGAAACGACGTAGCTGTTTTTCAGCAACTGTGAAAACCTGTTATCTTCATTCCACGATTTTCTTTTTCTTATGTTATCACCAGACTATGTCGTAAAAATCACCTTTACTACCACCAGTGCCACCACGATCAAAAAGAGACACAATAATTATCTGAGAAGCTTAAATAAGTACATGTTGGGTTAATTATCCGGCTACATTTTGAAACTATTCATTTGGTTTTGTGTCTGGATGGGGAGCCACATGAAGCCACAAGGCACACAGGGACATAGAACGTGGAAGAAAAATCAGTACTTCCTAATACAAATTCTAACAGAAATGCCAATACATTTCCTTCACGTACATTTTGGAAACAGAAATATCTTGGGCCAAATCAGCAGGGACTCACCTGTAGTCCTCAGATTAGCCAAGACAACAAATGACTCCGTTCCTTTCTGGCCGTCGAAGGTTTTGTGTGATGTTTCGATGGGCACCTCCCATGTGTAAGAGACGAGCTGAAACCCTTCCCTGCTGGTAGCAAAATTGCAGTTAGGAACTGGATCTGGTTTGGAGTCACATGAAATAGTAAGGTCATCTGCATGTGACTTGTTTTATAACTTTCGAAATACAGATTTGCACGGTTATTTGAGACATTTGTTTGAGGAAACCTTACAATTAACAAAACTAAAGCTAGATTGTTTGAATTTGTGATTAATTCTCACACGCTTGGATTTTGGGTTGGCTAAAAGGTACATTTTTCAGGGCACCAAGTTCAGTTTGGTTCTGAGTGTCTCTGCTTCATTTCGTGACAAATGACTGAAATTCTATATGGCACTATGCAGCCTACTTTTTTTTGGTAAGAATTTTACATCCCTATTTTAGGACTCATTTCTGCAAGTGCTTTGTAACTCCCTGTCAGCCAACCTTGTAAGTGTTGTGGTGGCATCATTGTAAATTAAATGGTTTAGATAAATAAGCACTGCTGTCCTCATGTTGTCTCTCACTAGCGAGGTATCCAGACCCTCTGACTGGCCACCACTAATCCTTGAAACCCCAGTGATGATCTTCCTCCACTGAAGCCTATAGCGAGTGAAGATTACTCACCATATAGTCAAACACACACTTCCTCCTACTACTCATTATCTCACACTCTGGACTTGACTCCTCTCCTCAGTTAAGCATTGTAAAATGCTTTCCAGTCCCTGCAATCTAGCGGCTCCTGGGTAAGCACTGAAGTGGGCTCTTATCCTCACAATCGTACACAGAAAGCAAGACAATATCCATTTTACGAATGAAGAATGACCTGAATTTCAGAGATATTAAATAACTTGCTCATGGTGACCTGATTATTAGATGATAACATCAAGATTTGAAGCCAGGCCTTTTAAATTTCATATCCTCTGGTATTTCTGCCTCATAAGTCCTTATGTGTGTCTTGGATCTAGGACACCAAATTATTCCTCTCTCTATTACCTCAGAGTACCTAGCACGGTATCATGCTTATAATAAGTACCCAACACATACGCCATGATTCCATAATTTCTTGGTATTCTTCAGGTAGAGTGTGAGTCTATATGAAACTCAAACCCTTCATCATAATTATCTATTTACCTGTCTGTCCCTTGCATGAGGCTTTCTTTTATCCTATGCATCATTGTACCTCTAGGGGCTGACACGCAGCGAGCTCTCAGTATTCAAGAGATCGAAGGCAGGGAAGCACACGGAGAGGGACGCAAACTTTGCCAACAGGAGCGAGCATCAGCCCCACTGTGGAATTTGGAAGATGAAACTTCAACTGGTAGAAAATGCCTAACACTACCAGTTAATTAAGTTTCCCATTTAAGAGATAAGAGTGTTGAATAAATAACCTTTGTGCTATATAGTAATTGTGGCTGTAGATAGCCGACAAGATCAGGGGGACTCTATGCAGACATCAGAAAAGTCTCTGAGGATAATTTTGTCTGTTTTTACTGGATCACTAATATTAACTTGCTTTCTGGTCCACTGTAACTCTCCTTAAGTATATTTTTAAAGGCCGCTTCCCTGTTTAACTACACAGGTATCTCTCTATTTGGTGTTGAATTAGGATCTTAGAAGTCACCCCAAATGGGAGTGGGCATACCTGCCTTTGACCTTGTATTGGCAGATAAACTTACATAGACAGTGATCCACATACAGGACGGCAGCAAGGTAAGACTTGTTCTTATGGGCTGAATCATGTCCTCCCAGAAGATGTTTGAAGTCTTGACCCTCAGTATCTGTGAATGTGACCTTGCTTGGAAATAGGGTCTTTGCATATGTAGTCAAGTTATGATGAGGTCATTAGGGAGAGCCCTAGTCCCATATGACCAGTAGCCTTATAGATGGGAAAACTGGAACACAGAGACAAATATGCACAGAGGGGAATGCCAGGCAAACATGAAGACAGAGACAAGGATAACGCTTCAGTGAGCCAAGGAGCTCCAAAGGCTTCCAGCAAACCATGGGAAGCTAAGAAAGGGGCAAGGGACAGATTCTTCCTCAGAGCCCTCAGAAGAGACCAACCCTGTTGACACCTTGACCTTAAACTTCCAGCCTCCAGAACTGTGTGAAAATTTCTGTGGTGTAAGTCATCCAATTTGTGGGTATTTTCTTATAGCAGAAAAAATTTATATATATTTTATAAATATATATATAATATATTTATATAGAGGAAATGAATAGACTTGCCTTACACTAGGATTTATAAACATGGCCTTTAATTAAATGGCTTCTGTTTCCACTTAAAATTAAAAGAAAAATTATTTTTATTAGGCTTGGGTTGCAAAAGATACAAAAGCCAGAGTCATTATGCCCAAATGTTACAAAGGAAATATAATAATTTAGAATACCTTAGATAAAGATAAAGTCACTTTTGACCTATCTTTTGAGTACCATGGAAATAGACCATATGCCAGTGATAGTATATGACAGATTATGTTATTGAAGATGATGCAAGATATGGTCATTTATTGTAGAGGTGAAAAAAGTGGAAATACAAGTATGATTACGTAGAAAGATAGAAGTTGGTCAATACCCAAATATGACCATCATCTACTGCATGTTGTGCTAGATATCAAAGACATTGATTGAAGGTGATGATTTAGGTAATCAGCCTTGAACCCATGTAGAAAGCTTACTGGAGGGTACTAAATTTTCTGGAAAGGTGTGGGGGCCTGGAACTAACGGGAGGCATTGGGGGCTGTACTCTCCGTTCTGCATCAGCAAAAGTGGTTTCTAATTTACTGGTTTTGTATGCTTGAGTCCGGCATAAGGTTTCATCTGAAAACAAGGCTAAGCTACTTAAAAAAAAAAAAAAAAATTGAAATTACTGCTTCGACGTTGTTTCCTAACATGACTTTTAAGCCTGCCAACTCTCCAGAGCCCTAGGTAGTAGGTAGATAAGGAGATAGATAGGACAACCTCAAGCTAATTAAAATATAGTTTTCTGAGATCACACAATTTCACTGTATCCCTTAAAAGTCACTGGATATAAGTTCAAACAGATCTAAATCCATACTGAGGAAGTAATGGTTCTTCTGATCGTAATTTGTTTTTTACGAAATTCAAACATTTTGAAATAATTAGTCTGCTGATATATTAATTTGAAAAATTTGATTTGAAATTTTTGAAAAATTCAAGGACCTCCTCTGTTTATTTTGAGGACTCTTAAAAATGCTTTCTAATAAGTAGTTTTCCTCCTTCTGAGTTGCAAATTACACGTGTATCTTCTAGAACCACACGTATCATCTGATGTATAATGTCAGATCCTTACTGCTTGGCACCCTTCATTGAAACTCTTAGACCATGTAACGAGTTCTCAGCACCAGGACCTCTGGTGCTCTGGTCACTACTGAACTAGGGCTAGGTCTCAGCCACTTTCGATCATAGCAGATAGGTGGGCTAGGTTCACCCGGGCTCTGTTGTGTAGGATATGGACCAGATATAGTTCAGCCTCCCTGGGCACACCCCTTGACTTTAGACCAACTTTGCTCAGAGGTCCTACCCTCCTTTCCTACGACTTCAAACCACAGCCTTTCGGCCTCAGCGAGCTAACAACCAATCTTCCTTCTTCCCACTCTTGACTCCCAACTCTTTGTGTTCACTCAGGCTATGCCTTTGTCCAAAGACATGGACCTACAAGTACTTCCACATTTGAAGAAATCCATCCAAATTTCCTTAAAGTGGACCCAAGCCTCTTTGTCTCCCCTTTTCTTCTCTACAGAAGTCACATGTTGGACAGGGTCCATGATGGCATGAAAAGATGCCTGCCTTTCCGATTCACCCCACTCTGCATTCCCCCTTTCTCTGGTTAGAACGCCCTCGGTTCTCAGCGGTGCACGGGAAGTGCTTCCTGCTGGTGTTTCTTACCGTTTCAGGTGGATCTATATTCTTTTTCCAATTAGATTATAAACTATCGGAAAACATGAAACAAGTCCTTTCCTTAATTTGGATTCCTCATGGAGCTAAGGGTGCTAAGCATGCTTGAATGTTCGATTCATACCTAAAAGAGAACACTGGATTAAATGAACTGTATTCTGAAGCTTTCACCGACACAGAAGACATATTGGTAGTTGTTTCTGCTTTCCCAGCAAAAGTAGAAGTGATGGTAAAGTCAATTCCAGTGGATATTCTTGACAGGATAATCAAGATGACATCGATGGCCATATCAAGAATGTGTGCTCTCTGCTTTCTCACACTGGCCACTCCTTCAGACTTGTGGCCAGTAATCAATCATTCACCTTTGACACAAACCTTTAAGCAACAGAGTTTTAGCTTATAAACTAGGGAGCTCCTGAAGGTTGGAAGTAGGGTCTCTCTGGTAAACCTTGTCTGATTCTGGGCACCTAGGAGGTACTTAATAAATGCCTTTTAAAAATGAATGCACTAATATAAGCCTAGAGCCATCACCAGTGACAATTGCATAGAGCAAGTGCCACTCATCTCAGTAAGCCAAATATTCTTATTTTTTACTCATAGTTTTGTCTCAGGTTCGATAATGGATCATTAAATTGCCTTCAAACAGCTCTTTGAACTATGACTCTGAAAGCTTCGATGATTTTCTTTAGTACCCGGATCTGAATCCATTTGTTCCTTTTAGAAAGAAAATTAAAATATGACACTTGAACATGAAACACAGAGTGCTCTCACGTCTGAACACCCCTCTGTGGCCGCAGGAAGGGGCATTAACCTCCAGGTACACGGTTCTCTGCAATAGCCAGCTCTTCACTGTTCCTTTTGCCAACAAATTGGTGATAAAGTGAGGTCGCTCTAATTACTCAACACCTGAAAGCTATTTATATGGTTCACGGTGTTGAATTCATGTGTTCCGTGTCTTTGGGTCAGGGGTGTTCATTGATTCAATCCGAATAAACGGACTGTTAGTTTCTTGCAGTCTCTTGAAAATCCTCTACTTAGTGCTCTGTGCTTCTTCTTGGCCACCTCCGTCTTTCCTTATTATTTTCCAATTTGGAAAAGAAAATTCTCCATATTTGGAGAGCAGCTGCTGCACTTGTCTTATTCATTGCATGTCACCATTCTGTTTCTCCAGCAGTCTGACTGCAAATCTCAGTGATCACACAGGTAATGGGGCATTGGGGATTTCTGGAATAAAACTAGCTGTGTCCCTGGAACACTTACCCCTGGAGCTCCTCAGCATTCAGAGAGGATATTCCGTTTGCTCTTATCCATATGGTTTTAGTTGGAGCTGCTTCGTGTATTTCATGTGCTCATTCTGACCTTGCCCATGGCCTCAAAGGCAGAGAGAAGGCATTCTTTTTCCCAGCAAACCCTAAAGAAGCAGACACTGCTCCTGCACGCATTAGGGGCAAGAGTAACAGAACAAGCTGACTGCATAATATCTCATTTTTAACATAGTACGGGAAAGCAACCATTTCTCACACGCACACATGCACTCTCTCTCTCTCACACACACACACACACACACACAGTAACTTCAGTGACTTTAGAAGTTCTTTAAATCAAGATACTTTTTAGCTTGTTTCCCTGACGCTCACGGTAAGTCTTCCTAGACTTACACAGGCTAGCATCTCCTTTCTGGAATAAAGAAAAGACAGTAGTCCCTCTCCTTAATATAGGGGAGCCGAGAAAACACACCTGTAGTGGAGAATGAATATTCTAATGTTTCCGAACCTTTTGGTGAAGGTGAAGGGGGCTTGTTGAAAACATTGCTGTGAGCAGATGGACCCCTGAAACCATCTGCTATGAAGCAACTAAGTGTTCAATGATGCATTACGGAATTATTTAGCTCTCAAAGAGCCTGAAAGTAGTTAGTAATGATGGCATCTGTACCGAGAGCAAACAACCTACTTAGATATGATCTATTACTTCATAAGCTGTTTGCAGACCATCACTCCTTAAAGAAGCAGCAGACTTCTTGACTGCAGGTATAAATTGTTACTAAAATAAAAGTCATAAATTATCATCTTAAAATTAGCATTTATTTTCCTCCTTTGTTAAATAAACTTTTTGTTGAACTCATTTTTTTCTCATTCCTCAATGAAACTGTGGCCAACTAAGCCTTTTTGATGCCACTCAGATCAAAATGAAATAAGATGTATTTTCATTTCTTCAAAAGCTATCCCTTGGATATTTCAGTATCTATATCAATATATCAATCTTTTCCAAAATAAATTTTTATTATAGAAATGATATGTGTCCCTTATTTTAAAAATAAGTAGATAACTAAAAATAGAAAAAAGAAAGGAAAAGAAGTTATTCTCAAAGACAGTATCACCATTAATATTTGGGGTGTATTTTCTTCAGGTCTTTTCCCACACTTAGAAAACAAACAACTAAATTCAGTTCTATAATCCCTATAAATTCAATGTATTTCAGAAACTTGGTTTTGTGACCTACAGCCTGGGAGTATATGCCTTTTATTCATGATCTCCTAGAAATAATAGAATTCAAACCAGTATAGCCATATAATGGAATAGTATTCAGCAGTAAAACAGAACAAACAATTAATATACACAATGGCATGTGTAAAACTCAAATGCACTATGCTAAGGAAAAGAAGCCAGATCTAAAACACTACATGTGATATGGTTGCATCTGTATAACATTCTGGAAAAGACGAAACTGGAGAATAGGGAACAGATCAGTGGCATTAAAGATGGGGACAATATTTGAAGCATGAGGGCTTTTTTTTTTTGAGGGATGCTGTAATCATTCTGTATCTTGTTTGAAGAGGGTGTTACACCACTGTATGCATTTGCCAAGTGCATAAAACTCCTACCAAAAAAGACTAAAGCTTACTGTATGTACATTAAAAAATATATTTGAAAGACTCTATAGGCCATAGAAACGATCAGGTCTCAGCTTTAGCCTTGCTTAAGGAGTTATTTAATTCATTTAATAATTATTTATTGAGTGCTGCTCTATTCCAGGCACTGGTAAGCCCTGGGGATAGAGCAGTGAGCAGGCAAAACTTCTGTACTTAAGGAGCTTCCATTCTCATTCAGGGAGACAGTAAGCAAAATAAGCACTTCAGTTATATTAGCTCAGGGTAAATGCTATAGAGAAAAGTAAGGCAGAGAGAAGAATAGTGAGGAGGACATTTCTAAGAAGTTAACATTTGAGCCCAGTCTTGAAGAAAATGAGAGGGTGAGTTCTCTGCTTTCCGGGTGAAGACCCCCTACTAAGGGAGAAATGCACGTGGTGCAATCCAAGAACAAGATCTGGCTGATCTGGGGGCTGGAAAGGAGAGGAGGGAGATAAGGTCAGAGGCACAATGGCGGTGGGTCTGTGAGTATCCTACACAGATGTAAGGACTTGAGTTCATTCTGTGCAGGAAGAAGGGCTAGTGGAGGCTTTCAAACAGAGGAGCAGTGTGATCTTACTTACACTTAAAGGGAATCAGTCTGACTGCTGTGTGGAACTTGAGTGTATGGTTCCGGTTAGTGAGGAGAAGCGGGGGATAAAGTAGGGAAACTCATCAGGAGACAAGTACCATCCACAAAGGGACGCAGGTAGTTTGGACAAGGATGGTGCAGGCTGAGCTGGTGAAGTCTGTTTGTATCCTAGATATCTGCAATTAAAGATAAAAGGATTTCATCATAGAATGGATATAGAATGTGAGAGAAGGAGAAGTCAAGGATGACTCAAGGGTTTCGGGTTGACTGATGGGAAAGATGGATTTCTGTTAACTATAATGGAAAAGACTGGAGAAAGAATAGGTTTGGAAGACAAAGTTATGAGTTCAAAAAATGAGCTTGTTTTTTAATTTGTTACATTTGAAATGTGGACTTCTGATTGAAAATGTCTGCTAGATAGTTTAATATATGAGTTCAGGGGAGACATCCAAGGAGGAGATATAAATTTGGGTGTCAGCAGCACATAGATAGTATTTTAAGTCATGGGATCCATTCAAGTAATTTCCCAATGGGTGTATCCAAATGCTTCATCCTTGCAAAACGGAAAACAGTTCTCTAAGTTTCTACATACTATAGCCTCCACATCTCCTGAAATCTCAAGAAGAAGCATGAGGGTAGTTTTTTGAAGCATTTAACCAGAAAATGAGATATCAGCCTCAAAATAATAGTGATGGAATCTTCTTCTCTCTTCATATCCTGCTGTCTGAGAATTTCCCTTTGGTATGATCCCTGCCCTGCATATAATATACCACCTATGAACTGTGTGGACGCTATTTATACAACAATGGCTTTTATTGTGAGGTCACCTAGGAATCTGCTATGTCTATGTGAGATACACACACACACACACACACACACACACACACACACACACATATATATATACAGAAGGAATTTTTATTCCAGACATTTTTAATTAAAATCACTTTCATTTGGCTATGTATAGAATTATTTAGAAGTAAAACTACAGAGAGAACTTGAAATATGCAAATAAACCAAATTCACACTGTGCAACAATGTATAGAGATACATTTACACAAATAATATATGTAAAAGAGGAAAACTAGCTCTTCTCAGTCAGTAGTTAACGAGAACTTTTCATATTTAATTAATTTTTATAAATTAGATGTTTATAAAAGCTAGTCTTAAAAACTCATTAGTTTTATTTATATTATTCCAAAATAATATTCTGAAGAGAATGTTAATTTCTACCATCCAAAACAAGGAACAAGGAAGAAGTCTGTCCAAGATGGCGGCAATGAAGACACTGAACTCATCTCTCCCACAGACACACTAAATCCATAGCTACATAGAGAATAATTCCCACTGGAAGAAATTTTTTTTGACGAACAGCAGCTTCCACAACAAGGGATAAAGAGCCACATCTAGACTGTAGGAGAAACAGAAACACTCTCACAAAAAAACCCACAACCCCATCCCCATAGAATAGGGAGGGGTCTCACAGATCCAGAGCCTCTCCCTAAGAAGTGAGAGGTTTGTGCCATTGAACAACTCAACTCTTGGGACTCATACCAGAGCAATGAGGGCCCCAAAGGCCAAACTTTGGAAACCAGTGGAGTTTATGTCCAGGGGACCCAAGGACTATGGGGATCTGAGATATGACTTTTCAGGGGTTTGCATGTAGACTCACTTGTCCCAGGATCCAGGGCAAAGGCAGAACTTCGAGAAGCAATGGGATTATATGTGAAAGAAATTCACTTGCTAATTTTAAAGCATCTGTTGGAGGAGGAGTGGCTAGTTGGAACTTTCCGGACATGGAGGTTCTGGTGAGCGCTGCGGTTGCACTCTCCCTCTCCCTTGCTAGCAGAGACAGCCAGGATGGGGACACAGACTTACTAAAGTGGGTGGGTGAGTGCAGTCCGCACAGGGGATATCCCTTAATTGCTTGGCGTCGATGGTCAGAAGGGCTTGTGTTTATTGATGCGAGACTGTAACAATCAGAAAGAGAGTCTGGCAGAGAAAGGAAAATACCATATGATGTCCCCTATATGTGGAATCAAAAAAACAAAACAAACAAATGAACAAACAAAGAAAAGCCAGACTCAGCACCAAGAACAAGCTAGTGGTCGCCAGAGGGGAGGTGGGTGGGGGGATGATTGGGGGGATGGGAGGGGGGATGGGTGAAATAGTTGAAGGTGACGAAGAGGAACAAACTTCCAGTTATCAAATACCTAAGTCACAGAAATGAAAAGGACAACATAGGGAATACAGTCAGTGGTATTGTAATAACGTTGTGTGGTGACTACATTTAGCTTAGTGAGCACGGAGTAATGCATAGAATTGACAAATCACTGTTATACACCCAAAACTAGTATGGCATTGCCATTCATACTTCACTGCTTTTTTCTAAAGTGCAAGACAGACCAGTGGGTTTTAATATACAAACTACAGAAAGCTCACATTTCAATTAACCTTAAGAAACTACCACATAGGGCACCTGGGTGGCTCAATCGGTTGGGCGTCTGCCTTCAGCTCACGTCATGATCCCAGAATTCTGGGATCAAGTCCCACATCGAGGTCGCTGCTCCTCGGGGAACCTGCTTCTCCCTCTGTCTTAGCCTGTCACTCCCCCTGCTTGTGTTCTCTCTCTCTGTATCAAATAAATGAATATTTTTTTTTTTTTTTTTAAAGAAAGAAACTACTACTTACTGAGTTTTGGTGTACCATCTGAGAAAAAAAAAAAAAAAGGTAGTCAGGCTACCTCACTCAGCACACTGCACAGACAGTAGACTGAAAGACAACGCCATCTGCCTGTGAAAAAGGCCCATCTCCCCTGTCCTAGAGCTTCAACCTGAGGGGCAGCTTAGGCTAACTGCACATGTAGGGGCCACAGAGCTGCTCTCAGGGAGCACAGGCAAGGGGACACCACTTTGGAACCTTCACTTGGCTTCACCACAGCTTGCTGATACCTCCCAGAATGGAGCTCATACACTCATCAGGAGCCCTGATTTTTGCAACTGTCACCCAAGGGACACCTCCAGATCTCCTGGCCTGGGAATGAAAAGGGTCTATGATTGCAGTTCCAAAGGACTATATATATTTGCAAACCTTAAAAGTTGCTGTCTGATGATCTTGCTTCCAATCAGCCTGAAACTAGATGTTATCGAAATCACTTCCTTTCGAACCTGGGTGGGTCTTGGCACACCCTCAGTGACCAGGACCGAACAAGGATGAATCAAGAAACTCACAGACAGAGGACAGACTGGTGGTGATCACAGCAGAAGGGGGTTGAGCTGTGGGTGAAATGGGGGAAGGGGGTCAATTGTCTGGTGATGAGTAATAACTAGACTTCTTGTGGCGATCACTTTGTGGTGTAGAAAAATATTAAATTACCATGCCGTATGCCTGAAACTAATACAGTGTTACATATAAATTTTACCTCAATAAAAAAATAGAGAAACATGGAAAATTTTCTTTGTTGAATTAATAATTAATGATTTTTATTTCTGCTTCTCCTGAGATTACCAAATTAAAATGACACTTTTTTTTTAAACATAATTTGAAGGTACTATCTTTTACTAAGATAATATCTGAAAGAGTTTTCTCTGGTAAAAGATCATCTAAATTTAAACACTAAAAATTTTTCCAAGTTGGATCCAATAGTTCTCAATTAATTAATGAATCAAACGTTTATCAAGCCATGTTTGACAATTCTGACACCCAGCTGCCCTGCATTTTGCTTTTTGCTTTTAGAAATTTTTATGAAGAAATACAATACCTCTGATTACCAAGTGTAATAAATTTCTCAGACATTGCAGAATTGATCCCTAATTTTGATGTCATCAATTTGAGTAACACATTTGATAAGTGTGTTAATACAACAAACATTCTTCTATAGACAAACATCTCAGAACTCTTAAACATTCTTCCTCTTTACTTTATTAGAAATAAAGAACTTCTAAAACTCAGTTCTTTAATTCAAAGTAAAATTTGAATCTAATGAATTTGTAATTTAATGAAATCAGAATAAAATGAAATCGTAAAGCAACGGAGGAGTTAAAAACGCTAGCAAAGACAACTAGCCATCTCTCATTGCCCTCAGAATTAAGTCAAGAAAATGTTTTTTTCTCCCCCAACCCTCATTCTTGTGATGGGTCTCTGCTTGATGTCGTGTTTTTGTTCTGTGTCACACTGCTTTGGAAACAAAGTTCTGAAACATGGGGGATAAATCCAAAGGGAAATCCATGCGTGAAGGCTCAAACAGGTTCCCCCAAACCACAGAGGTGAAACGCAGCTCTCCCCATCTCCCCACCACAGACTCCAACAGGCTCAACGTTACCTGTCAATCCATCACTAGTCAATCAAGGAGAAAGTCACAATCAGCAGCTTAATGACAGCTGGATGGCGCCTGCCTCTCATGAACTGTGTCCCCGAGTCAGAGTCTGCCTGGGACTAGGCTCCGTGTTCCATCCCCAGGTAATAATGAGATGTTTTTGTATTCAGACGAAGCTGTGACGGCTCACACCTCTGACAGGACCCCCCTCGCCCACACCCTCCACGAAGAGAGGAAGATTCTTGGCATCCATTGATCTGACATAAACAAAGTGGTCTCCGATCATTAAAATAAGTGACCTGCCTTCCTCCTTTCCAATCTGATTTCAGAATGATAGGGTGTTAATTGACCCTGCAAAGGAAGTGGGCCAGTGTGAGGGTCAGTAGCCAGCCTGCATTTCCAACCCTAGAGAAGCGGGGCTGACATTCAGATAGGGACAGAAGCCCTCTTCCTCACGTGGGTTTACCGGAGCCTTCAACCTTGACCTGAAGGGAACACCTTCTCTGGAAGTGACAGGTAATTTAGCCTTCTTGCTAAGTTCTGGGGCTCTCTGGTGGTGAATTATGTATGGTGCTTCTATGATCCAGACACCTGTCCACTGAGAGCCAAACCAAAGCTGATAGATTCCTCTTAAAGACCTTAGATTAGATATAAACTACCTTTTTCCCCCTAGCAAAGTCGTCATGATGCCAATCACTCTCCTTTCCATTCCTCCTGTGATTCCAGGGATCTGAGCGAGGCCTAAAACAAATTGAGCAATGTTTGCTTTTATGAAATGATTCTTTGGGTAGCACCGGGCCTTTTTTTTTCCCCACTTTTTTTCCAAAACAGTCAAAAACCCTTTTATGTTCGAGCACTAGGCTTGTGAATTGTGGATTACGGATGTTTGTCCTCCCACCTTCCTGCTGTGTCCGACAAGAATCCACTCTACCACATAAATAAATGCATTATATTAATTAAATCCGAGTTTCCAGCAGGATTGCCAACCAGTTCAAAAGCAGCTTTTGGACTAAAACAAGCAAAATTACACCGCACTATCCTCCCGGTGTGTGTTGTAATACGAGACAGGGAGATGGAGTGTTTTGGAGCTGGAAAAGAGGAAAAGGGTGATGTCTGTGGCCTTGCCAAAATCCTGGAGGGTGTGGGGAGGGGCTAGTTAAAGAGACATTGATGAAGTGCTTTAAATCTCCCATTCATGACATGGTTTAGAGCACATTGTGGGCGCCAGGGAGAGTAGAGGGAGTGAATGAGTGTCATTTTGGAAGAGAGGGCTTCACATTCTCCAGATGTGGTTCTCCAAAATCAGCTTCATGTTTACATCTCACTCCAAGGGCCCCTGGACGGCCAGACTCTGGCCTCCATGGACCACTGCCAAGTACAGCAGGAATGATTCAGGAAATTCCGTGTCCGGGGGAAGGCCCTTTGAAATGCTATCTTTGTTGCTCACTATTTATCATACTGGAGGCAAAAGTAAAGAGCACACTTGCACAAGCAGCAAATCTCTTCCGGAAACATGATTTGGAAGTTTGCTTGGAGCTGAAGTGACGTGTTCAGCCCATCTTGAACCTTTACTCTTGTTTTTGCTTTTGTTGTTATTTTGTTTTTTTTCTTCTGGAATTGGAAAGAAGGCCTCCCTCTTTCTGTGGCGGGGGGTGCTCTCCCACTTCCTGCCCAGGGTAGTCCAGGAAGGAAAATATGGTCACCTTAGGACTCAAGGGCACACAGGTCCATATCCATTAAAGATGGGATGTAAATGGGGGAGACTTTCCTGAGATGAGCCCCTCCCACAGCCACCGTTCTCTGGAGAGCAGACCGAGAATCTCATTAGGAATCTAATACAATAAAGACATGTAGATCTTTAGGGTGGGGTGGAGTGCAAATCAAATTAGCTTCATTACTTTATTCTGCACCTCACAGCGCTTCTGCCAGTGGACAATTGCATTAGACCAGCGAGGAGATCAAAAGGCAAAAAACTCCCTGGAAATTCATTGTCTGAAGCAAGACTAGGGGCGGAGGAGAACTGGGGGGGGAGGAGGCAGGAGTAAATTGTGTTGACCCAAGACATAAATTTAGTACATCTCCCCACACTCGGGCTGGGCCCTTTTCTTTGCTTTTCCAACTCCCAGGTCAGTGTCTTGTTTTACGTGGGCTGTGGGAGCTGGAGCAGAGAAGCTTAAAGGGAGAAGCCAGGAAACAAAGCTCCTACTTCTAACTTGGCTATCAAGCCATTTGAGCTTTGAGGGTTTTGTGTTTCCACGCTTTAAATTTCAGAAGGCCCTTCCAATAATTTAGGTAAATACACAAAACTGTCACCATGATGTCTCTAGACTTCTTGCCGATAACTGAAATATAGAGGGAGAAATGTTTGAGAAGGAAATGTAAACATATTTGCTCAAAAATAGGGGGCATGTGTACCCTTACAAGAGAGAAACTGCGACTAGGCATTACTGTTTAACTGCAGATAAATATGGTAGAAAAACAAGCTTCACCATAATTCAGTACACACTACATTTACTTAACAAAAAGTCCATTGAGGTGCTAAGAGTTAGAGATGGACGGAAGTGAATGACTTGCACCTGAAAGTAAAGAAATGCTCAGAACAGCATCAAAATAATGGGTGTATCATGAAGGTACAGAAACCAAGTGAGAGAGATCCCCAGAGTCAAAGCTGACACAAGTTGAGTAACAAAATAAAGTACTGCTGGAACCCAAGGTATGAAAGAAATTTCTAGATACCCATGAGTCCACACTGACATTAATTAATACATGGAGAGAAGTGACAAATATCTTGTGTGGCTGAATTCCAAAGAATTTACATAGACACTCCATCCTCAAGGAGGTGGAACAGAAACTCCCCACTTCCTTAGGTATAGGCTGCATAAAATGACTTCCACAGAGGACAGGAAGGAAAATGGGGAGAAAAGAAGGACTAATTTCATGGAGAAACTTGACAAACACTCCCTCAGCTAGCTGATCTGGGTCAACAGTAATGGTGATGTCATGTTGACAGCATGGACCCTTGATACAACGTGATGAAAAAGGCGCTTCACCTCTGGGACCACCCTCCTGAAAGCCCACAGCCCTGGTCAAGCCATAAGAGAAACATCAGACAAATTCCAGTCGATGGGCCTCCTATGAGGTACTTGGCCAGGACTCCTCAAAACTGTCACCAAAGGTCAACAAAAACAAAGACAAAAACAAAATGAAAACAAAGACAGTCTGAGAAACTGTCACAGCCAGAGGAACCTGAGGACACATGATGACTAAATGAAATGGGGGATTCTGAGAAGGCATCTGGATGAGGAAAAAAAAAAAATTGGTAAAACTGAGGAAATCTGAATAAAGTGTGGATTTTAGTTAATAATAATGAATAAATAATTTGTCCATTATTTGTGACAAATGAGCCATCCTACTGCAAGATATTAATAAGGGGGGAAGCTGTGTGCTTGTGTGGATGAGAACTTTCTGCACCATCTTCTCAATTTTCCTGTAAATCTAAAACTGTTCTTAAAAATAAAGTCTGCTTTAAAAAGTGAGTCACATGACTCTGCTCCAAGAGAACTTTCAATCGAGTAGGAAATATTCCAGAGACCTCTATAATAAATTCCTTTTTTATAAGGAATTGGGTTGGTGCTCATCAGAAAACCAAACCATCAGAGTATTGCCAAACTGAACTTAGAGAATTTAATTTTAAGATTAAAAAAATTAGGGAATAGTTACTACTGACATCATCTAAATCTACTTTATTGTTTATTCTATAATTGCAGAAGAAAGGTTGTAAGAAATCCATCAGGAGGTTTTGGGTCTTTGTTTTTTTTGGGGTTGGTTTGTTTGGTTTTTATTGAGTGGTAGGTCTCATTTCACTGTGTAATTTTTTTAAAAGATTTTATTTATTTATTTGACAGACAGAGATCACAAGTAGGCAGAGAGGCAGGCAGAGAGAGAGAGGAGGAGGCAGGTTCCCCGCTGAGCAGAAAGCCCGATGTGGGGCTCGACACTGGGACCATGACCTGAGCCAAAGGCAGAGGCCCTAACCCACTGAGCCACCCAAGTGCCCTCACTGTGTAATTTTTAATTAAACACTCTTTACACAAACCAAAAATGGACACACAACACTATCCAGTGGGCATCTGCATTTGTCTCTCTCCCTCTTTTCTCTCACACACACATATAAACACTCTTCCCGAACCCCTTCACCCAACTCTGTGAAGATAATTGTAGCTGATATAATAACCTCTTGGGTAGAAGGCCCTTCTCGAATTCTATACAAGGCATTCATTGACAAATCCTAGATACATATTGGCAATCAACTCTGCCCGGCTGCTAAGGGCAGTACAAAAGAGAATAGAACAGAACATTAAAAAGTTAAAGAATAAGGTAAGACAAACAGAAATTGCAACATTTGTGTGGTGAATCTTCAAATAGTTGGCATCAACAGAAAGTCTAGCTACTTCTAATGACTCGTCAGGGGTATTGTGACTTAAACCAAGATTTTATAGAAAAAAAAATGAACTTCAGCCTGGTCTTGGAAGAGTATAGGGTTTGAATAGGGTAGGAAACTGGGAACTCAGGAAAAGTATGCCATAGAAGTGGGGGAAAGGGATAACAGAAGAAACAGTGACATCAAAAGCGTGGAGTTTCCATGTGCAAGAATGGGCATTTAGAGCTGACTGAAAGACTATGGAGGCCACCAAAAAGTTTTGATGATCTTATTGATAATTATTGGTAAAAATATGGTGATTATAAATCGTGATTCATCAACAAGCAACACAATACCATTAAGAATTCTCTGGTTGGGGTCATCTCCCTCCCACTCTGCTCCACCCCCCTCCCCACCCATACAAGGTCTCTCTCTCTCTCAAATAATAAAATAAAATAAAATAAAATAAAGTAGAATTCTCAGGGGGCCTGGGTGGCTCAGTTGTATAAGCATTACTTCAGCTCAATTCATGATCTCAGGGTCCTGAGATTAAGGCCTGCATTGGGCTCCCTGCTCAGTGAGAATTCTGCTTATCTCCCTGCTCTCCCAACTCGTGCTCTCTCCCTCTCTCTCTCTGTCTCTCAAATAAATAAAATCTTTTTTTTTTTTAACTAAAAAAAAAAAAAGAATTCTTTGGTTGGGCCATGCATAAGTCAGAATGTGACAGATTTGTTACTTACAGGACAAATTGTCTCATGAATACATATATACATGTATATTCATATATATTCTCACCTTATTCAACCCACATGATTTGGGTGATCAAACTTCAGAAATTCTACGTAATAATTGCCATGACATCTACCTAACCATTCTAGAGTTAGAAATTTGATATACAGAGTATCCATAGAGCATGAAGGACCTGGAACAAATAGTTTTTATGAGATTCCAGTCTATATAAACAATTTGATTAAAAGATTCATAAACCCATGTGAGATAAAGACTGAGAATAACCAGTAGGATTTAGAATAATGGGTAGATGTCATAACCAGGAAAAGGAGCTGGTTTCTTGATCACACTGAGTCAGAAGTCTACGTGCCTCTATCTACACTTTGCTTAGGTGAATTACTCCTGGATCTTTTTTCACTCTTGAGCTAGTTTAAGATGGATTTTTAAAAATTACTTAAAACCATGGAGACCCTAATGAGCAAAACCACACTTAGCTGGAGTTCTCATGCTAGGAAGAAAATAGCAGTAACCAGAAGGTGGATGGGCAGTCTGCAAAAAACTGAAAACTAGATCTCTCCATAGTTATTCCGACAGAGCTAGAAGAAAACGAGTAGCATTCTTCCTGTCCTTGTACATCCCCCAAAATGCCATCAGCCTTCATTAATTAAATTCTTCCTGTGTTATTTTTATCTTCCTGACTATCCCTAGGACTCATTGGCTGTATCATATCCAGGGATGTGATGAAATGTTACCCTTTTTTTTTTTTTTGTCATATTACCCCAATTTACTTGTATTTTTTGTCCAAAGAGATTATAAGTCTTTTGATATGAGGGTCTATGGCAGGCAGCTTTCATGGAGGGTCCTCAGTGACCCCTCCCCTTTGAGCCACAACCTTGTGGAATCCTCTCCTCTTGCGTATGGACTGGCCTGGTGACTTGCTTCTAACAAAAAGAATACAGCAAAGGTGATGCAATGTCCCTTCTGTCATTGGCTTATACAAGACCGTGAGTCCTGTCTTGCTGGACTCTTGCTCTATGAAGGGAGAATATCCAATGTCACAAAATATAATATGAAAAGAACCATTTCAAAACTACCATGTGCTGGCATCTGAACCATAATAAAACATGACTGACATGAATAGGTTTGACTCTCCTTCGATTACCTTTTGGTCTGCAAGGGAAAAGATCACCTCCGCAACAATAGCCAGTATCTACCTTTTATGGTTCCTGAAGGTTGTCTTAGGGGCTGAATGAAACTTAGGGGCTGAATGAAAAGCGAACTTTTCCTAATGTCTCCCTCTGCCTTCTTTGTTAGTTTTTACCCCCTCCCCTATCTCATGCCCCTCCCCTCCCCCTTAGTACCCTCCCCAAGCCTTTGTGTCACTCTGTTCCTGCATTTGTCTGGATTTTAACTTCTGAACTGAACTTCTGAGAGAGTTTAAAGGGGAGATGAACTGACAAGGAGATTTGCTTGTCTCAAAGCTCAGCTGTGCCTGCCTTTAATTAAAAATGGTATTGATTTTTCTCTGCTCTAATGATAGGCACTAGTCTGCCCTCCCGATGTTAGTCACTGACAGTTTAAGTATGAAACAAAGGGCATTTATTCAACATTTAATGCAAAATTATGACTGATTAAAAAGTGATTTATCATAAGAACTACATCTGTAAAGGCTTTGGATTTTTTTTTTTTTTTTTTTTTAATAATTCTTTCACCAGGGGCGCCTGGGTGGCTCAGTGGGTTGAGCCGCTGCCTTCGGCTCGGGTCATGATCTCGGGTTCCTGGGATCGAGTCCCGCATCGGGCTCTCTGCTCGGCAGGGAGCCTGCTTCCCTCTCTCTCTCTCTCTGCCTGCCTCTCTGTCTACTTGTGATCTCTGTCAAATAAATAAATAAATAAATCTTTAAAAAAAAAAATAATTCTTTCACCAGAGTTTGGAAGGAGTAGGTGGATGATAGGAACGATTCTCCCCTTTCATTCCGCTCCCTCCTTGGCTTCAGCAGCAAATAAGATATAAAAAATTTCTCCTGAATTCAGGAGCAAAAAACGTGGAAGGAAAAGAATGCTGGAAGTCAGACCCGTGGCGCACCCCAGATGCCAAATCGGCAGTTACCAAGTTGCCTTCAGGCAGCAAAACACTTGGTCAGAACTTCTCCAGAGCTTCCTTCTGACATCTGGTCCTCTTTTTCCTGTTCCATATAGTGTTTGACGCTGTAAAATTGACGCAGCATCCAAGAGGAAACAAAACAAAGCCAAACCGTGCTAGAAACTTGAAGACATGAGAGCAAGGGAAGGAAGTGATGCCCACACACTGCAGTCAACCTTCATTAAACCTTTACAAATTCTCCTCGTGCCCCGTCATGCATAGGCGGTCCTGCATGCCCCCCTTCCCAGGCACAATGGGGGGTGGTGAATCGTTTCTGGTTAGCCAGATCCTCAAGGTTCAAATCTCATTTCTCCCACATATTAGAAGTATGATGTTGAGCACATTATTTCAGTTTTTGATGCCTCAGCTTCTCCCCCTGCAAAATGGGGTGAATGGTATCACCGCCCTATCGGGTTAATGGAAGTATCAAAAAGTGGGAGTATTGAAACAATCAGAATGGTGTCTGATGCATAATGAATACCTCCCAAACATTAGTGAATTTTATTAGCTATCACACGCTATGACAAGATACATTTTGATTTCAGAGATGTTAACGTATGAAAAATACCTTAGAAGTGATCAAACACTATACATTGTTATTGCTAATAATGCCTGCTTATTTCCAACTGTGAACTCCAATCCAAGAGTGAAAAGAGAATTGATCAATGCTGTCGATTTTCATAACTATCCATATGAAGATAGTAAGAGTTGGTACATTTTACACTCATGTCTGCTACCTCAGGTGCCTTATGGTAATACAGGCTCCTGGATTTGAGTATTAGAAAGGCCTGAGTCTCCCACCCCAGCTCTGAGCAAGTTATTTCCTGCTGTAAGTCTCTCTGTAGCAATGCTCACATTATAGTGTTTAACCCGTCAAGCAAACAAGCTTGGTAGAGTGCTCAAAAAGCAGGGGCACACACAAAAATTTGGGGAAAAAGAGTTTTTTGGAAAGTTTTTTTTTATGGTGAGGGTAAGATTTTATTAATAAGATTTATTAATAAGATTTTATTAATAAGTGATACTGATGAAAATAATTTTCATCTCTACTTCACAGCACACAAAATTTTCAATTCCAGATGTATCATACATCTAAGTGTGAAACATAAAACAGTAAAGCACTTAAAGGAAATTATTGACCAGAAGTAAGAAACATTACACAGTATTTTCATGAAGTCCCAATAGTTTATCTCTGCTTTTGTTTCCGTTGCCTCAGGAGAAATACCTAGAAAGAAGCTGCTACCAACCATGTCAGAGGGTACTGCCTGAGTTCTTTTCCAGGATTTTTGTGACTTCAGGTCTCACATTTAGGTCCTTAATACATTTTGAATTTATTTTGATTATGGTATAAGAAATTTTCATTCTCTTGAATGATGCTGTCCAGTTTTCCCAATACCATTTATTGGAAGAGACTTTCTTTTCACCAGTAGATATTCTTTCCTGCTTTGTTGAAGATTAGTTTGAACACATAGTTGTGGGTTTATTTCTGGGTTTTCTATTCTGCTCTGTTCATCAGTATGTCTATTTTTGTGCCTTTACCATACTCTTGTGATCACTACAGCTTTGCAAAATAACTTGAAGTCCAGAATTGTGATGCCTCCAGATTTGCTTTGCCTTTTCAAGTTTTCTTGGGCTATTCGGAGTCTTTTATGGTTCCATACAAATTTTGGCATTGTTTGTTCTAGCTCTATGAAAATTAATGTTGGTATTTTGATAGGAATTGCATTAAATGTACAGATAACATTGGGTTGTATAGATGTTTGAACAATATTTGTTCTTCCAATCCATGATCGTGGAATGTTTTCCTGTTTCTTTGTGTTATCTTCAATTTCTTTCATCCGTGTTTCATAGTTTTCAGAGTACAGGTCTTTCACCTCTTTGGCTAGATTTATTTCCCAGTTTCTTATTATTTTTCATGCAATTGTAAATGGGATTATTTTCTTAATTTCTCTTTCTGCTGCTTTATTATTGGTGCATAGAAACACAACATATTTATGTACATTGATTTTGTATCCTCTGACATTAGTGAATCAGTTTATCAGTTCTAGCAGTGAAGGAAACAGTCAACAGATCTAAAAGGCAACCCAGGTAGATAAAGGGTTGCAAATAATTTCATTTCATGAAATCTCCCTTAAATCCATTTACTCAAATTGATGAAGTTCTAGAACATATGTGAGGTGAGGTGAGGTGAGGTCCGGAGCCGATGACCAAGAAAGAATTCTTGAGACATCTTTGGTGCAAAATGGTGGTTTATTAAAGCACGGGGAGAGAACCCATGGGCAGGAAGAGCTGCTGCTGGAAAGTTTTTATATCTTGTATGAAATTTTTAAAAGTCTCAACATAATCAGTTCAGGGGACATAACTCGAATCAGCTACATTATACTTCCTTTATTGTTCAGAATTTTTAAAACCTTCCACAAAATGACATAATGGGAGATGGGATGGGGAGCACCCCAATCTCCTTAGTATGTGGGGCTTCCACATGTCTTAACTCATTCCAGTCTCACCAAGTGGTGGTCAGGAGTAATAAAGAGAAGATATATAGCAGCTATGACATCGAGAGTGGTATACGGTTCATTGTGTTCCTTCTATGCAGCCTTTATTTTGCAGTCAAAGCAGGAATGCAAACAAGTCGATGACTCCCTAAATATCCTAGA
This sequence comes from Lontra canadensis, assembly GCF_010015895.1. Taxonomy (NCBI): domain Eukaryota; kingdom Metazoa; phylum Chordata; class Mammalia; order Carnivora; family Mustelidae; genus Lontra; species Lontra canadensis. The sequence goes on from NW_022631040.1 coordinate 10,190,709, forward strand.
GTTTATTAGCAACAGAGCCCCTGGGAAAGCCCATGTATTAGAAACATGAAGATAAGGTTCCTTCCACTAAGGCATAGAAAAGTGCCTTGTGTATTATATATATATAAAGTCTACAATCTACCTTTTTAGCATTAATGGTAAGTGATAACAAGCACAAATTGTGAGATACATTATTAGAGAGCAAGTCCCACTTATGGATAAATTCCTTGCATGGTGTTTTTCAAAGCAACATATGTGTGTTTCTGATAATAATGAAATATCTATGTCTGTGTTTGTTGTGGGAAAATCCCCAAGAATCCTGAAACTAAGGGAAGAATGATAGGCTCATCAGATTTCTTACTAAAGGGTTCCTTAAGAGAGGAAAGCACGTGTATGAGATAAGATGATGGAAAGTAAAGAAGAAAAGAAGACGCAAGTTTGAGATGACATCAAGGACAACGCATTACCCAGAGATTACTAAGTGAAAAAATAGACAGAATTAGGAAAAGAAAGAAAAAAAATCAAGGAAAGAGATAGCAATCCAGGAACAAAGCAAATGGAAAAACCTCATTCATTTATTTAGAGATATTTATTGTGTACTTACTATGAGCTAAACTGTGTTTTATGTACCTTGATTACATCACTTAACAAAGTTGGCAAATATCACTGTTCTCTTGGAGTTTACATCATGGCAAGGAGATGCAGACAATAAAAAAATAGGTATTATATAAATATATGTATATTTATATATTATATAAACATTTTTATATATAAATAAAAATACCTGTTTTACATGTATATAAACATACATATAATATGACCTGAGTTTTAAATATGGATATATATATGTATTTTATATATAACTATGTAGAAGCAGATCTGGTTAGTACAACAAGTGTTACATATGATTGTGTAGGTAGACTTCTTAGGGTGACATTTGGACATATGTTTGAAGGGGTTACGGACCTTAGTGAAGTATACAACCAAGCAAAGAGCATTATTCGAGGATAGGAAACACATTCAGGGTGGGAGCATCCCTGGCATGTTGAAGGAACAGCAGTAAGGTCAATGAGGCTAGAACAGAGTGAGCAAGGAGGACAGAAGTAGGGGTTGAAGTCAGAGAGATCATGGAAGCCCAGATCAGATAAGTCCCATAGACCTTTGAGGAGGGACTATGGCTTTTATTCTATTTTGAAGAATATGATCGGACTTAAATTTTGAAAGAATTACTCTGGTTGATGTGTAGGGGAGAAACGATGGAAGTAGGAAGACCAGTTAGGAAGTCAATGCAAGGGACAGGAGCAATGAGTTAACCTGATATAGATTTTAGAGGTAAAACAGGTGAGAAGTGATCAGATTCTAAATTCATGTTGAGGATAGAGCCAATAGGATTTTCCCAGAGACTGGATGGGACGAAGAGAAAGAAAGAAATCAATGATCTCAAGAGTTTGGCCTGAGTACTAATGTTATGAAATTTGTCATAAATTGAGATGGGGCATTTTGTCTGTGGGCAAGAGCAACGTTCTAAAGTTTGGTTTGAAGCATAAGTTTGTCATTCAAAAGAAGATTGTTGCTTAGGCCACTGGATGCTGAAGCCTTGAATTTGAAGGTGTATGTGGACCAGATGCAGATTTGGGAGGTATCGGCACTTAGCTAGTACTTAAAGCCATGAGGCTACATGAAAGCACTAAGTGAATACATGACACAGCGAAAAAGACCAAGAGCTCTGTGTTAGTCCTCCTGGGCCACCCTAACAAAATACCACCCAACACACACTCATTTCTCATAGTTCTGGAGACCTGGAAGTCCAAAATCAAGGTGCTGGCTTATTTGGTTTCTTTTCTTTTCCTCTTCTTCTTCTTCTTCTTCTCCTTCTCCTTCTCCTTCTCCTTCTCCTTCTCCTTCTCCTTCT